>NW_005871120.1:4030620-4097685 GCF_000147115.1 Myotis lucifugus
ACCTACACATGTTTTTGCTCACTCACTCAGGCATCTTTGATACAAAGTTACTGACATTTAAGAAGCGACGCCTTTATTCGGTTACGGAATTGTTCCAGAAAAGCATTTCTAAGGCTTCTTCACTTGTGAATTCTGCTGAGTAGATCCAGCTTCCTGAGCCTGGTCGTCCCTTTGCTGTGTGTGAGAAGGCTTTGCAGAGTTTACTTGGACAGTCCCTAACCCCGTCCCCACTTGCTCTCCTGCCTTTCTTTACTCTGTGCCTTCTTCCCTTTTATTGGGATCCTGCTTTCTGCCTCCTTCTGACCTTTCAGAATTCCTAAGTGGTGGATGCATCATTGAATTTTATTTACCTAAAATAATTAGTTAGGCCCTAACCGGTTTGGCTCAGTGGATAGAGCATTGGCCTGTGGACTGAAAGGTCCCAGGTTCGATTCCGGTCAAGGGCATGTACCTTGGTTGCGGGCACATCCCCAGTAGAAGGTGTGCAGGAGGCAGCTGATGGGTGGTTCTCTCTCATCGATGTTTCTAACTCTCTATCCCTCTCCCTTCCTCTCTGTAATAAATCAATAAAATATATTTTTAAAAAATAATAATTACTTAGGGTTTCATGATCTACTGATGTAAAACTCTGGAAAAAACAACAACACAAAACAAAAAATCTCAAGAATTGTTGTACACATCCAGTATTTTTTGAGTAGCTTGATTTTTCATTATTACAGGTGCTTCCCCCATCTAATCTCCAGCAAGGCTTGTTGGCTGGACACACAGTGACCAGAAGAATTTTAGAGATACAATTTGAATTAATATTATTTCAGAATTGAGTCCTGTGACATCTTAGTCCTTGCGTTCTGCCACAGTTTGAGAAAGTCAGGTATTTTATTAAGTCCGTTTCTATTTTCACATGCCGCAAATATGTGAATAAAACTCAAATCTTTGTGTGTGGTAGGGGAAAAGGTGACAGAATTCTGGAATCTGATTCTGGTCATCAGTATTCTCATGTGTTTCCTGAAACCATTGTTTCTGCTATTTAAATTAAATAATTCCACAAGTATGCGCTCAGTAAATTATATGTGCCAGGCATGAGTCTCAGTTCTGTGATACAACAGTGAATAAAACAGACAGAAAGCCTTGCTTTTGTGGACCATATATAATAAAGTGGGTGAGTAAAAAATTGACACATATATTAGAAAGCTATGTAGTCAGTATGCCCATGGTAAGTGCTTTGAGAAAATTCAGCATGAAAGGGCAGGGGTTTTGGGGTGCTGTAGGGTGAAGGCAGTAGAGAGGCCTGGTGGTGGTGCTTACAATTGTTGTAAATAAGATGGTGAGGGAAATCCTTGTTTCCTTGGATATTCCCTACGAGGGAGACCCTCTGCAAATTTATAAAATACGGTTTTCTTACCAGGAAGGAGTAGTTTGTGAGCTCTCTGCAGCAAGTAACTTTTGAAGTTGGCATTGGCAGGATGTTGTGCAATCAGGCTTGTTGGCTGAGTTTCAGACCCCCACATCTGAAGTGAACCACAAGTTTGCAATCATTCCCCATGTCATCCAAAAATATTTTGTGACCTTGCTGGTTGGCAGTTTTTTAAATGTTATTTTAAATCTCTCCAAAAGGGAAACATCAAAGCGCAGGCTGTCCATGGCTGCCCTCCTCGATACACACAAACAGCTGCACAATACAATCAACCATTGTAGTGACATGTGCCCAACCATTATAAATAGACCAAGGCTTGAACGTGAAAAGCTCCAGAGGAAAGGCAAGTGTCTTCTTGATGAATGAGCTCTGCTGTTCCCATCAAAAGCCCTTCTCAGACATCAACATTATTTTATGTTTCACGGACTAAATTAAAAAACAACTGTGTTTTCTGCAGAGGCACTGCATAATTTAACTATTTCCAATATTCTGATCCAAAAGTATTTTCTCCTTTTGTTATTAATCATAGATATTTCTTGTGCTTATTTAGGCATGATTGCCTGATGACTCACATCACTGCATTTTAAATTTTTATATGATCCTATTAAGTGATAGATTTATGCATGACGTGGTATGATTTATGGCTGGAAAGGCATGCCTATTTAATATCCTGTTCATTTTCATCGTTTTAGCCCCTATTCCAAGAAATTTATATTGTAGTTTATTTGTGACATGCCAGAACACCTAAGACTGTGCCATTTATATAGTAGGTTGTGAGCAATTTAAAAATCAGTTTTCCTCTTAAGGAAAAAAAATTATAGTGTGCACCTTGTGTTAGTCTCTGAGTCTCCACTGTTTATGTGTAAATTAAGAGCAGCAATGTCATAAATGATTCCTACGTAGCATGTGGCTTAAGATGCTAGGTCACATTCAGTTAGCTGAAATATGAACACATTAAAGTGATTTGCCTTAATTAAGCTAACATGTTAAGTGAGATTTTAGTGTTATTTAAAAGCCATCCTATATAATAAAAGTGTAATATGCTAAGGGTTGGGCTGATCTGTCAACCGTTTGGTCGACCACTCAACCAGTTACTATGACGCACATTGACCACCAGGGGGCAGATGCTCTGACCAGTAGGTTAGCTTGTTGCTGGGTTCTGGCCAATCAGGACTGGGTGAGAAGGCCGGACATGCCCTGGAGCCCTCCCGCGCGGTCCCTCCCCGGCCAGCCAGCCCCCATTGGCGATCGTGGCGAGATGGCCATGATCAGCCCTGATGGCTGGCCAGGCCGAGGGACCCCATCTGTGCATGAATTCGTGCACCGGGCCTCTACTCTTTGAGCAGTAGTATATTCATTTTCTAGGGCTACTGTAATAAAGCCTCACAAACTGGTTGACTTCAAACAATAGGAATTAATTGTTTCATAGTTCTGGAGGCCATAAGTCCAAAAATCAAGGTGTGGGTAGGGTTGGTTTCTTCTGGAAGCTCTGAGTGAGGATTCACCCCGTGCCTCTCACCCAGCCTCTGGTGGCTGTCGGCACTCCTTAATATTACTTGCCTTGTAGACACATCACTCCAGGCTGCCTCCATCTTACACTGCCTTCTCTGTGTCTTTGTCTTTTTCTGTCTCTTGCAAGGATACTTTCATTGGAATTAGTGTCCACCCTAATCCAGTATGATCTCATCTTGATCCTTAACTAATTACATTTGCAAAGACCCTATTTCCAAAAATGGCCCCATTCTCAGGTTCTGGTGCACATGAGTTTTGGGTGGGGGACACTATTCAACCCACTATAAGTAGCTTGCATCCAACATGTATTTATTGAGTACCCTATTTGAGCTCTTAAAAAGCACTAAATGTGGTGTGGGGGTGGGGATTCAGAGATAAATGACATAGCTTTTCCCTGCAGGAATTTATGGCATCCTATTCTTCACTCAGCATTAATGATCAAATGCCATTTAGTATTTAAAGTAAGAGAGGCACCACCAACATGCCTTTTTGTCTAGTCATCCAGACCAAGCAGATGTCTTAAGAGCTGCCCCCTGGTGGGTGTGACCAGAACTGTGTAGTTGGGGTACCCACTAATCTTGTGCCAACCCTTCATCCAGATTCCCTAAATTGTTAACGTTCTACCACGTTCATCTCTCTCTTTGTCTCTACAATACACACACACGCACATGCACACAGATACTTACTCCCCCCTCCCCCCCCCGCCCCCCGGAACCATTCAAGAATAGGTTGTAGACAGTGTCTCTAATTACTTCTGTATATATTTCTTAGAAACAAGGGCACATTCCTGTGTAGCCACCATATACCCACCCAAATCTCAGGATATTAACATGGTCATTACACATCTTCTAATCCATAGGCCACCTTTATGTTTTGCCAGTTGTCCCAGTAATGTCCTTTACAGGCCCAGGAGCCAATCCAGGGTCACAATTTGCATTAGTCGTCATGGCTATTTAGTCTCCTTCAATCCGTAACAGTTCCTTAGTCTTCATGTTTCATGACCTTCTCGTTTTTTGAAGAGAACAGGTCAGTTACTTTGTAGAATGTCCATCAGTTAGGGGTTGTCTGATGTTCCCTCACAATTAGATTAGGTTACACATTTTTGGCAGGAGGACTGAAGAAGTGGGGCTGTGCCCTTCTAGGTGCATCGTAACAGGAAGGCGTACAGTTTTGACTTGTCCCAATTCCAGAGATGTTAACTTTTATCATTGGTTGAGAAAGTGTCTACCAGGTTTCTTCACTGATAAGTTAGCATTTCCTAATTATTAAGTATTTTGAGACTGTAAATACCCTGCTTCTCATTAAACTTTTACCTACTAGTTGTAGCATTCTTTGATGATTCTTTCCTGAATTAAAACATATGGTTGTTGTCAGACAGTGGTTTTCTAATTGCACCATTTACTTTATATTTACTAGTTGGTATCCCACTGTAAGGTAGCACTTCCACCCTTTTCCCTCCTTCTCTTCTAGCAGTAGCCTCACAGATTCCTATTTTATTCGTTAGGCTATAATCCATTCTATCATTCTCTACTTTGATGCTCAGATTGTCCCAGATTTGGCCATCAGGAGCCATTTCAAGCTGGCTCTTGTGTCCTTTTGACATGTCTACATCATTCTTGGAGCACTTCCTTCCTTTTTGGCACAACACATTCAGGATTATCTTGAATTTTCCTTGCCCAAGTCCTGGAATCAGTAATTTCTCCAATAAGTCCTGGTTCCTTTTAGTGGAGAATGGTTTTTAGAAACCAAGATCTGAGTGCTAGATGTGTCCATTGTTATTGGGGCATCTTGGCTAGTAGGCCTTCTCAGTGGACGTAGTTATGAAGCTAAATATATGTATGTACTCTTCTACACATGTGTGCACGCACACTCAAGTATGTACATATATGCAGGTATGCACACATACATTTATATTCTCTATCCACCCAGCGAGCTATAAAAGCCGTGATGTGTCCAACTATAGTCAGATCACATAGTTCATCCTAGCTTTCCAGGCTTCCCCTGGTCGTACCTCTCTTCTCCAACAATAAGACTGTCACATGGCTCCATCATCTGTGATATTTATTTGTCAGTCCCTTTGTATGTAGCCAATTTTCCCATCCACAGGCCCTCTAGACCTTGGTACATTCCCCAGCCCTAGGAGCATTCCCTACTTGTACCGGGACCCCAGTGGTGGGCAGACTCCTTTCAGCCTGTGCCAGTGAGCAGTACATCTATGCTGCTGCCTTAAAAAGGCATTTAGTGCCCTGGCCTCTGTTGTTCTGTGGTTAGAGTGTCCACCCGAGCACCAAAGGGTTGCAGATTCAATTTCCAGTCAAGAGCGTATACCTGGGTTGCAGGTTTGATCCCTGGATCCAGTCAGGGTGTGTGAGGAAGGCAGCCAATCAATGTGTCTTTCTCACATTGATGTTTCTCTCTCTCCCCCGCCCCCTGCTCTTCCTCTCTCCTACTCTCTCTAAAAAAAAAAAAAAAAAAAAAAAAAATCAATGGAAAAAATATCTAGGGTGAGGAGTGAAAAAAAAAAGCCTTTAGTTAGTCTAGGGTTAGTTCTTTATAGTAACAGCCTAAATGGAACAATGTATCCAGGCAGAAAGTGTTCAGTGTTTTGTTAGTGGATAACCTTGGTCATGGCTTGGGTCTGTTGGGGTCCAAGAATGCTGGGGTTGGGCCAGAGGGGAGTTGTGTTCAGCATCAGCAGGGCAGCTGTGCCTGGTTGTTGGGGCCAGCTAGACCTTGCCTTCTTTGGACTTCCCTTCATCACAGGGAAAACCTTCATCTGTATTTCTCCAGCCTTTCCTGTGTGGTCCCAGGTTAGGTTCTGCTCAGCTGTAGAAGGCAGGGAGAAGTTGCTGTGTTGTTCATGGTGTTAGAGGCAGACACACCACAGGTGCTCTGCAGTGGCTCTCCTAGAAGTTCCTCTTGTAACTCCTCCTGTTGAGTGCTCTGAGCTACTTGCTTCAGTCATGGTCTCCAGACCTCTGTGTCCCCAGCCCTCTGCTTCCCTATTTTTAAAGCTTTCTAATCTGGGGTTACTATTTCCTTTTTGGAGTTGTGACTGATACAGGACCTTTGATCATTGCAAGTCCTGATGACCCCAGAAACTTTCTGGCCACTTGCTTGGGCTTTGAGTCATGGTTTGGAGACTGGGGGTTTCATTTGATGGCGACATTATTGGGTTTTCTTCAGTGAATGATCAGAGGCCCTGCCTGGGTGACTCCTTGAGAGCCCAGGGTTCCTGGTGTTCTGGGAGCTGGAGTGGCCCTGCTAGAGGGTTGTCAGGGGGAACACTCAGTAATGTTGACATTACTGAACCCCAGCTGAGTGCAGGACACTACGTCAGGCTCTGTGGAAGAGAGAGGGGTGAATAATGACACATGTTCCTAACTTCAACAAATTTCCATGTAATGTAGAAAGGGCAGACATGGGCAGTCCTTGGGAAAGTAGAGGATTGGAGGTGGTCCTGTTCTCCGTCTTTACTGCTCTGATCTTCCTCTAGAGGTAGACTGGGTGGTTCTTGAAGGTGTACTGATTTTTCTCTTTACCTCACCCATGCCCTTCCAAATAGTGGAGTTGTAGAGTCTTGCTATTTTTAGGCAGGCTTTAATGGATCCATTTTCATAATAAACTCCATCTTGACATTATACTGCCATTTGTTGAACAAAGAGAAGTTATATAAACTGCAGAAGGGAGAAAACATGACAAGGGGATGAACTGCTGTGTTTCACAGTAAGTGTGTGTAACTAATGGAGGATGATTTTTCATTGTCGAACAAAAAAGTAATCAAAATTTGAACAATATGCAGTCACTTTCTTTTAACAGAGACTTCATCTTAATGTTATTAGTGTTATCCTCTTTAAAAATGGTTGTGCAAATAAGAATTCAAAATCGTATTTATGATTAATTGAATCTTTTTTACATCTGCCTGACAATTCCTGATGGTTGGGTGTTTTCTTTTCCCCACATAATGACAGGGAACGAAAACCAATGAAAAGGTCTCTATTGGCGTCCTTCCCAGTCTCAGACCTCTTTCCACCTAGGATGAGAGCAGTGGAGAACTGGGTCCTCTCCTGGGGCTGAAGGGAGGATGGCATTACAAGTCCAAGTGGGTCAGGGTGTGGCCCAGTCAGAACAGAAGTGCAGCTCGAGAGCCACTCCCATTGAGAGGCCTTGTTGCTCCCTGGGTAACACGGGTTCAGGGGAAAGTTAGGAGATATCTGCAATTTAAGCAATAGCAGACATTTGAGGGGATGCAAGGTCATCCAAAACAAAGATCATTCCTCTTGTATTCTTGGAATATACTGCAGTTTTCAGGCCCTGTCAGCAAAGTCTGTGGGCAACCTTGGACCAGTCCTACAGCTTACTGTACAGGAAAACATGCTGTCTGCACAGTGTTGGAAGCAAAGAATCAAAGATCCAAAATTCTGTTTATTTAAAAAAGGAGTGGCTAGAACTGTGATCATTTAGCTGCCATCACAGTGAAATGTTTCAACCAGAAGCAGCTTCCTGGTGACATATAGGCAGAGTTTTAAAGTCTGTCTTTGTAGGCATCCATGTCATGTTGCTTTCCATCCTGAATGAACCGCAGCAGGTATCTTAGGGTCCACACATAAGTGAATTGGTTGCAAAGGAAGCCTCTTTGTCAATTCAGTACCCCCACCCCCCAAAAACTAAAGATTTTTTTTACATAATGACTTTGTAACAAAAACATAAATCCCCAGTCATTAACTAGAGAGAAATGTTAGCTTCTTGATAAGGGAGAAAATATTGGTTTAAGATTATCTACATTGAGGTTCCTGTCAAGATGGTGATGTAAGTAAACTCAGTACTTGGAACTTCCCACAACAACATCAAAATTGCAACTATATTACAGAACGACCATCATTCATAACTACCTGAAATCATGCTGAACAGAAGTCCTACAACTAAGGATATAAAGAAGAAGCCACAATGAGACTGCTAGGAGGGGCAGAAACAAGGAACGGGCTGGTCTCACACCCACCTGTGGCAGTTAAAACTTGGGAGGGCTATCTTAGCTGTGGAGGTCCCGCTAAAGAGTGAGGGATTCCAGTCCTACTTCAGAACCCCCAGCCCAGGGTTCTAGTGCCAGGAAGAAAAGTCCCCATAACTTCTGACTGTGAAAACCAGTGTGGATTGTGGCTGAGTGAGACTGCTGGAGTGCTGCTGGAGTCCCAGGCACTTCTCTTGAAGGAACCAGGCACCGACTTACTCATATTTACTCGCTCTGAGCTCCAGCACTGAGGCAGCAGCTCAAAAGATGCCAAGGACATAAGGAACTGAATTGTCTGGCTGTAGGGCAGACTGGAGGGGCTGCTTTCTAGACAGAGGTGCTGGCAGAGGCCATTGTTTCTCTGCTGATTCCTTCCCCACAGAGCTGGCAGGTGAGCAACATACCTTTGTCTCATCCAACTTGCAGGCCCACCCAAGCTGTTTTTGGTGGCTTTTCTATGCAAATGGCCTATCTTGCCTCAGGATACAGACTTTTCTAAAATTTCTCAAACAAGCAGGATCTGGCCTCTGTGTACCCCAGTAACCTGGACCTCTGGCTAATTGGCCCTAGAACCAGCACTAGCTGGCCTCGGTTGGCAGCTTGACTTCTTCTGGGCACCTCCAAGCCCAGCACAAGTAGCAGCCATCTGCAGTTTGCTCTGTAGCTCATTTTGGGTGGCCCCAGGCAGGGCACAGACAGTGGCTGATTTTGTACCTCCTGGGAGGGGAGGCCCCAGGGCCAGTGCACCTAGTAAGCAGCTGTAGACCATGCCAGATTACCATCCTACCACCTTCACGAGCTACACACTCAAGTGGTGGACTCGGTGGGCACCAAAGCCCCACTGAAGCAAGTTCTGTTCTTTAGAGTAAGCCCCTGCAGAGCAGCACCTCCTCTATAGTTGCAGCTGGTCCTTGCAGTCAGTTGGCCTGGGGGTCAATCCCTCCCAGTGATGAGCCAACAGCAATCAAGACTCAACTACAATAGGAGGGTATACACAGCCCACACAGGGAGCACACCTGGAGCATCCAGCTCAGGTGACTGTGGAGGCTGCACCACTGGGCCCTTGAGGACATCTACTACATAAAGCCATTCTACCAACTATGGGAGACTTAGCAACTCTACCTCATTCATAGAAACAAACACAGCCAAATGAAACAAAGAAACAGGTTCTAAATGAAAAAACAGGAGAAATCTCCAGAAGAAAAACTAAATGAATGGAGGCAAGCAAACTATTAGTTACAGAGTTGAAAACAATGGTTATAAGGATGCTCAAGGAACTTAGTGAGAACTTTAACAGTTTATAAAAGGATATGGATCCATAAAAAAGAACCAGTCAGAGATGAAAGATACACTAACTGAAATGAAGAATAAATTATAGGGAATCAACAGTAAAGTAGATGAAGCAAAGAATCAAATCAGTGATTTGGAAGAGAAGGAAGCAGTAAACACCTAATCAGAACAGCAAAAAGATGCTCAAACACTGAGCTATGCCAGCCGGGCAAGAAAAAAGAATTTAATAAAATGAGGGTAGTAGAAGGAGCCTCTGGGACAACTTCAAACATATCAACATTCACATCATGGGAATGCTGGAAGGAGAAGAGAGAGTGTAAGAAATTGAAAACCTAATTGAAAAATAATGATAGAAAACTGGTGAAGGAAATAGACATACAAGTCCAAGAAGTGCAGAGTCCGAAACAAGATGAAGCCACAGGGGTCCACACTAAGGCACATCATAATTACAGTGCCAACAGTGAAAGACGACTCTTAAAAGCATCAGAGAAAAGCAGTTAGTTACCTACAAGGGAGCGCCCATAAGACCATCAGCTGATTTCTCAACAGAAACTTTGCAGCCTAGAAAGGATTAGCACAAAGTGATGAAAAGCAAGGACTTACAACCGAGTTTACTCTACCAAGCAAAGATATCATTTAGAATTGAAAGGACATATAAAGTGCTTCCAAGACAAGAAAAAGCTAAAGGAGTTCATCATCACCAAACTAGTATTACAAGAAATGTTAAAGGGTATTTTTTAAGAAGAAGGGGAAAATAGATTAAAAAAATATGAATAATAAATGGCCAAAAAGATGAATAAAACCTTACCTTTTGCAGCAGGAGGGATGGACCTAAAGGGTATTATATGCTAAGTGAAATTAGTCAGAGAAAGAGAAATACCATAGGATTTCACTTATGTGGAATCTAAAGAACAATATAAATGAACAAACAGAAACAGACTTCACCCTTTCTCTATAATAGAAGTGTCAATTAAATTCATGATTGACAATGTCAGATCGAAACACATGCATATGTTTGGTGCCAGCGAGATCTTTATATGTACCACACACGCATGAGTCAACTTAGCCTTTTATATATATAGATTTAGAATAAACTTGCTTAATTAGGCCTGCTTTCTGATATAGCTAAACTTTTTCCAGCCCAGTGAAGCACCCCAACTTCTCTTTCAAGTAAGTGTCAGTAACACAGCAGTAAATATCAACATGAAGCAGATTATTATTGTAGATCACACAGGGAGAACAAAGGGTAAAATATTTAACTGCAGCAGTGTTTGACTATATTCTGAGCAGTGAGAAAACCTGAAGTCCTTTTCAAGTTCCACCATTTCTTACTTCTTTTCAGTCAGGTCAAGTTTCTAAACTTTCTAAATCTCTGTTTTCTGGCTAATGAAAAGAAAAAAAGATTCTACCAAGTCTCCTATCTACCTACTCCAGGACTTCTGTGAGGATCAAATGAGAAGAGGCACATGAAAATGCTTCACAAACATTTGGTTAAACTGTAAAATGTTTACACCTGGTTATAAAGCAAGTTGGGTTCCTAGGCTGAAGAAACTCCAAGGAGGCTAGTCGCTAGGGAGAGGAAGACGGGCGCTGCTACGTGACGTCATTACCCGGTGCCCACTCTCTCTGGAAATTTCTCAATCATCCAAACCAGAGGACCCCATGTAACTTTGTTTGAGCTGGGTTGTGGGCCGCATTTTGTGCTTTGGGGTCTTGGCAGCATTGGCTGCATTTGGTGGGGTGTCACTCTGGGGTGGTGGTAGGGCCTGTGTCCCACTTGGGGGAAGCCGAGTGTTGGTTTGTTGGCGCCAGGTCCGTGGTGCCATTTATTTTTAAATGGCAGTGCGCGTCATGGCAGCTCCTCCATTGAGCGTCTACCCCATTGTGGTCAGTGTGTGTCATAGCTACCGGTTGGACGGACGGACACTTAGCCTTTTATATATATAGATGTTGTGTTCACACAAAGCAAAATTTTAGACCAGATTAAAGTTGTAATTGGAGTTAGTTGTATGACAACATATTAAGTTCAGTTGTTTCATTTAGTAAAAGTTAAATTTTAATTTTCAAGCATGAAATTCTGCACTCAAATTATTTTCAAGTATAATTGGAACACTTAAAAAGACAAGATTTACAGCATTAGTGGAACACATAAAAAAGGCAAAAAGGCAGCACAAGAGCATGTAAATGTGCCAATGTGTGAGATGTTTGAGAAATTGCGCTGGAAGTACATGGAGAAGAGGTGAAGATAGTGGACATGGGAGATGGGGTTGGGATGGCAATCTGTGCTGCATTGGAGTATGTATTTTATTGTTACCAGTAATTTATAATAGTACCGACTTCATAGGACTGGTGTGGGTTACATGTGATAATAATGTATGTAAGTGCTTAGTGCAGTATTTGACACACAAGCATTAAGAAACAGCTATAGGAGGTTTTAAAGCGAGATATGTTGGGTGACAGTCGCAGCGGTTCTCAACCTGTAGGTCGCAACCCCTGAAAATACATCCTGCATATCAGATACTAGTAGCCCGGTGCATGAAATTCATGCACATTAAAAGAGAATTAATTGCCCTAACCAGTTTGGCTCAGTGGATAGAGCATTGGCCTGTGGACTCAAGGGTCCCAGGTTCGATTCCGGTCATGGGCATGTACCTTGGTTTCAGGCACATCCCAGTGAGGGGTGTGAAGGAAGCAGCTGATCAATGTTTCTCTCTCATTGATGTTTCTAACTCTCTATGCCTCTCCCTTCCTCTCTGTAAAAAATCAATAAAATATATTTTTTTAAAAAAGGGAATTAATTAGCAGAGATATTTTAATATTGCTATTTGCCCTTTCTCTATAATAGAAGTGTGAGAGATGAAAAGAAATTAGTAAAATGTATATGAAAATCATATATAAATTTATTAATAAATAAACAGTAACAAAAGGATATAACAACAACAGAGGCATGATATAAAAACGACAAAAACATGATATGAAAACAACAAAAACATTATATGAAAACAACAAAAACATGATATAAAAACAACAGTGATGCAAACAATGACTGATAAAGTGATTAAACTTAGTTTAATATTTCCCTGTATACCGCATTAAGAGTGAAAACACTTTCAGAGTGCTTGACTAATTTCCCTTGTGATGAAGTACTTAGAACTTTAACTGTAACATCACATGCTCTTCAAACTCGAGAGAAAGCAACATATAACTGACCATGTGCAAAAATGGGTTCGGGTAGGAACATGCCTACTCTTTCTAGAGTTTGTCCTTGTGATTTATTAATAGTCATCACAAATGCTGGCATCACGGGAAACCGGCGTCGAATCAATTTAAATGGGAGGCCAGTGTCAGATGGGGTCAAATTAATTCTTGGAATCAGAACAGCCTCTCCCTCTGCAGATCCTGTTAATACTTCAGCTTCGATAATGTTAGGTCATAATCTTTTGATAATAAATCTGGTACCATTACAAAGACCCCATTTACTATTGAGATTTCTCAATAGCATGATGATTGCACCACTTTCAATTTTAATTTATGACATAGCATTCCCGAAGGAGTAATACTATTCAGAAATTTGATGGGGAAATTTTCCTTTATTTCTTATTATGGGGTGGGGCCACAACATCAGTAACAAAGAAACAGAATTAAAACTTTATTGTGGGGAGCTGCTACAGTGTTTTGGACAGGTTCAAGCCTTGGACTGATGAGAGGGCACAGTCCTCTCATTGCCACGTGCAAGTCCCAGCTTGGAGGGCAGGGCCCTCCCAGCACAATTATAGCCAACAGCTGTAGTTGTAAGCTTGAACCTATGGTCCGAACACGTGGCCCCACGTGCCCTGAGTGATGTGGGCTTGATAGAGTTCAGGTGCATGTAGTTGAGTAGGATTGAAACCAGGAGAATGTTGTAAACATCTTGGTCAGCCCTTACTTTGCCTCGTGCATCTGCCTATAAAATAAAGCGTGGCTGTGGGCGTGGTTGCTGTCTCTCAGAGAAGCAGCGTCCCACCGAGACCGGCTTTCATTCTCTTGTCTGTCTTTTCTAAGCCTTTCAGCCACCCCCACTCAGGTTCACCCCGTGCTGGGGCGGCACACTTTAGAAAGATCTGCCTCCACGCTCCCAGGGCGGGTTCCTGCCTCAAACTCCATCCTTACAGGAAACAGCTTTGGGAAACAGCTTGGGGGAGGGCGCAGCCGTTGCCAAGACAACCCATGTAGGACTGACTTCCGCTTGGTCGCTGGCTGTTCGTATGTGACGAACACCACCCATGGTTTTTATATAAGTAGATTTACATTACGATTCATAACAGTAGCAAAATTATAGTTATGAAGTAGCAATGAAAATAATTTTTATGGTTGGGGGTCACCACAACATGAGGAACTGTATTAAAGGGTCCTGGCCATTAGGAAGGTTGAGAACCACTGGTAGGGGGTGATTTGAAAGAAGAGAAATTGGAAGGCAGTAGGACTGATTAGAAGCTATTTGCCAGTATCCAAGAGATATGAAGGTTCAGGAAGTGAATGGAGTTAAGGTGATAGATTCAGCAGGGAGACCTGATAGGGCTTGATGGTAAAGGAGAAGAAAGAGAACAAAGTTACATGGGGTCCTCTGGTTTGGATGTTGAGGAATGTCCTAAAGAACAGGGGAGAAAAGCAGCCCTGTGGATAAGACCCAACTATACTGCTCATCCTTTCCAAAATGATACTAGGAGACTTCATACAGTAAAGATTGTATACTTATGTAGGTTTTTCTTTTCTTTTTCTTTTACACCTCACCTAAAGATATTTTTTCTATTGATTTCTAGAGAGAGTGCAAGGGAGGGAGGAGGGAGAGAGAGAGAGGGAGAAAGAGAAACATCTATGTGAGAGAGACACATCAATTTGTTGCCTCCTGCACAAATCTCTACTGGTCTGGGGAACCTACAACCGAGGTATGTGCCCTTGACTGGGAATTGAACCCTCGACCCTTTGGTCCTCAGGATGACGCTCTAACCACTGAGAAACAAGCCAGGGCTAGGTTTTTAAAATGAAGGAAAACCTTACACTGATTATTTCTTTTCCAGAGCCAGTTGGTAGTCCTGATGTCTGTTCTCTTGCATTCTGATACATACTTCTCTTCAATGTTGTGTGATCCCCTGTAGTACAGGTCTCTACTTGAGACAGTTGATAGATGTGGTCTACGTTAGTCAAAAGCATTATGCACAAAACTCGCAAGGATGTGTGGCATGCTTGTGAATTCTCAAAGAAGTTAGAGAGGACTAGAGTTTACCACTGCATGATCATGAGAAACACCATCTCCTGGGTTGTGTTCCAAGGTGTCTGTTCACCTGAGGATGAAAACCAAACTACTGGAAGGTGTGGAACATACAGGGTGCTCGTCCTGTGTACTGAGAGGAGGTCAAAGCTCTAATCCTGACATCATGGATTATGAGGAGCTAGCTTGTATTTGGTGAACACCAAAGGGGCTGGGTCCCTTGGCATCTTTAAGGCCAAGACCTGGGGAGTTGGCGATCTAGTGAGGCAATCATGAAATGAAGTCAGAAGAAGCCAGGAGAAGTGAGCCTCCCTGAGAAGGAAGAAGGAAATGAGGATTCCATGAGAATAAAGCTGCTCAGTGTTTCTTTCTTCCTCATGCATGTGGCTGTCATCTTATGCACACAGGGTTCACAGGTTAACCTGAGAATACACCAGTATGTATGTATGTTTTGTGTTTTTATGTGTAATGAATGAGTATGGCCAACTTTTAAGTGAGCATGCATAATCAAGTATTCAGTATTATACGTATGTCAATTTACTGTCTTCAATTTCAGAGTAATTACTAACATATTATTTAAGATCCACACATGATTGCATATTATATATTAAGTAATTAGTAAGATATCATCACCTATCCTGTGGGTCTTTCTTAAGTTCTAGAATACATTACTGAAATACACATACTCAGCAACTGGCAGAATTCTGACATTGATTCCCTGGAGTGATGGCTGTTATGGTATGAAAGGCCAAGTGGAAGCTACTAGAACTGCCTCGACCTATAAGATAGTACACCAAAAACAATATTCCTGGAAGGATGGCAGAGACTAGTGCCACCATCTAGGATTTGAAAGATGCAAGGGTGGTGATTCCCACCACATCTCCATTCAGCCCACCTACTTGGCCTGTGTAGAAGACGGATGGATCGTGGAGAATGACAGTGGGTTAGCATAATCTTCACTAGGTGGTGGCTCCTGTGCCAGCTGTGGTTTTGTTGTTGGAACAAATCTACATCCTTCCTGGCACTTGAATGTTGCTTTCTTCTGTACCTGGCAGGGTCTGCAGTGTACCTTCACAGTTATACCTTAGGGTTCTAGCAGCTCTCCAGCCTCATGGCAGAACACTGGTCACACTCTTCATTCCACAGTCTATCAAAAGGGAAATGACTCAGCTAGAGGAGAAAGGAGCATACAGGGACTTTGGATCCTCTTTTGGAGAGAGAGTTAGCATGCTTTTTGGTTGTAAGATGGAGGGTTGCATTTTATTAGGTGGGAGCCTGATTTTATTTGGAAGTTAAGTATGGACGAAAAGAGGTTTATATATGTACCAAGTGGACAGGACTGGACTGTGGTGGACTCATATTCTGTCCCTTTGGCCAAATGGGGACTCTAGCTTGAGCCACAGGAGATGATTTACATGAGATACGGAAGTGAAGTAGCAGCCACATTCTTTTCACACTCAGAAAGTCCGTGCAGCGGCATCGGGAACTACTGCAGCTTGAGCACATTGTGTCTGATCTGCTGGCTCACCTTGTTGGCATGGGGAAGCTGTCAGGCCTGCAGCTCCTTCCAACATCTTTGCTGCATATGTGACAAACAGCTTTTCTGTATCTTCCTCTAAACCAGCGGTTCTCAACCTGTGGGTCGCGACCCCTTTGGGGGTCGAATGACCCTTTCACAGGGGTCGCCTAAGACCATCGGAAAACACATATATAATTATATATTGTTTTTGTGATTAATCACTATGCTTTCATTATGTTCAATTTGTAACAATGAAATTGGGGGTCACCACAACATGAGGAACTGTATTAAAGGGTCGCGGCATGAGGAAGGTTGAGAACCATTGCTCTAAACTATTGGCCAAATGCTGATATATTTGAACAGGCCAGAATCAGGTACACAGTCCTATTTTATAGGGCAGCATATCACAAATATACTGGGACAGTGGTAAACATTTATTGAATGCTTCCTATGTGCCAGGCATTTTTCTTATTTTTTTAATTCTCACAACAATCCTGTAAGCTAGGAATTTTCATTGCTCCAATTTTACAAATGAGTAAACTAGGGTAGAGAGAGTGTTCAATAACAGCTAGTTTTAAGGTGGTAAAATTGGTACCTAAAGCCAGACTGCCTGACACTAAAATCTGTGTTCTTAAATTCTAGAGTTGTTTGTTTCTCTCTAGACCTCATTCCTTTCAGGTAGTCTTTAATCCTTGCCAACCACGTTCTCTGAGTGTGGTTGTTCAACCAGATTATTTCCATGTACCACCACTTCCCTCATTTGTTTGAATATTGCCTTGTAAGAAATACTTATAAAATGCTTACATGTGCCAGGCACAGTTCTGAGCACTTTATGAATATTTACTCATGTAATCCTGATAATAACCCTGTAAAGTAGGTGATGTTAATCATGTCCTTTCAGATTAAGAAACTGAACCACAAAGAGGGTAAGTAATTTTCTTAATGTTACACAGGCTATGTGTACAAGAATTGGGGTCTGAACGCAGGCAGTTTGGCTCTGGATTGCATGAGCTGACTGTTGTCAGCTTGTTAAGAATGACTTCAGTGAGAGGTTGTTAAGGCTTCCTCCATCCTGTATATGCAGAGAATTTGTCTTCAACTTGGAATCTTGCATATTTAGTTCTGCAATAAATGAGTCTACTGACCAAGTCCTTTGGAATTAAATTCCAAGCAGCTGTAAACAATAAATATTTTGTTTCAGTTATCTTTGTAGCAATAGCAGGAGAAAAGAATTAAGGACCAAAAGCTATGGGAGTTTTAAATATTTTTTTGTGAGTGTTTATATGTGACTTATGGGAATAACATCCTGGAAAACAACTTTGTTTAATGAAAAACAACGCTCTTGCAACACCTTTAATAAATCAGTCTGCCGTGCAAGTTAGGTATGTTTTTGTAGCAAGCAAATTGTGAGAACATTTGGCAGCTAAGAGGTAGCAGCCTTGTCATAATTGTGTAACCACGCCAGAAGTTAAGCAGTGGGCTGGCAAAGTGTGGTGGCAAACCTGTGGCAGCCTGGAGTTCAGTGGTGGGGCTGCTCTCTTCCTCCTGCAACACTGCCATGCAACTGTACTTTGCAGTCTGTTCTTTTGCAAAACCACAATTTTGTAAAAATTGTGAAATAGATACAGAAACAGAAGGCCACATAAACAAATATACAATCAAACAAACGCAGGCAGTTTGGCTCTGGAGTCCATGAGCTGACTGTTGTCAACTTGTTAAGAATGACTTCAAAACACCAGGCCCTAGCCAGTTTGGCTCAGTGGAATCTTGCATATTTAGAGCGTTGGCCTGTGGACTGAAGGGTCCCGGGTTTGATTCTGGTCAAGGGCATGTACCTTGGTTGCAGGCTCCCAGCCCTGGTTGGGGTGCATGTGGGAGGCAACCAATCGATGTGTCTTTCTTACATCGATGTTTTTCTCTGTCTCTCCCTCTCCCTTCCACTTTCTCTAAAAATCAATGGAAAAATATCCTCAGGTGAGGACTAAAAACAAAAACAAAACAAACAAAAAACCCCCCACAAAACCCCAGAACACCAGCCACTCAGATGCCCCCCTCCTTGGTCTTGCCTTGACCTGGAGTCACACCTCCTTATCCTTCTCTTATGGTGTTCTTATCCAAGTGTGTTTCTTTAAACACTTTCTACGATTATTTGGTTTTGCCAGATTTGGGGTTGCTTTTGCTCCCAACTTTTTTTTTCTTTTGAAAAATTTCAGACCTATAGAAAACTTGAAAGCATAGTGTAATAAGCACTAATATGTCATGTGTGTGTGGGTATCTCCTCTTTTTTCTTTCCTCAGCCATTGAACCAAGCATCATGGACTTGCACCCTTAAATTCTTCAGCATGTTTCTCCTAAGAACAGGACATTCTCCTGTACAGACAAAATAAATCATCACACTCAAGAAATTTAATATTTAAAAAATACTCTTATCAAATATATAGTTCATATTCACATTTCCCCCGTTGTCCAATAGTATCCTTTAGAGCTTTTCTTCTTTTCATATAAGCTCTAATCATGGATTGTTTATTGCATTTAAGTTATCAGATCTGTGTCGTCTCCTTTGACGTAGAACTATTCCACAGCCTTTTTTGTCTTTAATGATGTTGGCATTTTTGAAGACTTTGGATGCCTGTTTTTTATTTTATTTTATTTTATTTTATTTTATTTTATTTTATTATATATTTTTATTGATTTTTTTACAGAGAGGAAGGGAGAGAGATAGAGAGCCAGAAACATCGATGAGAGAGAAACATCGATCAGCTGCCTCCTGCACACCTCCCACTGGGGACGTGCCCGCAACCAAGTCACATGCCCTTGACCGGAATCGAACCCGGGACCCTTCAGTTCGCAGGCCGACGCTCCATCCACTGAGCCAAACCGGTTCCGGCTGGATGCCTGTTTTTTAAAATAGACTTTTGCATTGACATATAATGCACATAAACAAAAATGCATGAATTATAAGTGTACATTTGAAGAATTTTCACAAAATGAACACATCTACATATCCAGGACCCAGATGAAATAGAGCATTGCCAGCATTCCAGATAAGTTGGGATTTCATATCAGTGGGCTCTGCAATTATTTATTTATTTGGAGCTGCTTCTGTTACTCAGTATTGTGCTTGTGAGATTCATCCCTGTTGCTTATAGTTGGAGTTTGTCCATTTTCGTTGATGTAACATATTCTCTGTATGACTGTATGGCAACCTACTGTTGATGAACATGTGGCTTGTTCTCATCTTGGCTTCTACAGAATTCCTATGAATCTGTATGTACTGTATCCTGGTGCATACTTGCCTGCAATTCTGTTGGGTAAATAAATGGTTAGAAGTGGAATTGTTGGGTCACAGAATATGAGTATCTTCAACACTAATAGATAATACCAAATTGTTTACCAGTGACTTTACCCATTTTTCTTTTCACCAGCAGTGTATGAATAAGAATTGTTGTTCTACATCCTCACCAGTGCTTGTCCAGCCTGTCTGATTTTAGACACTCTGGCGGGTGTGTGGAGGTTCTTTTGGCAGTTTTAATTTTTGATTCCTTAATTTTACTTGCATTTCCCTGGTTGAGTGCCTTTTCTTAGTCTGTTGACCACCTGAATTTGTTTTTTTGTTAAGTGCCTGTTCAAGTTCTTGCACATTTTTCTGCTGAGTGGTCTGTTTTTATTTTGTTTTGCTTTCTTACTGATTTTTAGGAGCTCTTTATAATCAGGCTACCAGCCCTGTTAGTTATATGTGAAGCAAATTCATTTTCCCTCTCTAATCTTGCTTTCTAACTATGAAATTGCACTTTTTGTAGAGAGAATGGTCAAATATTGGCAGTTTCATATGGTTCAACTTAGTATGTAATAATCTTTTCCTTTGTTAGGTTAATGCTTTTTGTGTCCTATTTAGGACACTTCCCTCTACCTATGCCCTGTAATGTTGCTTCTGTCATAAATTGTGTCCATACATGTGTCTATTTCTGATCTCTTTGCTCTTTGTTTATTTGTCCTTCCTTATGTCATTACTCCACTGTCTTAGCCACTATAGCTTTGTAAGAGTATTGGAATCTTGTAACACAAGTCTTCCAGGATATTTCGTAGAAATGGAATTATGCAGTATGTGATCTTTTGTGCCTGGCTTTTTTCATTTAGCATAAGGTTCAAAGTTTATCCATGTTTTTAGCATGAATTGAAACTACATTTGTTTCCATAGAAACTTCCCTTATTAAATGCCTGATGCTTACACCGTTGTTAAAAAAGAAACAGGCCCCAAATGGAGTCACTTGTGCTAATAAGCCCGTGTCACCAAATCAAGACTTAATACCTGACCTAACTGTAGCTTCAGCCTCTCCGAGGGATGTGATCTTAACCAGTCTGGAATTATCTGGTCGGCCTAGTAAGGTAATCTGCTTGCTAGATCCCTACCTTCCTCCAAGGAAGATGACCTTGCCAGAAACAATTCACTCTTTGCTAGAATAACTTCCTGGCCCGGCCTCATTCTGCCTATAAACGTCTTTCATTTTGTACATCTCCTCAGAGTTCCTTTTTATTTGCTAGATGGAATGCTGCCCAATTCATGACTCATTGAATAAATCTAATTAGACCTTCAAAAAAACACTTCATTCGTTTTTATGGCTGAATACTGTTTCATTGTATGGATAGATAATCAGTTGATGGACCTTTGGGGTGTTTCCACTTTTGGGCTATTATGAATATCAGTGTACAAATTATTGTGTGGACATATATGTTCATTTCTCTTGGATATATACCTAGCAGTAGAATCATTGGCAACCCATATTATAACTCTGTGTTTAACATTTTGAAGAACTGCCAGAGTGTTTTCTCTAGTGGCTGCAGCACCATTTTACATTCCCACCAGCAGTGTATGAAGATTGTATTTCTCTTCACCCCTGCTCACACTTGTTATTGTCTGTCTTTTTAATTATAGCCATCTTAGTGGGTGTGAAGTCGTATCTCATTGTGGTTTTGATTTACATTTCCCTGATGGCTAAGGAGGTTAAGTATCTTTTCATGTGCTTTATTGGCCATTTGTAATTCTCCTTGAGAGAAATGTCTATTCATACTACCCTTTGCCTTTTTAAAAATTGGGTTATTTGATGTTTTATTGTTCACCATAAGAGTTCACTATATACTTCATCTCCAGGCATTCACAGCATATCACATTACTTCACTCTCCTGTCTCCTCTGGCTTTTCCTTCATAACAGGCTTTAATTTGTGAGTTGATTAATTGGTGCATCAACTCATCTATTCATTTATATATTTATTCAACAGATATTTGATTGCCTTAGTTGTGCCTTTGCTATTTCTTTGCCTTCTTAGTGCTATTCTGGAAGAGCTAGCTCCTACTGCCATGTTTGGCTGGTAGCACCATCTTCTTGAAGACTCTAGGTACTTTACCTTGAGAGCATTTATACCAGTCTGAACCTCACATCACCTGACGTGGCACCTTCTCAGGGACAGGCATACCTCACGAGTCCTACGTTCCTGCCCTCACTCCCCTAAAGTCTATACATAGGTGTGTCTATCTTTTCTTCTTTACAGAAGTTTGCCTCCTTTTGGTAATGTCCAGTCTCTTCACTTGAGTTATGGGTTTTCTCTTCTCTCTTCAGCAACTTTGTTCCTTTAGCTACCTTCCTTTTCGCACATCTTTTCTTTTTCTTAAAATACTCACCTGAAGATATGTTTTTATATATTTTTGAGAGAGGTGAAGGGGAAAGAGAGAGAGAGACAGAGAGAGAGAGAGAGAGAGAGAGAGAGAGAGAGAGAGATCAATGTGAGAGAGAAACATCAATCAGTTGCCTCCTTTATGCACCCTACTGAGGATCGACCCTGCAACCTAGGTATGTGCCCTGACTGGGAGTCAAACCCTAAACCTTTTGGTGTATGGGATGATGCTCTAAGTGAACCACCAGGCCCGAGCTTCCTGCATCTTTAATCCTTCACCTCTCCTGGACCATTCCGTCAGGCCACAGCATTCTCTAGCATCTCTGCCCTGCAGAAGTCCTCCAAGGTGCCACATTACCCCATTTCTCTGCCATACTTCATGTCTAGACTTCTCTAAAGAATTAACCACAATCCTTTTCTTGACTTCACCACTCACACGTCAGCCCACCCAGGGTGGCCTGTGCACCACCCCAATGCATCACTACTTGGCATTGCACTGATGGCCTTCATCCTGTTTGTGTGACTGTCGTCTCACCTCCCTTGTCCTCCCACTTCTTTATTTGATCCCCTCCCCCACTGTTTCTTGACAGTGAAGATCCTCAGGCTTATTTCCTGGCTCTCTCCTTTATCATCCTCTTCGTGGGTGGTGGTAGTGACATCCCGTCTCTCTGAGTGGGATGATGTGGCTGCCTCACTGAAATCTTCACTTAGGAATTTCACAGGCATCTTATCTCAAAGGGCCCAAAACTGAGCTTCCCATTTTGTTCTCCAAACCTTTACCTCCCCTGGTCTTTCCCCATAAATGTATCATCATCCATTTGCTGAAGGCAGAATCTGAAGAGTTACCCTTGTTTCCTTATTCACCCCCACATCAAGTCTATGGGCACATCCTGTCGGTTCTGCCTGGATGTTATATCCTGAATCTGTCTGCTTCTATCCTGTTGTCTCTCTAGGCCGGGCCACTCTTATCCTTGGCCTGGACCACAGCCACAACCTTGGATTGAGTCCCTGACATTACTCTTGAAGCCTCCCAAGCCATTTACCACCTACAATTGAGTGGGTTTTTTAAAAAGCCAGCCAGCCATGTGGGACCCTGAGTAAGATCCTGGAACTGAAATCAGACCTCCCTCTCCCCCCCAAAAAAGTTGAAATTTGAATAAAGTCTATAGTTGAGTTAATAATACTGTGTTAGTGTGAATTTCCTGTTCTTGATTTTTTTCTATACTTGATGTAGTACCATACGACATTAACATTAGGACACGTTGGGTGAGGAATATGAAAGAATTCCTTGCATAATATTTGCAACTTTTCTGTATGTCTAAGTTTAGTTCAAATTTAAAAGTTCTTAAAAATTAAAATGTAAAAAAAGAAGGTAGGACTGTGTGTACTCCCATGCTTAAAACTCTACTGAGGCCTTCCACAAGCCTAGCACATAACTCAGTGTTCTTGATGTCGAATGCCACACTTAACTTCTTTAATTGCTTCAGCAACAGTGGCCCTCTTTCAGCCAGGTGAAGCCATGAAGATCTTTACCACACACACTGATCCCTCCATCCAGTGTTGACCTCCTCAGACCCACAACTACGATCAGCTCCTTCTCACCAATGACGTCTCCACTTCAACACCATTTTTTCTTCAAGGTCTTCCCTGACTCCCGTATCCAGACTAAGCTCCCCACTGACTGTTGTTCTCCGTTGCAGAAACCTTTAATTTTCTTTATGGTCCTTATCCAAAGCTGGTGATTAGTACAGTTGTTTATGCTAGTTTCATGGAATCAGTGATGGTGAATGTCACGCTCGTAGTTTTATCTTAGTGTCTAGCCTGGCATATAGCAGGTGCTCAGATTGAATCAATAAACAATTCCTTGTTCCGTGTTGCGTAAGAAAAGTTCATTGTATAATTCATTCTCCAGAGAAGTTCCAGTACTTGTAGTGCTTCATTCTGCCCTTCCTTGATGTTTATGCTATTTGCAAATGGACCACTACTGCAGAGATGTGGCTCAGTTCTTCACCTATTTGAATGCCCTTTGTGTTAGGTGTTCATCTAGGTCAGTGATGGCGAACCTTTTGAGCTCGGCGTGTCAGCATTTTGAAAAACCCTAACTTAACTCTGGTGCCGTGTCACATATAGAAATTTTTTGATATTTGCAACCATAGTAAAACAAAGATTTATATTTTTGATATTTATTTTATATATTTAAATGCCATTTAACAAAGAAAAATCAACCAAAAAAATTAGTTCGCGTGTCACCTCTGACACGGTACTGATCTAGGTACTGTAGGTACTAAGATTAGTAAGACACAGTCAAATAGAAGGTATTATTAGCATTTATGATAGGCTACCCTCAATGTAGGCAGATTTCAGGAGCTCATTATCTGTTGAAAGAATAAATAGAATATGTTAAATCGTTTTCTTTTAAATTGCTGCAGATACACACACCTCATATGTTATATTTACCATTACATCATAGATATGCACATACAGCCTTGGGGAATCTTCAGTTTTTCAGATATCCTCAGACTGTTTCTCTCTTGGGCAGGGAAAGGATGGGCAGAGGACGATGGGATGTATGACCTCTCTTAGAGCTTGGGGCTCTGTTCCTGCCCTGCCTTTGACAGGTACCCACTGGAGTATCCTAAGGTGGCTTGATGAAAGGCTACACAGAGGGGTGTTTGGGAAATTGTTAGAGGTGGGTTTACTTTGTTAATCCCCACCTGAGGATATTTTTTCCGTTGATTTTTAGAGAGAGTAGAAGGGAGCAGGGAGTGGGAGAGGGAGAGAAAGAGAGAAAAAATCAATGTGAAAGAGACACATCGATTGATTGCCTCTGGCACACATCCCCACTGAGGCCCAAGGACTGAACCTGCAACTCAGGTACATGCCTTTGACTGGGAATCAAACCTGCAACCCTCTGGTGCGCAGGCCTACGCTCTAGCCACTGAAGCAAGCTGACCAGGGCATTAGAGGTGTTTTTTATGGTCTCAGTGATTAAGGATTATATTTTGTCCATGAATTTAATTTTATTCAAGATGGTACAGAAGACATTACAAATTAAGTATGTAATAAAAATGCAATAAAAAAGAGCCATTGGATCTGATGGGGTTGAGAACTCATGGTTCACCCTCTGGTTTCCTTAAGGCTGTGGTTCTCAACCTGTGGGTCGCAACCCCTTTGGTGGTCGAACGACCCTTTCACAGGGGTCACCTAAGAGACCATCCTGCATATCAGATATTTACATTACGATTCATAACAGTAGCAACATTACAGTTATGAAGTAGCAACGAAAATAATTTTATGGTTGGGTCACAACATGAGGAACTGTATTTAAAGGGCCAGAAGGTTGAGAACCACTGCCTTAAGGTGTTATTATGGGTCCTCAGGGAAAGGAATTAAAAAGAACCAACAGGAAAAAAAAAAAAAAGAACCAACAGGAATGTCATGATTCATGATGGTCCCCAGAGGAGGTAGAGCCTGCTGCTGGGGCCTGCCACTTTGGCATGGAGGCACCATCAGGCAGTGCCTTGCAGAAACTGGGTGTTGATGATACAGGAATTTCTGGGATATGAGCAGTGGACCAGATGTTGTTATCTGTATTTATGTTAGGAAGGCACAATATGCAAATCAGTCGGCTGCAGGGGTGAATTCCTTGACCACTGGTAGCTTGATAGCAGTGGGCAGGGGGTGGTCCCTGGTGCTCTCAGCAACAACACATCATGTGTGATTTCACAGTGCTCAAGAGATCTGAAGTCACATAGACTGCTGTGGACGTTCTGACAGTACATTGGCAGGAGAGAGGGGACCCTGGAGTAAGTGGGATCCTTGAGGGGCAGAAGGAGAAATGAAGTTGGCCGAGGTGACTAGAGCCATGGTCGGCAAACTGTGGCTCGTGAGCCACGTGTGGCTCTTTGGCCCCTTGAGTGTGGCTCTTCCACAAAATACCACGTGCGGGCACACGTACAGTGGGATTGAAACTTCGTGGCCCATGCGCAGAAGTTGGTTTTCGGCCTGGGCGAGTCTATTTTGAAGAAGTACTGTTGATACTTGGCTCTGTTGACTAATGAGTTTTCCGACCACTGGGCTAGAGTGAGTTTACCCGCTTCTCGAATTTGCCTGTGGCTGAGGCCTCAGCAGAAGAGGCTGTACAGCAACACTGCTCCTGAAACACCTTCTCCCGCCCTGTTCTCGATGGTTTGTGCCAAATCCTATTAGCATAGTGGCTGTGTGCCTAGTTAAACATTCAAGCCCCAAGGAGTCAGAGAGAACCTCCCCCCCCCCCCACGAAATGGTAATTTGTTCAGTCGTGTGTTTTACTACATGTGTTACTTTTAATGGGTGTGAAAGATCAGAGAGTTTGGTGTCCGGTTCACAAACTGCTTTTAAGTATCATGTAGTAAAATTTAAAGGGTATTAAAAAGTGGAAAATATGGCATATCTTATAAATAGTCACATTAAAAGCATTTTTAGGAATAATATATGTCAAGCAAGGTTGATCTTTATATAGCTGAGCTCTGAATTAGATTTTTGAACCAATTTTTCAACCCACATTTGTTGCTAATTCATTCCTTTCCTCCACTAAGGAAGGATCTAGATCGTCATTGTTCAATATGGCAGCAGCTAGCCATATGTAACTATTTAAAATTTAAGTTACAATTCAAACTATTAGAAATTTGGTTCTTCACTCATACTAGCCATATTTCAAGTCCTCAGTAGCCATGCGTGGCTAGTGGCCACTGAACTAATAACTAGCATTATTGCACATTTCCATTTTTGCAGGAAGTTCTCTTGACAATCTGGGTCTAGATTCTTTATACACTCCATAATCCACTTCCTGTGTTATCTCATCACTTGCAGTTGCTTTCAGGGGTTTGATGAAAGCTTCTCCAGTTTTCTGGAACCATCTGGAACTCTCTCTTCCAAATCCACCTCTCACACTGCTTGAAGCCCAGCTCTATATAGCTGAAATGTTAGGGCCAAGCCATATTGTTGAGTCAACCAATGTCTGTTCCTCACCTAGCCATGAGTCAATCTGTTTCTGATCTATTCCTTGGGACCCCCTGTCCAATTATTTACTTGCAAGAAGTGGCAGGCATATTGGCCTAAACCTATAGCAGTCATGAGGATTTCCTTAACCAGGGATAATGGAGTTGTCACCTCTCAGCCTTGTTAACTTATAATTTGAAGACCTCCTCTTATATTATGTACTAGTGGCCCGGTGCACGAAATTCGTGCAAGGGGGGGGGGGGTGTCCCTCAGACCGGCCTTCACCTTCTCCAATCTGGGACTGCTGGCTCCTAACCGCTCACCTGCCTGCCTTCCTGATCACCCCTAACCACTCTGCATGCCAGCTTGATCGCCCCCAACTGCCCACCCCTGCCGGCCTGTGTCACCCCCAAATTGTCTCCCTGTGTGGCGCTGCTGCCCCCCAACTGCCCTTCCTGTGTGTGTGTGTGCGCCACAATGCGCCCCTTGCTTTTGGTGGTTACTGCCCCCCGCTGCTGGGCCTGCTTGCCCCCCAACTGCCCCCCTCTGCTTTTATGGTTTTTCCATTTTAATGTTTTTGTGGTGCCTGGCCTGTCACCTTCCCTGACTGATTTCTTTGACTTTTTTTCAGCAACTTTTCTTCCATCCTTGAGCTCCATTCCTGATTTTTTTTTTTTTTACTGGTTTCCACAAATTATGTTTCTTTCTTACATTTAATTTATGACATATTCTTTGAATCAATGGTATTTTATGTTAAGTATAATTTTACCCTATTTATTTATAATATTTCTTTCTTATTTTAAATAAAACACAGAGTTAATAGTTGGTGTTAACTAACCTAATACTTGAAGCTTTTCTTTTTTGAATTGTGGTATAATTGTGGAAAACTTAAAGAGTTTTAAAAATAAATGTCTGTAGATCATGCATATGGATGAATATGGATTAATCTCAAACATATTGCTGGACCATAAAAAGCAACTTTCAGAAGAATACTTGTAAAATGATGTCATGTATGTAAATTAAAAAGCATATTGATGTATTTTTTTTTAAATTTTAATGTTTTTTGAAAACCTAAAGCAATGCATGGGGAAGAGCACCATGGCAGCAGCATTCTGGGTCGCACACGGCAGGCCCGGATGGCAGCTGGCGGCAGGGCGGGCGGTGGATTGCACTGTCCCGCCCCGCCTGCAGTATGCAAATTTAATGGCCATCTTTGTTGGGTTAATTTGCATACTCTTCTGATTGGCTGATGGGCGTAGCAAAGGTACAGTCAATTAGCATCTTTGTCTTTTATTAGTGTAGACTAGAGGCCCGGTGCACAAAATTTGTGCATGGATAGGGTCCCTAGGCCTGGCCAGCAATCAGGGCTGATGGGGGCTTTCTGGCTGCCAGCTGGGCCCTCCCTTCCCCAGCTGCCAGCTGCTGGCCGGGGCCTTCCTTCATTCTGTGCTGCCCCCTGGTGGTCAGCATACGTCATAGCGAATGATCAAACTCCCGGTCTCTGGGTCAAACTCCCGAGGGGAGACTTTGCACATTAGCCTTTTATATATATAGATGTTTCTATGTCTAAAATAATTTGTCATCAATTCAAAAATTCATGCTTATTTTAAACACAAAGTAAATAATATCTGATATAGAAAGTGAAAACAAATGAGAAAAATTTCTAATATAGAAAGTGAATGTTTTTCATAATCCTTCTAGAGGCCCGGTGCACAAAATGTGTGCACTGGGAGGGGGTTCCCCTCAGCCCGGCCTGCGCCCTATCGCAGTCCGGGAGCCCTTGGGGGATTCTGACTGATGGACATCCTTAGAGCTGCCGCAGAGGTGAGAGAGGCTCCCGCCACTGCCTCTGTGCTCGCCAGCCGTGAGCCCGGCTCAGGGCTTCTGGCTGACGGCAATCCCCCTGTGGGAGCATACTGACCACCAGGGGACAGCTCCTTCATTGAGCATCTGCCCCCTGGTAGTCAGTGCACGTCATTGTGACTGGTCGTTTTGCCATTCAGTCGATTTGCATATTAGCCTTTTATTATATAGCATTATCCTGTTAATATTTTGGTGTATTTCTTTCTTTCTTTTTTTTTTAAGATAATGGCCTTTTTATTGGAAAAAGAAATAAATAAAAAGACTAGCATTTAGAACTTGGAGTTGCCGTAAATATTTCTTGAACAGGAATGCTGATGATTGTGCTAAAGTTCACAGCCACAGACTACCTCTGCTGGCTCCAAGTCCTGGTTCAGAAGGTTTTGAAAACAGAGTCTAAAAATGCTCCCTTGGTAAAAGTTTCTTTTAAAAAATTTGTGTGAACGGTGACAGCCTGATACCCATTTCAATCTAGTACAATGTAGACAACACTAAACCAATACACGTGGGCATGCCACCAGGTTGTGTCACATGGTTGGGGCACATGGAAGTGCAAGAAGACCATCCTGCTACTGGGGCTACGTCTCAGACAGTTTTTTCTTCACCCATTTTTCTACACACATCCTGAGCTAAACAATTTTAAATGTGTTTGTTTTCAGTAAGCCAGCTATAACAATTTATACTAACAAACTGAACTAGAACCCATTTGAATAGGTTTTGTTTTTTCACTTTTTGTTTTTAATACAAATGCCTACCTGTGCTCAGTTGTCAAGCTGCATGCATGAAAAACTGGCCAGCCCAAACAGTGTATTAATCATTAACAAATGGAACTGCAAGGAGTCCACTACATGCTTCCTTATAATTAAGGGAGTACAAGTATTTATATTGTAAAACTGGTGGGTAGCTTGATCTTTAGGGGACATGACCACCAACCAACACGTGCAGATATTTTTGTGTATGTGGACAGAAGGTACTTTTGACATTTAGTTTTGCTATATAGAAACAAAATAAGTAAATTATTATTTTTTTTTTGTAAGAGATAAGTAAAATAGTCAATTTGATTTTTCTGGGGGCAGGAAGTGAAAGTAGGTCTTCATTTTTCAGTCATCATCTGTATGAATTCTTTATAGTTGATTTTCCCACCTCCATCAATATCTCCTTCTCTGATCATTTCATCTACTTCTTCTTCTATTTTTCTCCTATGTTTGTCATAACATGATGTAGATCTGCCACACTGATGTAACCATTGCCATCCCTGTCAAATACTCGAAATGCCCTGTGGATTTTTCTTCACTGTCTGTATCTTTCCTTTTTCTAGCCATCATAGTAAAAAATTCTGGAGAGTTAGTGATGCCATTACCGTTGCATACACTTTATTGATTATATCCTGCAATTCGGCTTCTGTTGGGTTCTGACCCAGTGACCTCAGGACAGTGCCAAGTTCCTTTGTTGTGATGGTACCATCGCCATCTTTGTCAAATAGGGAGAAAGCTTCCATGAATTCCAGCAATCTATTCTTTGGTCAGCTGATCTGTCATGTTGCTAGTGAAGGGAGGAAGAGCAGAGGGATCAAGGATGGCTGCACCAGCGCAGGGTCCGTGAAGGGGGGGGGGTGCCTCTGCTGCTGCTGCTGAGGCGTGGTGTGTGCTAAGCACTGTGCCTGCCGCTGGCACCATCCTCTGCACCACTGTCCAACTGCAAGTAGCGCGTCACAGTCTGCAAAACTCCCAGCACAAATGCCCTGGTGTATTTTTGTATATATTTTTTTAACTAAACTTCCAACTTTCTTGAGGTATAAATATATATATTTATCTATATATATAAAACCCTGCCCTAACTGGTTTGGCTCAGTGGATAGAGCGTCAGCCTGCGGACTCAAGGGTCCCAGGTTCGTTTCCGGTCAAGGGCATGTACCTTGGTTGCTGGCACATCCCCAGTAGGGGGTGTGCAGGAGGCAGGTGATGGATGTTTCTCATCGATGTTTCTAACTCTCTATCCCTCTCCCTTCCTCTCTGTAAAAAAATCAATAAAAAAAAATAAAAAAAATATTAAAAAAAAAACACAAAAAAACCCCTAATATGCAAATAGACCGAACGGTGGAACAACTGAACAACCAAACAACTGGTTGCTATGACATGCGCTGACCACCAGGAGGTGTGCGCGGAATATGGCAGGCGATGGCAGCAGGCAGCAGAGTGTGGAACATGGCGGGTATCAGCCATGGCGGGATGGTGGAGCAGGTGAGCAGGGGCGCCAGACCAAGGCAGGGCACCGGTCACTGTCATCAGGGCGAGCCTCTGGTGGTTACTGAAAATTGTTTGCTCCCATGCGCCACAGCCCTGCCCAGTGCTCGCATCCGCTGCTGGCGCTGGCCCCGCTCACACCCACTGCCAGTGCCAGCCCCCCTTGCACCCGCTGCCAGCACTGGAACTGCCGCTCGCACCTGCTGCCGGCGCTCAGCGCCAGCCCCGATTGTTCGGTGCCGTCACCAGGTGCGAGCTGAGGGCTTCTCCACCTCCACCTGCTCCTGAGGGGTGATTGGGGCAGCAGACGCTGCACCCACTGACGGCACCGGCCCCAATTGCTCCGTGCCATCAGCGGGTGTGAGCAGAGCCAGCGCCGTCAGCACATGGGAGTGGCAGTGGCAGAAGCGGGGCTGCTGGCAGACGGGACCAGGGGCTGCTGCAGGAGGGGCCGGGCGGGGGCATGGAGGATAGGCTGAGACCTGCCCCTGTGCCCACCGCAGCCTCGCCATAGCCCACAGTTCTTTCAAGGTGCACTGGGCCCCTAGTTGACAAGTAAAAGTCTAAGATATTTAAAGTGTACATTGTGATTTGATACACATGTACATTGTGAAAGGATTCTCCCATCTAGTTAACACTTATGCAAAACACTCATCAAAAGAGAAAATCTTTATTTTTAATATATTTTATTGAGATAGAGTGTTAGAAACATCAATCAGCTGCCTCCTGCACACCTCCCACTGGGGATGTGCCCGCAACCAAGGTACATGCCCTTGACCGGAATTGAACCTGGGACCTTTCAGTCCGCAGGCTGACGCTCTATCCACTGAGCCAAACCAGTTACGGCAAAAGAGAAAATCTTGATGTGAGTTAAAAACTGATTGACTTGAAAAGTGAGGAAATGCACATCCATCACCTCACATCACACCTCTTCTTTTGTGTGCATGAGAATTTAAGCTCTATACTCTTAGCAAATTTCAATTGTATAATACAGAGTTATCAACCATAGTCATCATGTCTTATGTTACATCCTCAGACCTTGTATTTCTGTGTTCTTTTTTAAAAAAAATATATTTTATTGGTTTTTTACAGAGAGGAAGGGAGAGGGATAGAGAGTTAGAAACATTGATGAGAGAGAAACATCGATCAGCTGCCTCCTGCACACCCCCTACTAGGTATGTGCCCACAACCAAGGTACATGCCCTTGACCGGAATCGAACCTGGGACCTTAAAGTCCACAGGCCAATGCTCTATCCACTGAGCCAAACCGGTTAGGGCTATTTCTGTGTTCTTAATGTAGTCAGAGTAACACTTCGTTTCTTTCCCAGATGTTAGCTGCTCTTCATGTTTTCCTTTCTCCAAATACTCAGCACGTTTGGGACCTGCTTGCTGGAGGGTTTGGACCCTTCCTTCCCAGGGAGTCTGAATGCCTGGGCCTTCTGCCCACTTCCATCTGTCCTTCAGATTTGTAGCAGAGCCCCACTTTCCATTCTAAGACAAGGGAGCTCCTGGAGACTCATCCCCCTTTTTGTGAGAGGCTGTAGACTGCAACTCCAGGTCATGTTTTTGTACAGGTCACACCTCTGCATGTTGATGTGCCCCAGAGCCCCCATCCCTCGTCCTCTGCTCATAAATGGGTGCTCACCATTCACTTACTTGGTTTTGCTTTCAGTTTTGCTTCTTTGAGGGTCTACGACATAGCTGTGATTTTCTTGAGGCATAAATTACAGCCACATGCCATACAAATTCAGGAAGCCTTAATTTGAGCTGAAAACTGGTCGACTTGAAAAGTGAAATCCGCAGCAAGCATGTGACTGTGCTGGAAATGTGATTCCTCTCTGAAGCTGGCGTGGGAGAGCGAATCACCTAGCCAGTGACCTCTGAAGTGGCAGAGTGGCCCCACTCTCGACTTCTCTCCTCTATTGCCCAGCAACACTTTTAAGGCTTTTAAAAACATACCACACAAACAAAACGGATTCTTCTGAGGAAGGTGTAAAATAGAAAGACTGCCTCCAGTGCTGAAGTGAATTTAGAGACATTGGAGATATCTAAGAAGATACTGTTTATTTTTAACAGTTTTGTTTTTGTTGTTGTCCTTACCTGGGGATATGTTTATTGATTCTAGAGAGGGGAGGGAAGGAAGGGAGAGAGAGAGAGAGAGAGAGAGAGAGAGAGAGAGAGAGAGAGAGAGAGAGAGAAACATCAGTGAGAGAAACATTAGTGGGTACACGCCCTGACCAGGCATCGAACCGACAACCTTTTGGTGTACAGGACAATGCTCCAGCCAACTGAAAATATTGTTTCTTGATGAGAAAATAGAGGTTTTAGGTTTCTTAGTTACTTGGCTTGAGCAAGTCTGCCATGTGCTCTATGGGAACAAGCAAAATGCAGTTTGGGGAACTGTTTCAATCAGTGCTCCAGCCATTGTCAAATCACTCATCCAAAGAGAGAAAGCCTTGATTTGAGTTGAAAACTTGTCCACTTGAAAAGTGAAATTCACAGCAAGCATGTGACTGTGCTGGAAATGTGATTTGGGAGCAAGCCAGAAGCCAGGATAAACATTTCCACGAAGTAACAGGGTGCTGGTGTGGCTACTCCCAGGAAAAGCCCATCAGGAATGATGTATTTTGCTTTGCATGATATGATGTTTCCAGGTGAGGCAGGGTGAGCTTGGCTAGGTTGCCTTTCTTTTCAGCTGAAGATGCTCACAGGAAGTGTCAGTGTGGGTAGCATTGCCCCTGCATCAGAAGAAGATGCCTTTTCAAATAAATGTCCTCGTGGATGAAAAGGAGACAACGGTGTTCAAGTCGGCCGGGGAAAGCCCGAGCCTTCCGCTGTGTGGAGGTGGAAGCAGGCGTGATGTGACGCCCAGGCAGCCTTGCTGTGCTGTGCGGTGAGCCCTTTCTGTCGTGGGGGACAGGCTTGGCAATCTAAGAAGAAAGATTGGGTGTCAGCCCAGCTCTTCTGGACTAGACTGCAGCAGTGAGAGTTGCAAATTTGATTCTTGGAGATACCGTGTGAAGGTCAAACTTTTGTTTTGTTTTGTTTAATTCCTCACAGACTTCTAAACTCTGGTCATGTTGAATTTTTAGTTCTTCAAGGTTATTTAGCCTTATTTATTTGATTTTCCATCCTAGCTCTCCCACGTTATCTATTTTGAAGCCTTTATTTTTAATATTTTTCTTTTACCTGCCACTGCCCACTCATTTTCCTTGAATTCCCAAGGATGTTTCTTATTGGCTTTATTTTATTTCTTCTCTGAATCTGGGAACTATTGTTGCTTCTAGCTGAAGTTCACATAGCTTTATTTTTTCTCTTTTTTAAAAAAACAGCTTGATTGAGGTATAATTTACATACTATGTAATTCATTCCTCTAAAGTATACAATCCTGTGGTTTTTAGTATGTTCACAGAGTTGTGCAAGTATTACCACAATCTAATTTTAGAACAATTTCATCCCCCCAAAAAGAAACCCTGTACCCATTAACAGTTGCTTCCCACCTCTCTCTCTACCTTCCACACCTTTGGCAACTACTAGTCTACTTTCTGTCTCTATGGATTTGCCTATTCCAGTGGTCGGCAAACCACGGCTCGCGAGCCACATGCAGCTCTTTGGCCCCTTGAGTGTGGCTCTTCCACAAAATACCACGTGCGGGCGCGCACGTACAGTGCGATTGAAACTTCGTGGCCCATGCACGGAAGTTGGTTTTCGGAAAGGAGATAGACGAAACAACTATACAAGATGAGTGTGGATGGGAGAGTTGGAAGGGGTCGACCTCAGCAAACGTACCTCAATCAGATTGAGGACGTTTTTAGCAAAGGCCAGCTTAGGAGTACCCTAATTAAGTTAATAACAATGTACCTACCTATATAGTTTAAGTTTAAAAAATTTGGCTCTCAAAAGAAATTTCAGTCGTTGTACTGTTGATATTTGGCTCTGTTGACTAATGAGTTTGCCGACCACTGGCCTATTCTATGGACATTTCATATAAATGGAAACATAAAGTATGTGTCCTTTTGTGACTGGGTTTTTTACTTAGCATCATATGGCTTTATTTCTACTTTCAATGTATTCTGATTTTTGGTTTTATTTTTCAATTATTTAGCTCCCACTTATTCTCAGATTTTAAATTGAGTCTTTCATTTATCTTTTTCCTAGAATCTATTTTCCATTGTCTGTGTTATGTACTTAAAACTTTAATTCTTAAAAGTAAATATTACTAGTAATTTTTAAACTCTTAGTTTAACTAGTAAAATCTTAAAATGAACAATTATTTCTCAGTTCTCAAGGGAAAAGACTACGGTCTGTGACTCTTCTTGTATCTGCTTCAGGAGTAACCTGACATACTCTCTTCTGTCTGATGGCATTCCATGTTGTCATTTGGTGAATAACAATGTATTAGTTGTTAGTCTGTTTTAGTTCCCATCACCTTTCCTTCTAGCTCTCTTGTTTTATAGCCTCTTCTGATTATTTAAACTCTGTTATATTACAATATTCCAAGATAGTTATCATAGGTCTTCATTTTTCTCTCTTCTCACCATAAAATGCCTTTTGTCACTTCTGAACTGCCTGTCAGCCATAGAGTTGAATTCATGTAATCATTTCTTCTTGTAGATGTGTGTCATCGCCTCCTTATTATCCTCACACTCACTGCCACCCTTCCACTCTCCGATTTAATTTTTATGAGCATTACTTCATGCCCTTTCTTCACTTGCTTTGAGTTACTCCTGAGTATTCCTGAAGACTCTCTAAGGAAAAGCACCGCCTTTCCCTTTTTATGTGCATTAACACATGTAACCTCACAATATCCCCATGAGATGATTTTGTTATTAGTGTTTCACTTCGTAGATGAGGGAACTGAAGTTGCGTGTTTAAGTCACAGTTTTCAACTGCACTCGGTCTCTGAAGTCAGGGAACTCTTTTTTTCTTATCCATTTCTTTCAACACTTAGCCCAGGTCCTAACCCTCAGTAAATACTCAATAAATATTTAATTTGTTGGATAAGTGAATTAGTGAATGAGCAAATGAATGAATGATATACTACTTGGTAAGCTGTTGATGGGTATGTGAAATGTTATCTTTCAGAGGTTTTGTTTCTGTAGCCTTTGTGAAGGCTAATATTAAATCGTAATTCAGGAATCTTTTAGGAATGGGACTCTCAACGATGTTAATACTCAGCAACATAGCATTTAGCGGGGTAGCATTTATTAATGCCAAGTATGGAGGGTGAGAGGAAGACAGTGCATGGGAACATGGTCACGAAGTGGTTATCTGGCCACTCATATTTGGCCATGATGGCAGCTTATTTACCCATTACTGGTAGAGAGAGGGAGCTGAGTGCAGAAAGCACCTGATTCAGTAGCAGGATAGAGAGAGAAGGAGAGGAAGTATGTTCTTCTAAAAGTTTGGTTTTTTGCCCTGCCTGGATGACTCCGTTGGACATCATCATGTACACTAAAAAGTTGCGGGTTCGATTCCCAGTCAGGGCACATTCTTAGGTTGTGGATTCAATCCCCAATCGCAGCGCATATGGGAGGCACTCGATCGATGTTTCCCCTCTCTCTCTTTCTCTCTTTCTCCTCTTCATCCTCCCTCTCTCCCTCTTTCCCTCCCTCCCCACCTTCGTCTCTCTAAAAATCAACAAAAACATATCCTCAGGTAAGGATTAAAAATTTGATTTGTTCTGCTTAAGGTTAAGTCAAGATCAGGTTAAACAGGCATGGTACCTAGTACCTACCTTTGGTTTCTTTCACTTGCTTGGAAAAATCTGCCTCATATTTTATTGCTTGGGACTTCAGTTTTTAGAAAGAGGTTAAGTTTCACTGCCAGTCATTTGCTGTAGGAACTTGTGGTTTATTGCCAAGTGTTGGAACAACCAGGATGAATCAATTCTTGTGATTCGTTGTTTTACGTAAGAGTAGAAAGGACTTAGACCCACCCAGAGTATTGTAATGTCAACAAAGTGAAAAACGTTGTTGTTGTTTTTCCACCAAAACTTTTGGTCTTCTTAAGCAGGAGCTATAGGTAATTATGAAATAACCTACCTATAATTTTGTACGCCTGAGTTATTTGGTAGATTAATATTAAGAGCACTTTTAATCTTTATTTTTCTTATTGACTAACTAGATTTTAGCTTCAGTAATCTTCATGCTACTCAGCCATTACAGACCTAGTTATGAGGAAAACTGCAATACAAAATGAAGTAACTGTTTAGAATGTGTATGAACTAAACCAATCTGATTGCCTCTCTTATGTTTATTGTTTCAAATCACTGGTGATGCAAGCTTCTAGACGCTTGTTATATTATGCTGCTAGTTCCCAAGGCTGCATCTCCAAACATTCTTTTCTTCCTGATTATTCTCTTCTTCTTGTTGAGTTGACAGTCAGGTCCTTGATTTTTTGTGATTCAGTATATCTCACTCCAAAGCAAGTGTCCCACAGCAAAGGATCATGATACAGGGAAGAGGCCAGAATAGTCTTTCTTTTCTAAACTGGACTATGGCATTCACTCAAATTACACTCAGCTCGCCCAAACTAAGCATCAGCTGTGTGTGCAAGGCAGCTCTTGTCCTGAAAGAATTGATGATATACTTAAGAAGGCTTAATAATGTTTACCACGTCACTCTCCTCGAAACAAGCAGCCAGAGACAAGCTCCTCCGTCAGACAGGAGCCCAGTGGGGACCGTGTAACCCCACCCTTCAGCCTCTGTAAAATTAGGCCGATGAAAACCATAAATGCTGGTGAGGTTTAAAATCAATTACCAGGAAGGAATATAAGAAATCTTACTAATTACTTTCCTGTTTCATTATACTTAATAAAAATCATTTAGCTGCCTTATTTTGACCTTCTGCTCATGAAGAACCATTCTTATGAACTTGGACCTCAGGATTCACGTGTGTGGTTACTCATTAAATCCTTATCTTTTATGAACTCTATCAGACTTGACAAGGCTGGAACTCAGTCACTCAGACCTAATACATTTCCTGGGTATTTCACACCAGGCAGCTAAGCTCTGCCTTACTTTATCATGCTGATGTCCCTCCAGTTTTGGCAAAAGGTTTCACTTTAAATTTAGCTTTATATTGAAACATAAATAAAAAGATACTTAATTTGTTCACCAGTTTTGCTTGCCGTGGACACATACATACGTTCGACCTTGGGAACACTAGCGGTAGTGTGTCATCACTACAAGTTGGCCATTGGGGGGCTTCCTAAAGAAAAATTCAAGTTAGAAACAAATTTGGAGCAATTATTGATTTAACCATTTTGCATATGCTTTTGTACATAGGAGCATGAAAAAGACTCCAGTGATGAGCAGGTCAAACATCCACATCTATATATATAAAAGGCTAATATGCTAAGTGTCCAACCGTCTGACTGGTCACTATGATGCACACTGACCACCAGGGGGCAGATACTCAGTGCAGGAGCAGCCATGACATGCACTGGCCATTTAAAGAGAAATGGCACCGCAGACCTGGTGCCCACAAAGCAACACTCAGCTTCCCCCTAGTGGGACACAAGCCCCGCCACCACCCCAGAGTGACAGCCCATCAAACCGCAGCCAACACTGCTGAGACCCCATGGCGCAAAATGCAGCCCACAGCCCAACCCAGAAACGGTCGCTGTGGGCGCCGGGTAATGACATCACATAGCAACACCCAGCTTTCTCTCCCTAGTGACTAGCCTCCTGGAGTTTTTTCAGCCCAGGAACATGACTTGCTTTATAGCCAGGTGCAAACATTTTACACTTTAACCAAATGTCTGTGAAGTGTTTTCCCATGCCTCATCTCATTTGATCCTCACAGAAGTCCTGGAGAAGGTAGATAGGAGACTTAGTGGAATCCTATTTTCTTTTCATTAGCCAGAAAGTGGAGATTTAGAAAGCTGAGAAACTTGACCCGACTGAAAAGAAGTAAGAAATGGTGGACCTTGAAAATGACTTCAGGTTTTCTCACTGTGCAGAATATAGTTAATGACTGCTGCAGTTAAATATTTTACCCTTTGTTCTCCCTGTGTGATCTACAATAATAATCTGCTTCGTGTTGATATTTACTGCTGTGTTGCTGACACTTACCTGAAAAAAAGTTGGGGTGCTTCACTGGGCTGGAAAAAGTTTAGCTAAATCAGAAAGCAGGTCTAATTAAGCAAGTTTATTCTATATCTATAAAAGGCTAAGTTGACTTACACACGCACGATACATATAAAGCTCTCGCTGGTGCCAATCGTATATGTGTGTTTCAATTTGTCATTGTCGATTGTGAATTTGGTTGACACTTCTATTATAGAGAAAGGGTGAATAGTGATATTAAAATATTTCTTCTAGTTAATTTCCTTTCAATGTGCACGAATTCATGCACTGGGCCACTAGTTGATAATAATAGTTAAGGTTACTGAGTTCTTACTATGTGCCAGGCAGTGTTGTAAAGCCTCCATGTGTGTTAATTGTTTAATCCTCACGTGAGCCATGTGGGATGAATCCTGTTTTTAGCCTCACCTCAGGAGAAAACCGAGATGCAGAGGGCTGGGGTATCTTACTCCAGGTCATGCAGTGAAGAGGTGGTGGGGCCTGAATCTGAAGTTACTCTGCAGAAGCCATGCCCTTACCCATCTCTCTAGGGCCTGCTGTAGAAGCATTGTGCTGTCACCACCACATTTGGGGGGAGTAGGTTCCTGTTCCCACAATTAACTTTCTGACTCCCATATTCCCTACCTGCTTCCCACCCACTGTGACTGTCAGTTCCACAGCTCCCTGGCCTTTCCTAAGCCTTGTGCCTGCTCCCCACCCTCCCCATTGCCCCCAGCATGAAGACTCTTGGAGCTGGTCTACACCCCACCTGCCTGGTCCCAGGTCATCTCTGGCCATTCACCCACACTCATTCTCCTGTGCCAGTCCCACTCAATTTACTTCCATCCCTCGACTCTATCTGCCAAAAGCTCTCTTTCTGGAGGGCCTGTTCATGAACTGTTGCAGTAGCAACCACGGCCTGACAGCACTACCTCAATTCCTGGCCCTGTTGGCTTTCATCGAGCTGACCTCTCTTCGTCTTGCAGTTCTTCCCCCGCCCCCCCAAGAATAGTCAGTCCATTCCCTTTCTATGTCCCTGATTCTATTATAATCACCAGTTCATACTGTTCATCAGATTATTTATTCACTTGATTTTTAGATTCACTTGTTGATAGATGTGTATTTGTTGTTCATAATTTGTATCTTTACCTTTTTCTTCTTCTTCCTCTTCTTAAAGGATACCTTTCAGCATTTCATACGTCTTGCAGTTCTTAACGTGAAGGGCACTTCATCTAGGAGGCCTTCCCTAACTTCTAAGTCTTTGCAAGGTTTCCCTCCTGTGCTTTCCAGAGCACCATCACGTCCTCATCCTGCCTGCTGACTAGATCCCTCTTCAGGTGATAGCCCCATACAGATAGGGGTCATAGCTGATGTGTTCTAGCTTGTTCTCCCAGTACTCATCACAGTGCATGGTACATAGGAGGTGCTCAATAAGTGATGAATGAGCAGTATCACAACAGTTACAATTCATAGTAGTAACAACAAACCTCAGGGATATGCTCCCCGAGGCAGCATCAGAGCTTGTGACTGCAGACCTGGGCGCTCATGCTGCACCCTCCCTGGTGGTGGGCGTGTTCCTGCTTTGAAACGCCTCAGCATCATGCATGTCTCAGTGGGACTCAGGCGGCTGCCCTTCAGGTCTGCTGGCTCAGCCTTTTCCCTGCTTTAGCTGTTACACCTCCAGGAAAGGCTTCCTTCACTGGCTCTTACAGGTCTGGAGCTGCACAGGTCTGGAGCTGCACTGGCTCTTACAGGTCTGGAGTTACCAAGGACACTTTGTGGGTTTGAGTGCTGAGAGCAGGGCCTCTTTGGCTTCCTTGCCTTTACACTCTGTGGCGTTCCTCAGGGAGCAGCAGCTTCAACCTAAGCAGCCCCGAGCCAGCAGCATCTCGAAGGAAACACTCTTCTGGGGTCAGGACCAGCTGCTGGCATAAGGAAAATCTCTCCCTTCAGTGGCAGCTTCTCACTCCCTGCAAATATAAAAATGTCCCTCCTTCTGGTCTCCCAGGTTGCCGTGTGCAGTGGCAGCACATGCTCCCTTGGGAGTCAGGGGAGGGACCATTAGAGCAGCTCCAGGGACTGGCCTTGTCATGCACTTCTGTGATGACCAGGACTCTAAGGCCAGAAACAGGACTTTTCTCTGGTTAGCCCACAAAGGTTCAGTTTTTCAACTCTCCCAAGGGGAAATAACAAGATCAATTCAGTGTTGTCTGTGACAAGAGCCTGAGAAATTCATATAAAGTTGCTTTTACACTTCCGTTGTATTCTAGTTCATGTTCCCAATTCAAGATTATGCATGTAATTAGTTATAACTGTAATTGGGATGTGCATTTTTGTTTGAGGAAAAAAAGGAAGACCGTAGTTAACAGTGAGCATGTTAACTATCTCCTTTGGGGTTAATTAGCATCTAAATTATTTATCTAAGTCTTCTGAGTCCCACCTGGGGTTTAGCTATACTCAAGGATGTCTCTAGGTGTCTTAAAGGACTCTTGCCAAATTCTTAGAAAGTTGACTTAAAAACATACACCGTAGAGTATTTTTATGAGGAGAGAGGAAATGAACAAAGATTAAGTGATTAAATGGTGGTGTAATTATAAAATGATTAAGGATTATTGATTAAATAGTCCCTAGGTTATTTGATTAATTGACTTTAAAGCATTTATTAAATATATACTGAGTGTAAGAAACCATGCAGGTTCAGCAGTGTAGACACGTCACCTCTTGATGCAGTGTTTCCATGATGGCTTTTCATTATCACCTTCTGCTGGAGCTTAAACTCTCCAAAACAGGCCCCTGTTTTGTTCTTAGTACAGGGTGGGGCAAAAGTAGGTTTACATTTGTTCATATGGAAAATAATACAATAATAATACAAGAATAAGCTCTGTGTTTTTCATACTCACAAATGTAAGCCTACTTTTGCCCATACTGTATAACATGCACCAGGCCTAAAATAAACATTTATTGAATACATTATAGTTACCCCCTTCAATACATTTGCAGTCTGGTTAAATTCTAGTAAGGACTTCTGCCCTGGCTGGGTGGAGTATCGTCCCATACACCAAAAGTTTGCAGGTTTGATTCCCAGTCAGGGCACTTACCTAGGTTGCGGATTTGATTTCCAGTCAGGGCATGTTACCAGAGGCAACAGATAGATATTTCTCTCTGACATCAATGTCTGTCTCTCCCTTCCTCTCTCTAAAATCAATAAAACATATCCTTGGGTGGGGATTTTTTTAAAAATGTTTTAAATAAGATTTGCTTCTTTTTCAGAAATTTGTTGACTTCGGTCTGGACAAGCTCCTCATTATTTCCCCAGCAGATAGTTCTGACTACCAAGAGCACACGCCTGTTACAGCTGCTTAACAGTGTAGCGTACATTAATGTGTTATTTCAGCCTTCAATGAGAATTGAAAGATGTAGGTTAATTGTCCACTTAACCAACTTTTTTTTTTAAATGAGGATTTTAGGAGAGGATAAAATTTGCGTAGACTGCGGCTGGGTGAAAGCTGTTTTTGCTATGAATATCTGGATCCAACAGAAAATAGATAGTTGATAAATTTTAATCGAGGGAGGTTTTAATTACCCTGTGGGTGCATATTATGGTCTCACTTTTCATAGTAGCTTTGCCTATGTCAGGGGACATAGGTAAAATGGTCCATCCTCTAAATCCCTTACAACTAACTAGACCTACTATTGTATATGTCAGTGACTGGTATTGAGAGATGAAAACAAACCCAAGAAATGCAGAGGGGCCACCATCATTTGGCTCTGCTGCTGTCACAGAGGGGGAATTTTTTTTAATGCTCATTTCAGCCCTCAAAGGTAAAATGTGCAGCCATCATTTAAAGAAAACATAATGTGAGTAAATGGGGTTGCTTGGAGGCCAATGTCCCCCTGAGGCTGCGCATCTCTGAAAAGATGGAAGTCAGTAGTAAAATATGACATATTCACATTTTCACTTTACTTTCAGCTTTTCGGGAGCAGGTCCTGCATGGAGAGCAAGAATGGAGCTGTATTTCAACCAAAAGCGGTTTCAACCTGTGCTGACTGTAATTTTTATCCATAGGTTTGAAGACATACCTGATAGCGGGTAAGAGAGCGAAGGAGTCTCATTGCACCTGTTCAGAGGCCTTGCTTTCTGGCTTTGAGGTCATTGACGGCTCACAGGTGTCCTCAGGTCCTAGGGGACAGGGGACAGCATCACCAGGGAGTGTCAGTGACTTGGCGCAGACTGTCAAAACCTTTGATAACCTTAAGGTTAGTTTTTTTTCCTACTTCTAAAATTTTATAATAATCTGTAGTACAACATGTAAAATAATAAACAGCCTTTGGGTCTGTTGCAGATGACTTGGGATGCCCTTCAATTTGGTTTTGTGATTTTTTTTCATGTAGTATAAAAGAAGCAGCATTTTGCATTTTTAATCTTTTCTTTTTTGACATATTCTGCACTTCCATTCTCTTTCTGCATTGCATAAAGATGCTTCTCACTGGAGTTATTATTTCCTTTTTCTGCGACCTATGATGTCTTTGGGGATTTCTAAAAGCTAATGATTAATGATGGTGAAGGTGAGTCTCCTCACGTTTTGCTGGAGAGCTAGTTGGTCTCTTATTTCAGAGACCACTTTCTCAAGTATTTCTGTGTCTCCTGAAATCGAATGTTTTCTAATTATTTTACGTTTTGTTGGTGTGGGTGAACCTTATGATGTAGCTAGCTGAAGGAGTGCAGGCTTGCCAAGAATATTATAGTATTTCATTATTGGAACAGAGATGTCCTGGTGGCTGTCGAGAAGTACCCACTTCTGTCATAGTGAACTGAGGAATTAATGTGATGGACCTTGGGCACATGAACTCAGCCTAGGTTATGAGCTGGTCCTCCGTTTTCACATTTGACTTAGTTCTCCCACTTGTACCTCTTGTTTATTTTTACAGTGTAAGTATTTGCCATTTCCATATTTTTTTTTTTAAAGAGACAGTTAAGCCCTAACCGGTTTGGCTCAGTGGATAGAGTGTCAGCCTGCGGACTGAAGGGTCCCAGGTTCAATTCTGGTCAAGGGCATGTACCTGGGTTGCAGGCACATCCCCAGTAGGGGGTGTGTAGGAGGCAGCTGATCGATGTTTCTCTCTCATCGATGTTTCTAACTCTCTATCCCTCTCCCTTCCTCTCTGTAAACAATCAATAAAATATTTTTTTTAAAAAAAAGAGGGAGACCGTTAAAACATATATCCACTTCACTGTTTTGTGCTCTCAAATATTAACCTTAATGATATATTGGTCAGGATGATGGCCTCTTGTTATGGCTTTAATCCAGTCTGTTCCTTCTTATCCACATTCATTAACAGGTTTGAAATCTAGCTATGTTGGCATTTAAGCCTAACAGGCACCACACTGTGACAACCAGCTGGATTATCCAGATTATTTCCCTGTGTCAGAATCCACCAGTTACTCTGTGTGATTATTACATTCAGGTTTATTGACAGCACTCATATATCATTTCATTGGGTGCTTTGTTAACCTAGTGCAGGGTTTCTCAGCCTCAACACTATCAACATTTTGGGCCAGATAACTGTGACAGAGGCTGTCCTGTGCACTGTGAAATGTTGAACAGTGTCCCTGGCTTCTACCCACTAGGTGCCTGAGCTCCCCCTCCTCCCATGGTGACAACTAAGACTGTCTCCAGCCATTGCCCAATGTCCTTGAGGGGGCGGAAGGGGGTGGTAAAATCACCCCAGCTATAGAGCCAGTGGGGTAGGTATTAGATCTTGTCTTCCCCATACTCTGTGACACATGCATAACAGCTAATGTATCTGAAATTTCCTTGATGCCTGTGCACTTTCAAAACAGCCTCTTTGCTGGGCTGACGTCGTGCAGCAGTCAGAAAGGAGCTCTGGGTGCATCGAGTGTCAGTGAGTGTGGCAGGGAAGAGTCACGTCAGGGAGGAGCATAAGTACGGTTTCATTATCTGGGGAGAAACAGTTTCCTCCAGGCTTCAACCTGAACTGTATTTAAGTAAACAAACAGAGCTCAAAGCCAAAATAAGCGATTTGTTGTATTTGCTGCCATTTTAGATTTTGTGCATGTGAGTTTCAATCCATTAGGGGGTGCATTTGCTGACTGATTTTTAAAAAAAAATCTGGGTGGACAAAAACAATATATTTAACATATTCTATTACCTGGTATCAGTTTCCCCAGTCCAGATTGAAAGGTTTTCTGAAAATCTTATTGATCTATTAAAGTTGACCATGTTTGCCAAAAGGAATTTGAACCAAAAAAAAAAAATCTTCGGGCACCTTCCGGAAGGGATAGATGAATTGGATCTTGAAATATAATTTCTGGGGTATTTTGATGGTGTTGCGGGGGCAGGGGGCGGGGGTAAATCATAGGACACCATGACTAGGGTTGTCCCAGAAAGTTAGAATTACAGTTGGAATGGAAGGAGCAGGAAGAGATAGAAGACCTGGTCTTCTCTTCAGGCTTCACTTTGGGAAGTCTTGCCTTCTCTGCTTCTAGTGCCTGAGGTGAGGATCAGGTGAGAGCAGGCGTCTGTGAGTGCTTTATAAATTACTAGAAACCTGGTGCACAGTGGGGTCCCTCAGCCTGGCCTGCGCCCTCTCACAATCCGGGACCCCTTGGGGGATGTCAGATAGCAGATCCAGACAGGAGGGAGCCCGATCCTGTGCGTTGAGCATCTGTCCCCTGGTGGTCAGTGTGCATCATAGTGACTGGTTGTTTGGTCGCTTAGGCTTTTATATATATAGTCTAGAGGCCGGGTGCATGATTCGTGCACCAGTGGGGTCCCTCAGCCTGGCCTGCGGGATTGGGCTGAAACCAGCTCTCTGACATCCCCCAAGGGGTCCCAGGTTGCAGAGGGTGGAGGCCAGGCCGAGGGACCCCACCGGTGCATGATTGGGGCTGGGGAGGGACTGCAGGCGGGCTCCAGGGCATGTCTGGCCCATCTCACTCAGTCCCAATCGGCCAGACCCCAGCAGTAAGCTAACATACCAGTTGGAGTGTCTGCCCCCTGGTGGTCAGTGCATGTCATAGTGAGCGGTTGAGTGGCCTTAGCATATCATTAGCATATTACGCTTTGATTGGTTGAACAGACGACTGGACGGTCAGACACTTAGCATATTAGGCTTTTATTATCCTATATAATAAAAGCATAATATGCAAATTGACCAAACTGAGGAATGACCAGTTGGCAGAGGGGCGGGGCCGGCAAGCAGGTGGTGCCAGGCCAGCCAAGGTGCATGCCACTGGGCAGAGGGAGGAGACAGGTGATGGGGGGTGATTTGGCAGCGACCAGCAGTGGCGGAGGGGCGATTGGGGGAGCAGGGCCGGCCGCTCACCGGCCAGCACCGTCTCCTGATCAGCCCGTCTGGTAACCTCCCACAGAGGGAGGCCACTGGCGGTGGTGGTGGGGTAATGGGGGGCGGGGCTGGCTGCTCGCCAGCTGGCACCGTACCCTGGTCAGCCCGCCCGGTCGCCTCCCACAGAGGGAGGCCAGACTGCAGCTTAGGCCCATTTCCCCCCCCGCCCCCCCCCGGGGATTGGGCCTAAGCTGTCAGTCAGACATCCCCTGAGGGCTCCTGGACTGCGAGAGGGCGCAGGCTGGGCTGAGGGACCCCCCTGAGTGCATGAATTTTTGTGCACTGGGCCTCTAGTATAGAATAAGCACTGAGTAACTGAGTGAATCAATATGAGCTATTAGCCTAAACCTGAAAGGCAGAAAATTGAGGTCTGCCTTAAAGATTATATAGATTATAATCTGACATAAGACAATTCCCTCAAATAACAGTTTCTAAACAATAGAAATGTGAAATACCAGTTGCTTGCTCATTCATTTTTTTGAGAAGGTTTTTCCTCTAAACTTGTTACTGCCTCATACATATGTCATTGACTTGTTGCCTTATATTGTCTATACTATGGTTAGATCTTCTCATTAGCTGGAATCACAGCCTATCTCGTCCTAATCCTTTTCCAGGGTCTGTTGACGCTTCCTGCCAACAGGCTTTGATCTCCTGTCACCTCATCTGGCCAGAGTTAGCTCTCATGTAGGTTTGTCACAGACCCCACATTTTCCTCCTACTTTGGTATAAGGCAGTGTTTCCTCTGTGTTCCCTTGAGCAGTACTTTCTCTGGATGGAAATAGGTGTCAAGTGTAAAAAAAAGTGTTCTGTGGTCAGGTAAATTTGCGAAGTTCCAGGTTAAACAACATTGAAAAGGTTTCTTTACTGCGGGACTTCTCAGTGCCTTTAGTATGCTAATATGCATACAGTACTTCTGTCTCCAGAGATGGATGTGGTATGCAGCATTCTCAGGCCTCGTTGACCACAGATTTCTTTTTTTAAGCTGCACCTTTTGGAGAAATGCTTGTCTAGTGGAAGGAGTTTCATGCAAGAAACAAGAAATTAGAGGAAAGGTGTTCAGTAAATATTCATCAAATGAATACATGCAATCTTGGTCCTGTTGCTCCTCTTACCTGCAGTGCTCATCACTTCCCTTTCCCTAAAAACTCCTCTTTTCCTTTCATGGGTCACCTTCATTGCAGTTTTTTATGACTCCTCTACCTAATAATGCTATAACATTATAGCTACAAAATACACAATATTTAATATTTGCCTTATGTTTTTGTTATACGCCTTCCTGTGAATTCTTTGAATGCAGGCAGGGCCCATGTGTTTAAAAAGAACTTATATTTTCCCCAGTGTCCAGCATAATGCCTGTAGTAGATAATGTAGTAGATAATGACCATTTTCTTTTGGCTTAAATTTTTAATTCTTAAGTGACACACAGGAAGATAGAACTCTGTAGAGGTAGCCTAGAAGGCCTAAACTGAGAAGCTTGAGCAGAACTAAGTAGAACCAAGGTAATGTCTAGGAGTCATTTGTTTTCCCTCCTGGCACACCTGTGCTATGTGTCAGTAAGTTATTTCTCAGTACATAGCTGGGGAATTCTTATCTAATATTTCATAAAATAGTCTGAGTATTATGATGTCCTACCAAGAAACTGTAATCATGTCAAAGGACAAGGGCTTTGGTCCTGAGGTCATAGGTCAGAGAGAACCCTCTCACACCAAGCATTGGCTTCTTGACTGGTAGTGAAAGTTTTTCATCAGGAAGCCTGCATTGCAAATGGGGGGCTGTGAGATACACTGCTAGCACCGTGGCACTCGGCTCTCTGAGCTTGAGCTTCCAAAAATAGCCCTGGGATTTGGGATGGGGGAAGGAGGAGTCAAGAAGGGAGCCAGGCCCTGGCTGGTGTGGCTCAGGTGTTGTCCCATGCACTGACAAGTTGCCGGTTCAATTCCTACTCAGGGCACATGCCCAGGTTGTGGGCTTGATCCCTGGTGGAAGGCATGCGGGAGATAACCGATCAATGTTTCTTTCTCACATAGATGTTTCTCTCTCCCTCTCCCTTCCTCTCAAAAAAAAAAAAAGTGAGCCCAGGAAGGAGACAAGGGCTCTTCATGTCACAATCATGGAAGGCAGCTTTAGTGCCATGGGAAGGGCCAGAACTCAAAGTCGAGGTTGTTCGCAAAGCTTTGGCTTTGGGACTGTGAGCAAGTCGCTTAACATCTCTAAGTCACAGTGAAATGATGATGATGAGGCAGTCTCTCAGGAAGTAATGCCCATGAATGCTAGGATTGTAGTAGATGCTCACTTACCACCAGGACGTGCATTCATTCACTCCATGTGGAGACATGGACAGTGACCACGGTAGGAGTAAAGGACAGGAGACATAGATACTGTGTGGATTTGCCCACAATGAGTCATTGTCTCGGGAAGATCTCGCCTTCTCAGCTTGTTCTGACTTGAGAGAGATTTTTCTGTTATTGCCCTTGATGGTTGCTGTGGGGGATGTAACCACGCTGTTACAGAATTTACCAGGCAACCGAAAGATACGCAGGAGTACCGGAGGCACAGGAAAAACCCATTTATTTCCAGACGTTTCAGATGTACTGGTACAGTGACTCAGGGGAATCTGTTTCTCTTCAAATCCTGAGCAAACCAATATGGAGGAAGCTTTCCCTTTATACCCCTTTGGTTTCTTTGTCCCCCAAATATGGATCATACTTCCGGACCTTTTGCGGGCTTTGCAAAAAGCCCCATGTGCTGGGATGGGGGAAGTGAGACCACATCTTAACGCCTGGCCTAGTGCCAGCACTGATAACTCCATCTGGGGATTATGTTATTGTTCATGGTTTATGGCCTCTAAAATGGGAGTAGTACTTTAGGTAAAACAGGTCTTGCAGGACCAGATAATTAAAGAAGGGTCAGTGACTAGACTATAGGCTAACAAGAATGTGCATTGCCGAAACCGGTTTGGCTCAGTGGATGGAGCATCGGCCTGCGGACTGAAAGGTCCCAGGTTCGATTCCGGTCAAGGGCATGTACCTGGGTTGCGGGCACATCCCCAGTGGGAGATGTGCAGGAGGCAGCTGGTCGATGTTTCTCTCTCATCGATGTTTCTAACTCTCTATCTCTCTCCCTTCCTCTCTGTAAAAAATCAATAAAATATATTTAAAAAAAAAAAGAATGTGCATTAGGTTACTGGCACAGATTCAGATTGCTAGCCCCCCGAAAATGTCTCATTTTCCCCATCAACGTCACAAATATATAATTGGTGTAGGGACACTTGGCCTGCTTAGTGTGATCTCAGCTCTGCAGTGGTGGCCTGCTGCTCATTTGTCATGAAACTGTGGGTGAGAGATCAAAACTACACATGCCAATCACAATAGCTGCTCTAATGTCTTTGCGAAGAACCAAGAAATAAAAACCAAAGGTGTGGGCAGTTTCTTTTTTATCACATCAGTCCTGAACAGTGAACCGTGTGAGCTGTGACAGCATCTTAGTGCATCTCTGAAAGACCTCACAGGCAATGCACCTGCTTGGCTATCATTGTGAGTTTACCTTAATCTACTATTCAGAACCCCAGGCCTGTGTGCTCACCAAGTGAAAGTTTCTACATATTTACAGTCAGTAATGAGGCTGATGTTATGGATTTGTCCACATGGGGACATTCAGAGAAGACCTGTCCTATTTTCAAAAGGGTTGTACTTTTCCTAGGAACCATCCTTCTGTGATAGTTGCCATGACTTTGTAATGACTCTAAGTAAGTGATCACTTCTTTTATCTCCTTGTCATTTGTATTATTTGTATGTAAAATCATTATGAATAGGCTCAGCTGGCTCAATGAGGAAGCAGAAGGCCTCTACTTTTCATTTTAATTCATTATAGGAATGGAAAAGGTAGTAGATCTCTCCCTTTCCCTCTCTCTCTCTCTCTCTCTCTCTCTCTCTCTCTCTCTCTCTATATATATATATATATATATACATACACACACATACACATATATAGCTTATAAATTATTATAAAGGGTGGTTTGAATTGATAGTGGTGATGATTGAACAATTCTGTGAATATACTTTAACCATTGAATTATGCACTTTAGATGGGTGAATTGTATGGCATGTTAATTATATCTCAGTAAAGCAGTTATAAGAGTAAATAGTAGCTTAACTGCTGGCTTTGAAATATGGATATAAAGTAAGTTTTTTTAAAGGACTTTTCAAGTTTTATCTATATTTTTAGTTGTGTGTGTGTTTCCTTCAGTTAGGAGAAAGCACATCACATATAAATGGACAGAATACATGTAGAAGGAATGAGCAAAAGAGAATCCCATTAGAACATCACAGTAATAAATGCTGCAGGCAAGATCCATCAATGAACTCTGAAATTAGTGGGTATAAGTTTAAGGAGAAAAGGGATATTTGTATAGCCCCCAAACATCTCTTTCCCCCACCCTCCACCAGATATTTATTCATTATAAAGGGAAGAATAGTAACTTGCAGTAGAAAACCTGATAGCCCCTCCATTCATCACATGATGAAGGTAGCATCATGATTAATAAGATGAGTGGTATCTTGTGCCCCCTGATGTGAGAAGGGCACATCACCTCTTTGGAGTTCTTCCTCAAATCCTAAACCTTAGTCAACCATGTGAAAGCATCAGACAAATCCAAATTCAGGGGCAGTCTACAAAGTACTTGACCAAGGTACTTCAAAAGTGACAAGGTCATCGATGACAAGGGAAGATAGGACCTGCCACAGACCAGAGGAGACTAAGGAGAAATAAAAACTAAATGCAGCATGGGATCCCAATAGTAAAATCATTATGAATAGGTTCAGCTGACTCAATTTGAGGAAGCAACTGGCTCAATTTGAGAAATAGAGCATTGGGAGAGGGGGACCTGAGAACTCTGAAGAAAGTCTGTAGTTATGAAATGAAAAGGGAAGATAGAGAAGACCAGCATCATTTGATGGGCAGCATCAGGTAGTGAGGTATTGGACATAAATGAAATTTCTCAAAATATGAAATACTTTTTCTGACTTTTTGATGGAATATTTCCACAACATGGTAACAATATTCTTGCCTTATCAGCCTCAATTATTTTTTTAAATATATTTTATTGATTTTTTACAGAGAGGAAGGGAGAGAGATAGAGAGTTAGAAACATCGATGAGAGAGAAACATCGATCAGCTGCCTCCTGCACATCTCCCACTGGGGATGTGCCCGCAACCCAGGTACATGCCCTTGACCGGAATCGAACCTGGGACCCTTCAGTCCGCAGGCCGACGCTCTATCCACTGAGCCAAACCGGTTTCGGCCAGCCTCAATTATTAAATGCAGTAGCTACTTAGGACTCAGGAACCTGAGCAGGGTTCCATGACGTTGAGATCCTGTGCCTGATTTTCACAGGTTTTTGCTTTGTTTGTGGTTTTGCCTCCAATATTCTCAGGCTGTCCGCTTCCTGTTCTTAAAGCTTCTGGGTTGCCTTTCTTTTTTCTGTAACAATTACTGCTTCTATTTTCCTCTAATATTTTGCAGCTATTTTTTCTCTGGTATTTTATTAGCAGAAATCATCTCTGCGCCGGCCCACCAGTGTCATGTTGTAGCTCATATTACAGGTGTTTCTGTTCACTTGGAGATGTCATATATGCATGGCTGGGATTAAGGCTGCTGCTACCTGGCCTTAAACTCCTGCTATCATTTTCTAACGGTGTGACTTTGGCCAGTCCCTTCTCTTCTCTGCCTCAGTTTCCTCCTGTATAAAATGGGCTAATCATAGTGTCGGCTTCATAGGTGCTTATGAGGACTAAAATAAAGTGATATGGGCCTCAGTAAGCTGTATTTGCTATTAGTATTGCATGTTCCTGTCTGTCATGTTCAGCCTGAACTTATTTTTTTAAATCCTCATCTGAGGATTTTTTTTCCCATTGCTTTTTTAGAGAGAGTGGAAGGAAGGAAGGGAGGGAGAGAGAAACATTGATGTGAGAAAGACATATTGACTGGTTGCCTCCTGCATGAGCCCTTACTGGGGCTGGGGATTGAACCTGCAACCCAGGTACATGCCCTTGGCCAGGAATTGAACCCATAACCCTTTAGTGCATGGGCCGATGCTCTAACCACTTAGCAACACCAGCCAGGGCTCAAGCAGAATTTTGAGTTTGGGGAGTAAGGGGTGCCTCTGGTCACAGAACAGTTTGCCAAATAGTCATACTCAGCAGACTAAACAGGTAAAGCCAGGGCTTTTCTGATGTTTCCTCCTCGGTTCTCAGAAAAGAGGTTTCCCTGTTCCCTCCCTTGACAGTTATGAAAAAGAACAGCTGTTAGCTTAGAAATGATTTATCTTTTGAAGAGAGATAGCCTTGAAGAAAAAACGATTTTATAGCTCTGTGCCATATACTCTGAACAGATTGTAGGGTACATGCATTGAAACGTGTTAAAAAAACAAATGCAAATGCACCCAAGTGTGTTAGAAAAATAGTTATAATCTTCCCTTTGAGCCTACGTCCACGTTGGGGGAAGGAACACATAATCTGGGAAAATGCAGAGCTTGCTCTTGGGTGTTCTCCAAAGGGATCTCGGGTTTCCCAGGCAATAGCCAGCCTACTCTTTGGCCCATGAGGTACTCTGTGTGGGGACCTTAGCTGCTCTTGATGAAGCTTCCCTTGGTGCCAGTGCACCAACAGTGCCACTTAAAAGAACCAGGATGTGGTCCTAACTGCCTTGGTCACTTCAGAGAATGAGGCAGAGGAGATCAGAGTGCTAGGATTATTCCTCGGTCCTCCCTGTGCCAGGAAAGGAGGCCAGAGAGAGGCTGATGGTGGTCGGGTCACAGCACTGCACTCTGGCCCCCGCTGTTGGCAAACCTTTGAGCATTATGAGGATTAATTGAGATCAAGTGCACGAGGCTGCAGACATCACCTGGACAAGGGCCTGGTTATCATCCACTGGTGTGCCCTCTGCACGTCGGCGTTTCTAAATCATAGCATCTGCTATCATGACAACTGTGCTCTTTATCTAATGTGCTTGCCACCGTGCTTCCTTGTGAGTCAGTTGCTCAAATGTGCCTCCCAAGGCGCAGGATATCCCTGGTAGCTAGTTTCCCAACTCTGAAATGCTTCCCCGTGAGGGCTTCTCAGGGATGGAGTTACTGGCAGCAGCAAAGGGGGAGAGATGGACATTTAATGGGTTGGCAGACATTTCGCAGAGGAGTCTGGGTGCTTAGCAAAAAACAGTTTGTGAAATGCTTTAACCCGATTAAAATGAACCTGTAAATACTTAAAGGAAAACAGCTGTTGCCGATGAAGGGAAGCAACCCCACATAGCCGTTCATGGTGGAGCCCTCCTCATGCAGAAGGCGCTCTCCCCACAGAGCAGGAGGGACTGTTGAGATATGAGAATGTCTCTGTCAGGACAGATGGATTTCTTGACGTTTCATTTCTTTTAAAGTGTTAAACCCCCCTTCCCCAAAGGAAAGTAGCTGAAGAAAAAATAGAACGACAAAGAGCAACATTTTCAAAGCAAGTGCAAAACTGGTTCTCCTGCCCAATCCCAGTCCCACTTTGTGGGCAAAGCTGCTGTGCGAAGGCAGAGTGAGCAGTGAGCACTGTTTGGGCCATTCGGAGCCCAGTCACAGGTCCTACTCTGCTTCACACATGACCCCAACGGGCCCCCAGACCTCCCTGAGTGCAGACTCCTAGACCGTTTATGAACATTTGGTCTGACAGTGTATGTCTGTGCCTTTGCTCCCCGAGGTTCTTTTGTGGGCAGCTCTACAAGACCGTATCTCCGTATTAGAACATTTTATCACAGTGGAGTACAGGCCACAGATCCTCTCTTTGTCACAGGGATGTAACTTTGACTTGTCTATCTGTGAAGACCACTGCTCCAGGCTCCCTGGAGATTAGCTGGTCCCCATGGGCACTCCCAGTTTCCACTAGCCTTCCTATCTCTTTGCAGCCAAGACCTTCATAGAAAGGGTGCAGAATCTGAGTTGTGTGGCCTTGATTCCTATCAAGGGGATCCTTTGTGAAGGGCGTGTGCCCCCTGCTGTCCAACAGGTTCGATGGTCACTGTTGTATAAATGCATAAAACATCTTATATATGAAACACTAGTGTGCTGTGGGAATTCCTAAGAAACAGATGGCCTGTTTTAAAGTGCATCAGGTGTGTGAATGTTCCCCACGTCCCGCGTGGTTCAGGGTTCGGGCTTTGGAAGAGGGGCCGCACACAAATGAAAGAGATGAGACAAGAAATAATAATTTGGAAATTGGGGGGCCAGGCGAGAGCCCATCCCAAGAGGATGGACTCTGCTTGTGCTCAGGCCTTGTCATCCTTTTATTTAGTTTGGGATACACCTATAGCCCTTAGGCAGGCAGGTTCCAGTAACAGACAGACTATCTTATCAGTAAGGATTTACATGACTATCTGGTGGGGAAGTTGCTTCAGCTACCATTGACTAAACAGTGGGTGCATAGCCCTGACCTTTGCCGGGGATCAAAGGCCACCAGCCTTCCGGGTTCCTTGTCCACACCTCTCTGCTAGTGAAGATAATGGGCGGCTTCCCGAAAGGTGTACTTGAGGAGGGAAAAATACTTAGAAACAACTGACATCAAGAAATGCCTAAAAAAGAAATGACTACGCAAGAGCAGATACCAAGGATGCCTGTTTATGATCAAGGACATTAAATTACCAGACGAACTGTCTTTATAACCAGAAAGGATAGTGACCAGAAGTTTTAATATTAAGTACCAACATTTATTGAATACTCACTAACACATCAAGCATTGTGCAGAGCCAAGCTGTGATAAATGCATGCACATCTCCACTTGTCCAACCCTCGCCCATGGCAGACATCACAAGTCAATCTCAGTTCTCCTCCTGTTGGGCCAGCACGTGGCCTCATCATCCTCAATTCACTGTTCTAGGAAGTCAGTCTCATGGGATTAGAGTCAGTGCACAAAAACCAAGCTGATTTAAAATACCTCTGACATGCTTTACTTGTATTGACTCATTTTGCCCTTATAATAATTCTTCAGGGTAGATACAATTCCTTTTTACCAAGGAGGAAAATGGGTCTTGGAGAGGATCTCTATTAAGTGGTAGAAGCAGGATTCAGTGAATGAAGCAGGATTCAGTTTAATTTCAAAGCCAGTGCCTTTAATCACTGTTATACTACTTCTCTAGTCTTAATGTTTAAACAGTGGTCAGAGAAGTAGCTGTTTATACTCTTTCATCATGTCTTTACGAGATTGGTGAATCCCTGGACCTTAAGGGTTTGACTCATTCTCTCAAACCATTCCCATACTCCAAGCTGTATCCACTCCACCCCAGGCCTGCTTGGCTCCTGAAAAGGCCGGTATTTCCCTAGAGAAGCAAGCCTACCACCACCAAAGTCAATTATTTCCAATACCCGCTAGGAGGCACCCATAGGACCATGCTGCATGTGTCTTGGGCACATTTACTTCATTCCTCCCTTGGGGGCTGGGAGGGTCACTGTGTGTGTGGAGGGGGGGGGGGTAGTTGGGAGGAGATTGGATTTTGTTATATGAGAAGATCAGTGGCCCCATTGGTAAAATGTTTTGAAGTTTAACTCAGACGATACCGAGATGTGCTTTAAAATAATTTTATTGATAAGTATTGACAATTAGAACATTTTACCCCTGTTAATAATGTCAGTTTTTAAAGAGCTATAAGCAGTTTTACCTAGGTGCTACTCTTTGTTCAGGTATGTTAGTTAATGGTTTGGCCAGCTCTTTTGGCATGTATATTTTCATTTTTTGAAGAATACAAATGTCCAAACTTAGCTTGTGCATTATATAAGATTCCCAAATTACACACCTCTTTAGCATCTTTGTTTCTTTTATTTAATATAGTGTGGGCCTGAACTCTAACTTGAGATGTGATGACACTTATTTTAAATGTTTGAAATAATATCTAGCCTCCTACAATGTTTTCCAATGCTATGCAAGGACATTTTTGTAGTCCTAATAAATCTTTGCTGCTAAGTCTGTCTCCTCTACTGGAAACAGTTAGTTGCTATCTCAATGACACTTCCTAGTTTAATGGATCACATCCTATATAATAAAAGGCTAATATGCAAATTGACCGAACAGCAGAACAACCGGTCGCTATGATGCACACTGACCACCAGGGGGCAGATGCTCAGTGCAGGAGCTGCCCCCTGGTGGTCAGTGTGCTCCCACAGGGGGAGCGCCGCTCAGCCAGAACCTGGGCTCACGACTGGCGAGTGCAGCAGCCGTGGTGGGAGCCTCTCCTGCCTCCACAGCAGTGCTAAGGATGTCTGACTGCCGGCTTAGGATGTCCGACATCCCCCAAGGGCTCCCGGATTGCAAGAGGGCGCAGGCCAGGCTGAGAGACTCCCCCCACCCCAAGTGTACGAATTTCATGCACTAATTAATAATGATAGTAAATTTATTGAGAGCCAGAGATGATGTTAGGCTAACTATATACATATCCATTAAATCCTTACCACGTATCTTCAAGAAAAGTGTTATCACGCTCTTTTTATAGATGAGATAACTGAGGAGAGTAATTTGAACAAGGGCATCCAAAACGATAAGGATTCGAGGTGGGATTTGAACCCTGGTTTATGAGAGATGAAAGCCTTGCTGCCCTTTCACTCTACCTGTCAGGATTGTCTTGCCTTTCCTTTTCCAGGTCAGCTAATTTCTGAAAAATTTTAAGAATCCTAGGTCTATAAACAGGTCCCTCTGATTATTCGGCCTATTTTATAGGAACAGCTCACTATCACATAGAGCTCATAGACCTTGGCGGCGTAGTACCCTCATATAGGATAATGGCAGGTTGTTTGTTCAATAGCAGCTTTATTGAGATATGATTCACATACCAAGAAAGTTACCCTTTGAAGTGTACAATTTGGTGCTTTTTAGTATATTTGCAAAGTTGTACAACCATTACCACAATCAAGTTTAGAACATTTTCATCACCTCCTAAAAGAAACCTCATGTCTATTAGATCACTACCCATTCCTTTATCCCTCTCCCCCCTGTCAATGCCCAATCTCCTTTGCATCTCTGTGGATTTGCCTTTTCTGAACATTTTATATGGATGGAATCATACAATATGTGGCTTTTTGTGTCTGGCTTCTTTCATTGAGTGTAATGTTTTCAAGGTTCATCATGTTGTAGCCTGAATCAGTACTTCATCCCTTTTTTGTTGTTGTTGTTTAATCCTCACCCAAGGATATATTTTTTTTCCCAAGGATATTTTTTCTATTTGATTTTTAGGGAGAGTGGAAGGGAGGGAAGGAGGAGGAGAGAGAAACAACTATATGAGAGAGACACATTGATTGGTTGCATTCTACATGCACCCCAACAGGTGCCTGGGATTGAACCTGCATCCCAGGTACATGCCCTTGACTGGGAATCAAACCCATGGCCCTTTGGTGCGAGGGCCAATGCTCCAACCACTGAGCAGCACCTGCCAGGACAATACCTCATTCCTTTTGATGGCTAAATAATATTCCATTGTATGGGTAGACCACATTTTATTGATGCATTCATCTGTTAATGGACATTTGAGTTGTTTGTACTTCATGGCTGTTATGGAACATTCATGTGCAGGTCCTTGTGTAGATGTGTACCATTTTCACTTTGCCAGTTTGTCTTTAACTCATCATGGTGTGGTTCAGTAAGCCTTCTGTTTGGTTACAACCATTCTATGTGATAGCAAATTACAACAATAGAGGACTGTTTGAATTATATATTGTGGTCATCTTTTCTTGGTGAGTTCCTATGGTCTGTTTTTTCTTGTAGACCTGCCCTTCATGCAAAATTACATTTGCTCCCAAATTGGAAGCTGGTGCAGAAGAAGGAGCAATGCAAAATGGCTGTCAGGAGGAGCATAAAAATAAAAACAAGGTAACAAGCTCCTGGCTGTCATACCTGTCAGTTCTTCTCTGGTGCATTCTTCTGAGATGACACTCCTGTTGTCAACTTCTCGGTTCTGGGAATACTTCCTTTTAGGTGACTCATTCCATACCTCTAGTCCTTTTGTGTTTTGAGCATACCAGTAAAGAACAGGAATGAGTCAGAACTAATCCCTGAGAACTAATGCTGAACTGAAGGGGATCCCTAATGGGCAATAAGGGTTTAAAGACGTGGATTAGAGTTAGGGAAGGTTTGTAGAGCTAGAAGTTGGATTCAACATATGGTGGACTGTGGGTTTGCAGAGAGAAGAGGGGACTTCAGGATAAGAGACACATCATGGAGAGGGGCTTGGGATTGGGGACAGCAGCAAGGAAGCTGCCAGAGAAACCTCACTTGGAACCAGAGCCAGGACTGGAGTGGAAAGCAGATTAAATAGCTGGGAAGGCTGGCCCTCCAGGAAGCCTACTCCGTCACCCTCCACCCTCATGTCATCTGCCCATGGATTGTGCGACACCAGGTCCCCTGTGTTGCAGACAAGCAGTCACCCTTTCCTAAGCTACAGCCCATATAGGTTTTCTTTCTCTAGATCCACTCTTGCACTTCTCTCAAACCTTTCCCCATAGCCCTCTGGAACCCTGGTTCTGTGGTCAGCAATCTGAGAGCCTCAACCTCCCTGGTTGCCTGAACGCCTGGAGTTGCGATTTGACAAATCAGGGGGATAGGGAGAAGCAGGTGGGCGGCGAGGTTGAGAGTTTGGATTGGGACCGAGATTTGAAGGTGCAGCGTGCAGTGCAGTGGGACCCCAGCGGAGCAGAGGGGTTGGGTGGAATAGCATGCTGCACACCCACGGGTCACCTCTGTGTCTGCTTCCCTCTGTCTTGAGGCAGGTTTCTGGAGGACATAATTCCAAAACACAGAACGGACTCCTGAGCCCTCCCCAAGAGGAGAAGCTCACCAACAGCCAGACCTCCCTGTGTGAGATCTTACAGGAAAAGGGAAGGTGGGCAGGTGTCAGCTTGGACCAGTCTGCTCTCCTTCCACTGAGACTCAAGAACATCCGGGAGAAAACAGACGCCCACTTTGTTGATGTCATCAAAGAAGACAGGTAAGGGAGCTATGGGAATTGAAGTAAAATTTGCAGATAGAAGCCTCTCCCTTTCTCTAAATTACCTTATCTATCGTGTTGTCAATATATCACTTTACTTTGAAGTAATTTGAAACTTACAGAAACATTGCATGAATAATACAAAGAATTCTCTTTATACCCTTTGCCTGATTTTTCTAACTTTTAACATTTTACTGTTTGTTTTAGTCTCCTCTTTCTCTATAAAATTTATAATTTTTTTCTGGACCACTTGACAGTAAGTTGAATATGTCATTCTCTTTACTCCTTAATACTATATTTCCTAAAAATAAAGATGTCCTTCATATAATCATAGTTATCAAATTTGGTAAATTTGGCATTGTTTTGATATTTTATATCTGTAGTACATATTCCAGGTTTTGCTTTTTTTAAAATCAAAATGAGCTTTATGACAGAGGGAGAGGGAGGGAGGGAGAGAGGGAGGGAGGGAGGGAGGGAGAGAGAGAGAGAGAGAAAGAGAGAAAGAGAAAGAGAAAGGAAGAAACATTGATTGTACATGCCCCAACTGGGGATCAAACTTGCAACCTAGGTATGACCCTGACCAGAAGTAGAACTCACAACCTTTTGGTATACAGGACGGCACTCCAACTAACTGAGCCACCTGGCTGGGGCTCCAGTTTTGTCCGTTGGTAGCACTTCCTTTTTCTTTAGCGCAGGATTCTGCCCTGGGTCCCAGGTTTCATTATGCAGTGGCATGCCTCTTTAGTCTTTTTAAATCCCAGGCAGTTCCTCAGCCATTTGGTGTCGTTTATGAGGTTGGCTTTTTTGAAAAGTGCAGGCCTGGTTCTTTTATAAAATATTCCAAAAGTTGAATTTGTGTGACGTTTCCTCATGCTTACACTCAGGCTGGGCAGATATTACCGAAGGGGTGTGTCCTTCTCAGGTATCATATCTAAAGGCTCCCCGTGTCCATTGGTCCCTCATCTGCATAGTAATTTTGATCAACCAGACAAGTGTGTTTTAGACTTTTCCAATTATAGTTATGATTTTCTTCTTGTGACTAATAGCTGTCTGTGGGAAGACGCTTTATGATCATGTAAATATCACATTCCTCATCTCCCCTAGGTTGAATCTCCATGGATGGTTCTTGCCTAAACAGCCTTTACTGTGCTGGTTTGGAAGAGTGATTTCCCTGCTCCAGCACCAACTGCACAGTTATCATTTGGTGTCTAGCATTCCACTGTAAAGAGCCCCTCCCACTTACTCCTTCATCTACCCCTATATTATCAACCTGGACTCATGGAGTTCTGTTCTGCTTGACAGGATATAGTTTATCACTGTCCTGATTCTAGTTTGATGCTCTGGTTGTACCAAATCTGGCCTTGTGGGAACCCCCCTTTTGGCATGACTCCATCATTTATTTTGAGCAATTTCTTACATTCTATCTACCACAGCAATTTTCAACTGGTGTGCTGTGAGAATTTTTAAAACATGCAATACCTGACTATTGAGTCAGGAGCACTGACCTCTTTTCCCTGAGGTTGTCAAATAAAATTTTTTTTTAAAAAAAATGAGAACCCCAACACAATAGCCGTCCAGTGTGAATGAATCAAAGTTACACCTTTTTATTTGTCAGATTGGCAAAACTATGATGTATTTTTTTGGTGTGCTGCAGAATTATAGTAATTAGTTTATGTGTGCCTGAGATGAGAAAGGTTGAAAATCTCTGGTCTAGCACAGCAGGATATATTCCAGGCTTGTTTTGTATCTTCCCTGCCCCCATTCAGGAATCAGATGTTTCTCAAAAGAGCCCTCACTCCTTTTAGTGAAGAATGGTATTTAGATGTGTTAGTTATCAATGCCTAACGTAATGTCATCATGGTCAAAGACATACTTTATGTGATTTCAGTACTTTACATGTATTGATTCTTGGTTTATAGCCTCACATGTGGTCTTTTTTTTGGCAAACATACCTTTGCACTTGAAAAGAATTGAAAAATATAAATAGACCAATCAGCAGTGAGGAAATTGAAACAACCATCAAAAACCTCCCGAGCCCTAACCGGTTTGGCTCAGTGGATAGAGCGTCAGCCTGCAGACTTAAGGGTCCCAGGTTCGATTCTGGTCAAGGGCATGTACCTTGGTTGCGGGCACATCCCCAGTTGGGAATGTGCAGGAGGCAGCTGATCGATGTTTCTCTCTCATCGATGTTTCTGACTCTCTATCCCTCTGCCTTCCTCTCTGTAAAAAAATCAATAAAATATATTTTTTTAAAAATTAAAAGAAAAACAAAAGTCCAGGAACAGATGGCTTCACTAGTGAATTCTACCAAATGTTCAAAGAAGATTTAAAACCTATCCTTTTCAAATTCTTCCAGAAAATTGAAGAAGAGGCAATACTTCCTAACACATTCTATGAGGCCAGTATAACCCTGATATCAAAACCTTGCAAAGATAACACACACAAAAAAGAAAATTACAGACCAATATCTCTAATGAACACAGATGCAAAAATTCGAAACAAAATACTAGCAAATCTAATATAACAGTACATAAAAAAAATAATACATCATGATCAAGTGGGGTTCATTCCAGGGGCACAAGGATGGTTCAAGATGTGCAAATCAATCAATGTAATACACCATATTAACAAAAGAAAGGATAAAAATCATATGATCTTATCAATAGATGCCGAAAAGCATTTGGTAAGATACAACATCCATTTATGATTAAAACACTCAATAAAATAGGAAAGTACTTCAAAATGATAAAGGCCATATATGAGAAACCCTCAGCTAATATCATACTCAATGATGAAAAACTGAAAGTTTTTCCTCTAAAATCAAGAACAAGACAAGGATGTCCACTCTCACCACTCTAATTCAACATAGTGCTGGAAGTCCTAGCCAGAGCAATAAGGCAAGAGAAAGAAATAAAAGGCATCCAAATAGGTAAGGAGGAAGTCAAACTGTCACTTTTTGCAGACGACATGATTCTGTATATAGAAAACTCTAAGGATTCCACCAAAAAACTATTAGAAACAATAAACAAATACAGCCAAGTTGCAGGATACAAATTTGATGTGCAAAAATCCGCTGACTTCCTGTATACTAACAACAAAACTTCAGGGAAAAAAAAATGGAAAAAACACCTTTTTCTCACATCGATGTTTCTCTTGGTCTTTCCCTTTCTCTTTCACTCTCCCTAAAAATCCATGGGAAAATATCCTCAAGTGAAGATTAACAACAACAAAAAGAAAGCCTTAGCTGGTTTGGCTCAGTGGATAGAGTGTTGGCCTGGGGACCAAAGGGTCCCTGATTCGATTCTGGTCAGGGGCATGTACCTTGGTTGCAGGCTCCTCTCTGACCTAGGCCCTGGTCTGTGCTCATCCAGGAGGCTACCAATCAATATGTTTCTCTAACATCAAAGTTTCTGTCTTTCTATCTCTCTTCCACTCCCTCTAAAAATGAATGGGAGAAAACAATTCCTTTTGCAATTGCAACCAAAAGAATAAAATACCTGGGAATAAACTTAACAAAAAATGTGAAAGACCTATATGCTGAAAATTACAAATCATTATTTAAAGAGACAGAAAAACACACAACAAAATGGAAAAATATTCTGTGTTCATGGATTGGAAGAATCAACATAGTTAAAATGGCCATATTACCCAAATCAATATACCGAGTTAATGCAATCCCCATCAAAATCCCAATGTCATTTAAAAGAAGTAGAACGAGAAATCATCAGATTTGTATGGAACCAGCAAAGACCCCAAATAACCAAAGCAATCCTGAGAAAAAAGAACAAAGCTGGCGATATCACACTACCTGACTTCAAATTATACTACAGAGCTACAATAATCAAAACAGCTTGGTATTGGCAGAGAAACAGACACACAGATCAATAGAATAGAATAGAAAGCCCAGCTATAAAACCACATGTATATGGATAGATAATTCTTGACAAAGGAGTTAGGAACACACATGGAATAAAGATAGTCCCTTCCATAAATGATGCTGTGAAAACTGGAAAGCTTCATGCAAACAAATGAAACTGGATTACAGTTTGTCCCCATGTACAAAAGTTAATTTAAAATGGATCAAAGGCTCAGACCCAAAACAGTAAGTTACATAGAAGAAAATATAAGTACCAAACTTATGGACCTGGGTCTTAGAGAACATTTTATGAACTTGACCCCAAAGCAAGGGAAGTAAAGGCAAAAATAAATGAATGGGACCATATCAAACTAAAAAGCTCCTGCACAGCAAAAGAAACTGACAACAAAACAAAGAGGCAGCCAACTAGATGGGAAATGATATTTGCAGAACGTAGCTCTGACAAAGGTTTAATTTCCAAAGTATATAAAGAATTCGTGAAACTCAACACCAAACAAAAAGTAACCTAATCAAAAAGTGGGTAGAGGGCCTGAAAATACACCTCTCCCAAGAATACGTATGAACAACCAGTAGATATATGAAAAGATGTTCAACCTCACTGGCAATTAGGAAAATGCAAGTCAAAACTACAGTAAGACACCACCTTGCCCCTGTTAGAATGGCCATTATCAACAGGACAAGCAATAACAAGTGTTGGAGAGGTTGTGGAAAAAAGGGAACCATCATTCACTGCTGGTGGGAATGTAGACTGGTACAATCACTATGGAAAATAGTCTGGCAGTTCCTCAAAAGATTAAGACTAGAGCTACCATATGACCCAGCAATCCCTTTTCTGGGTATATACCCGGAAAACTCAAAATCATGTATTTGCAAAGATATGTGCACCCATGTGTTCAATGCAGCATTATTCACAGTGGCCAAGACATGGAAACAACTGAAGTGCCCTATGATAGAGGACTGAGTAAAGAAGATGTGATACATAATGGAATACTACTCAGCCATAAGGAAGGATGAACTAGCACCATTTGCAACAACATGGATGGACCTTGAGAACATTATGCTAAGTGAAATAAGTCCATCAGAAAAAGCTAAGAACTACATGATTTCACTCATATATGGGATACAAAACTGAAACTCGTAAACAAACAGCAGTGTGGTGATTGCCAGAGGGAAGGGGTGGGGGGGATGGGGTGGTCTTAATATAAGATAACAGGAGAAGATTTGACTTTGGGTGGTGGGCACACGGTGTAATATACAGATCTTGCAACATAGAAACCCACACCTGAAACCTATATGTTCATGTTGACCAATGTCACCCCAATCAATTCAATAAATTTTTTTAAAGGCAAAAAAGAGAGTCCACTCTGTTGCAAAGAAAGGAGGAGGCATATGTACAGTGAACTCTGCTGTGTGACAGGCACATGCTAGGCACTTCACCTATTCCATCTGATTTAATTCTAGTAGTTATTATATAAGGGAGAGAGACTACAGCCCCTAGCTGTATTTGCCTTCTGAAACCATGTTAACATTTTTAAAAAATTTATAGCAATTTTCTGCAATAGAAAAAGGATATTAACTATTTGCTGGCAATCCATAAAAGAACCAGTTACGTAAAGCAGGTTTCATTTCTCTGCTATCAAATCATTGAGTGTTATCGTTTTTCAGGTTTCACACACAATCTGCATTTGTGACAGTAGCATCAAAATTACACTAACTGTAACCACAATTTTGTGATAACATTCTGTTAGCTTTCTTTGATGGTGGTGATTACTGTCAGTACTCTGAATGACAGGACAGGCGGCTCCGAATTACATTTTCATTGTTAGCCTTCAAATCGACCTAAGTGCTGTCAGTACAGGGATTTGCTGGTCCTTCAGAAGATGGTGTCCTAGAACAAAAAAGCCGCCTTCCTCTCATCCTGGATATCAGGAAGATGTTTTCAAAAGCAGGGTTCTGCTGATGTGTGCTGTAATTATGGTGAATGGTCATCCTTTAGGGGTGGGAAACATAAAATGGGATTATGTTTAGCATCGCTTTCCTGAGATATATCCTAAAAGGGGTGGTCGAGCCATGTCTGAAAAAGTCATGTAGTGACTTTTAGATACAGCTTTTGTGATATGCTTAATGAGTGACGTTTTGGTAACTAATTGCAGTCTGCTGATAAAATAAATATGATTGTGCTTCATGTTGATCAGTTGCGTTTTTCATCTCTTCCAGCCTGATGAAAGATTATTTTTTTAAGCCACCCATTAATCAGTTCAGCTTGAACTTCCTGGACCAGGAGCTAGAGCAAGCCTACAGGACCAGCTATCAAGAAGAGGTGCATGTTCCTTATAATTTTACTGAAGAGACGTGTTGTTGTTACTGGACAGTTCCCAATTCGTTTTGTGCTTTGGAAATCTTCCTTGTTTTCCTGGGTGACAGGGAAAGGAAGGCTAATACTGATTTCCCACAATCTGCAAGCTCTAAATTGCATCTTTATGTGAATTTATCTACACAAGGGAGAAAACTCCAAATCTTTCTGTGCTCTTGAGTCTAACGACCAAGGCTTGTCATTTCCCAGTCCCTCTCCTCTGCAGCTGGTGCATCCACCATTAGTGCTCCCCTAGGACCTTGTTTCATGTCTATCCCAGCACCCAGCACAGAGCCAGGCCCTGCGTGAAGGCATGAGCCTCTCTTACTGTCACTGGACATGCCTGTATTTTCATCTGCTGCTGCTTCAGTCCCCACCTGTTACTTCTGTCATGAAGCCAGCTTTTACCCACCCTGAACCTGGGACCCAGACATTCAGTGGAAGCGCCCAGCACATGGCTTTTGTGCTACTGACTTTACAGACACAGAATCGGTGACTTTACCAGTCAGTAACCCACTTTTCAGGGTCAGTAGGTAAGGTGCCTGTGAGAACTTGCTGGTGTGCAGTCAGTTGCTGTGTGACCTTGGGCAAGTTCCTGAACTTCTCTTTCCTTAGTTTCCTCATTGTTAAGCAGAGAAATAGTCGGGAGATGGCCCACCTAAAGCTCTTATCACCCTGTAACTGGTTGGGGATAGGCAAATGTTTGTGTTTTCCCACCTAAGCTATACTCCATGACCATCTGTCACAGCATCTATTCATGTACCGCCACCTTTCTCTTACTCCAAACAGGTTATGAAGAATTCTCCCGTGAAGACTTTTGCCAGTGCCACCTTCAGCTCCCTCCTGGATGTGTTTCTGTCAACAACAGTGTTTCTGATTCTCTCCATCACCTGCTTCCTGAAGTACGGGGCTACCACCACGCCTCCCCAGCCAGTCACCCTGGTGGTCTTCGGGGTGGCCCTGCTCCTGGAGGTGCTGTCCCTCATGGTCTCCGTCAGGTAAAGGCTCACCTGCAGGGCGGTTCTCCAGCTTTTAGCCTCTGGCTCCCTCTGCTGGCTCCACAGTTTATGACTGAACAGTCTGCGGCACAGCTGACCAGCGGACTGAAGCGGGCTGCCTCTGTGAGCTCATTTCAGGTGAAGGGTCCTCTTTCCTTCCCTCCCCCAGCCCTACTTCACACGTTTCTCCCTTGAAGACCCTGGCCCTGGGCACAGGTGGGCACTCTCCTTACCAGAGAGTCAGTGTCCTCTGCAGCCCTGATGCCGCCGGCCAGTCCTGTATCTTCCAAATCAGAGATTTAAAAAAAAGAGAAGGTGGGAAGATAGGGCATAAGAAAGGAAAGGAAAAGGACGTGTACAGGGTGCAAATGATAGGAGGCTGCCAGCAGATGAGCAGACGCCTCTCCTAGAGAAAAGAGCGAAACTATAAAACCCTTAGGAGACATCATAGGTGTAAGTCTCTGTGAGCTTGGATCAAGCAATGGTTTCTTAGACTTCACACAAAAAGCACAAGCAACCAAAGAAAAAATAGTTGGACTTCACCAAAATTCAAAATTTTTAAGTTGAAAGAACACCATCAAAAAAGTCAGAGAGAACCTGCGGAATTGGAGAGACTACTTGCAGATCTATCTATGACCAGGGTCTAATATCTAGAATG
>NW_005871120.1:4097785-4150094 GCF_000147115.1 Myotis lucifugus
ATCGATGTTTCTAACTCTCTATCCCTCTCCCTTTCTCTCTGTAAAAAATCAATAAAATATATTAAAAAATAAAAATAAAAATGGACAGAGGGTCTGAATAGACAACAGTGGCCCCTCAGAAGCTGGGCCCTCAGGACCTGCCCAGCTTGATGTCAGGGTTCAGTTTAACACTGAGGAAGCCCACAGCTGCTCTGTACATTTCTGACTAGATGTGAATGCGGGGCATTCTGTTCACAAGCACTCAGACTGCCTGTGCCATCTGCCTCCTGGGCACTATGACACTGGGTCCTTGCACCACAACCATCTCCTCTGTTCAGCCCTGTCACTCCCAACAGGGCAGCCTGTCAGCCGAGTAGACTCCCAAGCTGGGGGGTAAAACAGAAACAGGGAGAAGGGCCCTGACCATAAGTTTCTGCTCCTCTTCCCCAACATCCCAGGGCAGGAAGCAATAGCTTCAGATCTGGCCCTGAGCGAGTGCCCCCCTCCCTTCCACACTCACTGCCATCCTGCTCCCCTCTGAAGTCCCTGGGAGGGGCCATTTGCTGAGGACTGCTAGAGGCCACACGCTCTTCTCCTGGCCCTGGTTGAGGTAACGCAGGTGTATCCTTGCTGTCTCCCCAAATCCCCTCCAGCTGAGTGGAGCTGTGTTACCTATAAGTGACTCCTCTATTACACAGCCCTCCCTGTGGGCCTGCCCCTCTGGTCCTGGCTCTGCACCCCTCACTGAGCTGCCTGGGACATAAGTCAGCTCTGCTTCTGGGGGACCCAAACTAAGTCATCCTCAGGCCCCTAGTTTGGTTTTTTCCTTTTTAAACTTAGATTTTTAGTTTTTTAAAAAATACGTTTACTGATTTCAGAGAGGAAGGGAGAGGGAGAGAGAGATAAAAACATCAGTGATGAGACAGAATCATTGATTGGCTGCCTCCTGTACGCCCCATACTGGGGATCAAGCCCTCAACCAGGGCATGTGCCCTGACCAGGAATCGAACCATGACCTCCTGGTTCATAGGTCGATGCTCAACCACTGAGCCACACTAGCCGGGTTAAACTTAGTTTTCTTATATGATTCACATGTAATGAATCCACTTATTTTAGTCATCACCATATAATTTTACAGCTCTTCTATCTCCCCAAAGAAAACACATACCCATTTGCAGTTACTATACTCCCCTCCCTACCCCAGCTCCAGGTTCCCTTCTGGCACCAACCTACAGCTCGATACGCTCTTGATCTCTCTGAGGCTAGCATTGTCTCCATACATTTTTTAAAAACTCTTTATACACTGTTCCTTGGACCCAATTCTGCAGGATCTGGGCTAAGCCACATTTAGAGACTGCGGAGGGCTGCATGTCAGACAGACGCCAGGCCTGGCTGTGCCCAGATGCTGAGGTGCTGGGCCGGGTGGATGTGGCAGCCACTGTGCCCCTGAAAGACCTCTGGTGTGACTTTAAAAGTTCACTTTACCTGGGCCGTCAAAGCCTGGGAGAGGTTCCGACCCTGAAGAACACATTTATGTTTAGGATCCAAGGCTAGCAAGAACCTACGCTGAGGAATATGCAGGTGCCCCAGGGAGGCCGGTTCTGTGGCTGATTCAGTGGCTGGCCCGGGCCGGGCACCTCATCTGGAAGGCTGTCTAGTCTCAGCTCAGGACTTGTCCTTCCAGACATTTGTGCTGTGCCTTCGACAGGCAAGTGAACCGGGGTCTTGTCCTTGGAATTCTGCAGCCCTGAGACCTTTGTGGAGGGCTTCCCAGGCTGCCTTCCCTGGCTGGGCTCAGCTCCCTCTGTCTCCTTGTAGGGCTTATGTATTCTGTCTTTGAGCATATTTGTGGTTATCCGTGGAAATATTCCAAGGATTCCATTAACCTTTTAAGTATCTTGAGGCCAGAATAGTCCTGGACTTAAAAGGGTCAGATGGACCCTAACTGGTTTGGCTCAGTGGATAAAGCGTTGGGCTGAAGGGTCCCAGGTTCAATTCTGGTCACGGGCACATGCCCAGGTTGCGGGCTCGATCCCCAGTAGGGGGTGTGCAGGAGGCAGCCGATCAATGATTCTAATCATTAATGTTTCTACTCTCTCTCCCTCTCCCTTCCTCTCTGAAATCAATAAAAAAAAAATATTTTTTTAAAAAAGGGGGGTCAGATGGGGCCTAGCTCTATGTGGAGATAGTTGAAATTTGGGGGTTCCTCATGGAGGCTGAACATAGTGCTGTAGGTGTCAAGGCCTGAAGGTGCAAGTGCCTGGGTGCATGTGAGAAGTCCTGATGGGTCTTTGTGCACTCAAAGTTCAGCAGCGTCTCCTGGCCCCTTCACAAGCGAGGACATTGGGCCTGTCCCCCCTTCACCTTCCCCAGGGACTGGCTTCAGAGAGGGACTGTGTGTGGGGGTCTCCCTTCTGAGGCAGACCCCACAGCCCTCTCTTCCATCTCCCACTGCTGGAGTCCAGGCGCTCCTGACTCTAGGATCCCTCACTTAACCAAGGCCATTCTTACCTTCAGGACCACAGTTCTCAGCCCCACATACTCAGCTCCCTTCTTTATGAAAAATATTTTATGATGTTCACATCACTCTCCTAAAATATAGCCCACCTGTACACACAACTTCTAAAAGAATCAGTGAAATGCTGTCACTCCACTATGAAGGAGAAACAACAAAAAAGCCATTTAAAATGAAATATGTAGTGCTTCACCTCAAATATGCTAGGGCACCACCATCTGGAGTTCTAACAGAATTGTCAGCTGTCTGCCCTCCTGTGCACAATCCCTGCCAATGTGGCAGCTCCAAATGTGGATCGTTGGGGGCGTGCAGGTTTGGTGGCACAAGCACCATGGGCTGAGTTGCAGCCTGAGATTTCTGAAATGTTGAACGACTCTTGGTGATGTCCCAGACAAAACAAAGGGTAATCTTGCTTGGTTTACACAGTAGTTCATTCCCAGAAAAGTGTATGTTAACAACTCGCAGAAACCACTTTCTGTTTGTAAACGAAATGCAGCTAAGCTGTAAGGCTGAGGTCATTGTCAGCAGGCTTTTCATCTCCACATGTGTCCGGGGGCGTGTGGCAGTTGTGTGGGGTGCAGGGCAGAGCTTCGCTGCACGTTGCAGAATGCTTCTCTAGATGTCAGTAGTACCCCTCAATCATTGGGGCAACCAATGGGCCCCACAAAATTCCCTAACAGCCCTGGAACCACCCACTCGAGACCTCCTGCCCTAGAAGCAGATGACAGTGAGGTGGGCACTTTCACAGGAACTGTTAATGTCTGTGTGCCCAGTTCTTACCTGCTCTGTTAGCCCCACAGAGGCTTGCTTGGCTCTTTATCAGCACATCTTATCTGAAGGCATCAAGTGAATCAGGTATGCTGAGCCGAGCACGGCCAGTGTACTTGCCCTCTACCACGGTGAGGGGTGTGGGGGCTCTGCCTGTGGGTCACTCCAGCGGCACCAGCATGGGTGAGAGGGGGCGGCGGTGCCGGCTGTGGATCCTCCATCCCCTCTCCTCTGGCAGGCCTGCCCACCCACAGACACCCTGCCTCCTTTCTCTCCTCCCTGTTACAGGATGGTGTTTTTCCTGGAGGATGCGATGGCTTGTACCAAGCGCCTGCTGGAGTGGATAGCTGGCTGGCTCCCACGCCATTTCATTGGGGCCATCCTGGTGTCACTTCCCGCTCTCGCCGTCTATTCACACATCACTTCCGAATTTGAGACAAACATACATGTAAGTAAAGACTTGGCAATTTTATTTCTGTGCTCTCTGGACTCCTTCATCACTTAAAAAAAAAAAAAAAAGCCTGATGACTTGGGACACCAATTTAATATAGGCCCTTAAAGAAGTACAAACTCTGTTATTCTGTGAGCTGGTCTTTTGAAAAGACTTGCCTGGGACGGAGGAGCAGGCAGGAAGGTGATCACGAAGCCTGTCCAGATGCTCAAGCCTGGCATTGGCCACACTCGTGAATGCTGGATAAGATGCTGCCCTGCCCTGCCCTGGGGAGAGTGCCCAGTAGATACGTGTGCTGTCCGCCAAGGTCCAAATCTGTTATTTTTTTTAATATGTTTTTACAACATAAAGAAACATTGTAAGCAATACAAGATCGTGTGGTAATGTGCTGGTCTGCAGGACTGGCTCAGGTAATTGACTTATCTGATCTGCTGCTGGTGATCAGGGCAAGCAAGAGCTTCTGAATTAAACCCCATGAAGAATGAATTAATACTGTTGTGGAAGATTATATTTTGGGTGAAAGTGACTGTAACATGAACTACCAGGTGGGCTGACTGCGTTTGATGCTTTAACACTAAATTACATTTCCACTGATAGGCAGCAGGTACCTGAAGGAAAGGCTTTTGAAGGTAACTGATTACACGGTAATTCTCAGAGGGTGTGGCCTACTTTCCCTTTTCTCCAAAGTGCAATTTCCAACCATCTGGAGAATTTTTTTTTTCATGCAAACATTTTTTAAAATATTTTTTTATTGATTTCAGAGAGAAATGGACAGGGGAGAGAAAGATAGAAACATCAATGATGAGAGAGAATCATTGACCGGCTGCCTCCTGTACGCCCCCTACTGGAGGTCGAGCCCACAATCTAGGCAAGTGCCCTGATCAAGAATCAAACTGTGACCTCCTGGTTCATAGGTCGGCACTCAATCACTGAGCCACACCAGCCGGGCTGGAGAAGAACTTTAGGGCCTCCATGAACTTGTACCCTGAAGCTTTCTGTAATTAACCTAATGATTCATGTTCTGTCCCTAAAACTGCTGGATATTTTATGATAACTTCAATATCAAAGACACAGATAAATGAGCAAATCACGTGATCTTGTGGTGGTCAGGTGGTAAGTGGGCCACGAGGTGAGGAGGTGGATGGATTCCTAACCGAGCGCCTGCCCCTCGTTGCAGTTCACCGTGTTCATGGACTCAGCCATCCTCATCGCCGTCGTGCACTACTGTAACTTCTGCCAGTTCAGCTCCTGGATGCGGTCCTCCTTAGCCACGGTCGTCGGGGCTGGGCCCCTGTTTCTGCTCTACATCTCCCTGTGCCCAGACAGGTACGTGTGCCACCATGGCTCGTGCCTGGCACTCTCGATGGCAGGGCCACCTTTCCCAGCGTCATTGATGTCTCGCTCACCTCAGTTTCACATCAGCACTAACACCGTCTGCTCTAACAGATAGTCACTGTCACAGCGTGAGATAGCGTTCAACACGCATAATGTCAACAAGTGGCGAGATGCCCAAATAGTAATGTGCAAAAGAAAGAGAAAGAAAATAAATTTAATGATATAATGTGTTTGCATTTAGACACTCCTGGCTGACTACCCCCGGGAGAGAGAATGCAGTAGTCACATGTTTGAACTTATTTATAATGAAGAAGTTTGAATTTAGGAAGGTCAGACCAGGTGCTGTTTCATACAAGACAAATGAAGGAATAAAGGTACAGGTGGACACAAAAATGAAGAGAGAAAGCAGGTTCTAACCTAATTTGAAATAGGGTTAATGTTCCAAGACAGATTGCAGACTGCTGAAGGAGAGGAAATGATGAGGTATGACTGTGCAAGTGACCTGAGCATTATTCATAAATATTGTGTCAAAACAGCTCCCCATGCTATCACTTGAAGCATTAGAGTCATCACAAACCACTGTAAATATGTTCTTATCTTGATATCCCTCCACATGTCGAAGAATATATTGAGTCCCTGGTACTCAAATGGCCTTCAAAACCATATCACTGGTAAGTGCTGAGGATAGAGTAGGCGGGGTGGGAAAAGAAACAGGAGCTATGTGAGAGATCCCTGGGGACAGGATCAGTTCTTAGTGCTGTACTGAAAAAATAAAAATAGGATGGGTTCTGGCTGGTGTGTTAAGTGGTTAGAGCCTCGGCTCCAGTGGACATGGGGGAGGCTTACCAATGGATGTGTCTCTCACACATTGATGTTCCTCTCTCTCCCCCCGACTCCCACAAACCCTCCCTTCCACTCTCTCTAAAAATCAATGGAAAAAATATCCTCGGGTGAGGATTAACAACAACAGAAAATACATTGGATGGCAATATATGTGCTGTATTTAAAATATCCTATATTAATGAAATCCTTTTCACATGTTCTAATAATTGAATAATGTTTGGTTCTTAGTTTGTTACAATGAGTTTAAAATTACCTGTTGCATATTTGCAACTGGTTTTGTGGCTTTTAATCATTTTCAAATTAAGATGTAGTTGAAAATACAATGATACTTTGGATAGCAGGATGCACACAAGTGAGAAATTTATTCAAAAATTGCATGATAAGGTCTTGAACCCAATACGCTTCCTTTTCTGTAACATCCTTCTAAATTGTTGACTTTTTTGTGTAACTACTTATAAAAACAGTTTACTATCAGCATGCATGGAAGAACCACTTATTTACAGTTACTCTCGGTTTAGGCTAGCAGGATATTTCAGTTACATGAAACATTTCTTCATTGTACTTTGTAGGATATCTAATATTCATGGCTCCCAGATTATTATGATAACCAGAGAGACCCCAGCATTTCCAAAATGCCCCCTAGAAATGGTATGATTGCTGAGAGACATTGCTTTAGTAAGTTCAACAGTAGGTTATCCAGCCCTTGCCGGTTTGCTCAGTAGTTAGAGCGTTGGCCCATGGACTGAAGAATCGCAGGTTCAATTCCAGTCGAGGGCATGTACCTCGGTTGCAGGCTCAATCCCCAGCCTGGGTCGGGTGCACGTAGGAGGCAACCAATTGATGTGTCTATCTCACATCAATGTTTCTCTCTCTTCCTCCCTTTCACTTTCTCTAAAAATCAATGGAAAAAATTTCCTCAGGTGAGGATTAGCAGGGGAAAAAAGGTAGATTATCCAGTTTGTCGAGATATCTAATGAAATCGCCATAGTGTATCTTTGGGTAAAACCAAAGCAGTGGTTAGTAATGGACAGAGTAAGTGTCCTTCCTCAATTTACTTTAATAACAACATGAAGGATACTCAAGTTCTGTGCAAATTACGATTAACAGGGGAATATAGAGTAGAACTGTCATTCAGTGTCTGAAAGGAAACTGTAATGAGTAGTTAATTACTTTAAGCAAAACAAAGCCTACATCTTCTTTTCTGAAGTTGCGGGCATCTGGAATTATGGTCATTATGAAGCTCTTAAGAGCCTGAAATTCAGCAAACTGCCTTTTATCCTTTTAGATCCCTTACAAACCACCTCGTCAGTTATTTACACTGTCATTCAGTCACTGGTGTGCGACTTTTCCACTTGGGTCCAGAGAGCCATTGTAATGGGGGCCCCTCATCACCTCTTTGGCCAGAATTCAAAGAACAGATCTTGGGTATAGCTGGCAATTGAATCTCCCCTTGACCCAGTACTTCTCCACACACACAAGATCACTGAGCCCATTTAGCCATCGTCACTGCTAAGTCTTTCCAGGGCAGGAAATATATGGGGTGGTAAACAAAAATATAAACTCATCTCCTATAAAGGGGAGGGGACTCTGAAAACTGTGGCCAGCTTTTCGGAGACACGGACACGTGGATACAGTGATATCACAGTCATGTCTGGACAGTGTGAGACGAGGACATGAAGTCTTATAATTCATACCTGTGATGTAGCTCTTGCTTTTCTTTCCTTTTCTGTAAAGTCATTTAACACCTCACGTAATTATAAAAGCCACTCGTGAGCCCCCACCTGGCCCTTACTGCCCAGGAGAGCTGCTCACAGATGCTGTGCCATGTCCTCCTTTGCAATGAGCCGGGCTCCCTGGATGGGGGAGTTTGCAGTTGATTTCAGGACTGGGTGGGTTCTGGGTGTAACACAATTCCAAAAGACGTTGCTAAGAATGTGGAGAAATTAAGAGCTGCATGTGTGTACCTTCCCTAACCAAAAGAGTTCTTTAAGTATGAATGGTTTCAGTGCAATAGCAAAGTCTGGCTTCTCCCTAAGATGTAATCTGCCAACACCTCTAGCAATTCCTTTCAAAATTGATCCTTTGTCAGTAGACATTGCTTTTTGGTTTTTTTAAAAAATATATATTTTATTGATTTTTTTACAGAGAGGAAGGGAGAGGGACAGAGAGTTAGAAACATCAATGGGAGAGAAATATCGATCAGCTGCCTCCTGCACACCTCCCACACTGGGGATGTGCCTGCAACCAAGGTACATGCCCTTGACCGGAATCGAACCCGGGACCCTTCAGTCCACAGGCCGACGCTCTATCCACTGAGCCAAACCGATCAGGGCTAGACATTGCTTTTTGAACATGACTGAAGTTTCTATTCTATAGACACCATGATTAAATCCTAATTATAAAATTCTAGTGGCCTGGTGCACAAATTTGTGCACATTGAAAGGAAATTAATTAGAAGAAATACTTTAATATCGCTATTCATTCTTTCTCTATAATCGAAGTGTCAACCAAATTCACAATCAACAATGACAGATTGAAACACACGTGTGCGATTGGCACCAGCGAGAGCTTTATATGTATCACTCATGCACGAGTCAACTTAGCCTTTTATAGATATAGAATAAACTTGCTTAATTAGACCTGCTTTCTGATGTAGCTAAACTTTTTCCAGCCCAGTGAAGCACCCCAACTTCTCTTTCAGGTAATTGTCAGCAATACAGCAGTAAATAGCAACATGAAGCAGATTATTATTGTAGATCACACAGGCAGAACAAAGGGTAAAATATTTAACTGCAGCAGTCATTAACTATATTCTGCACAGTGAGAAAACCTGAAGTCATTTTTAAGGTCCACCATTTCTTACTTTTTTTCAGTCGGGTCAAGTTTCTCAGCTTTCTAAATCTCCACTTTCTGGCTAATGAAAAGAAAATAGGATTCCACTAAGTCTCCTATCTACCTACTCCAGGACTTCTGTGAGGATCAAATGAGATGAGGCACATGAAAACACTTCACAGACATTTGGTTAAAGTGTAAAATGTTTCCACCTGGCTATAAAGCAAGTCGTTAAAGAAACTGCAAGGAGGCTAGTCGTCGCTCAGGAGAGGAAGCTGGATGTTGCTACGTGACGTCATTACCCGGACGGACACTTAGCTTATTAGCCTTTTATATATATAGATGTGCCTTTGAGAGTTTTCCTGTTTTATTTCGTTTGGTGATTTGCCTATTCTCCATAGCTGATGTAAAGGCTTTATAGCTATATCATTGCCTTTACCTTGTATTATTCTTACTCAACATACAGTATCAAATTATAATAAAAAAATTAACTGTCTAACTTGATCTCCACATAAAAAAGAAAAATTGTTCATTTAAAGTCTCCTCAGATTGCTTTATACAATGCCCTTTATAATATTTATTTATTTATTTTAATTTCAGTTCCATAGTAATTTCACATCATGGTGCAGTACAGAATTTCAGGTAAGCTTTTAACATTGTGCTTAAATCTGAATCAATGAGAGAAACTATATTATTACTGCTTATTCCTAAACTTCCTAAATCCAGTTGTATCTTAAATAAGAAGAACAATATATACATTCTTAAAAGAATAAAGGAAAATATCTACTTGTTGAAATATCAGATCATAGTTGTATTTTATTGGGAAAGTGAAATGATAGTTAAGACATATGTTAGCCCTGGCCTGATAAGGCAGTTGTTTAGAGCATCATCCCGATACACCAGGGTTTCGGGTTCCATCCCTAATAAGTACACATACAAGAATCAACCAATGAATGCATAACTAAGTGGAACAACAAATCGATGTTCTCCTCTCTCCCTCCCTACCCCCCTCCCTCCCTCCTTCTTTCTCCTTTCCTCTCTCTCTAAGCTAAAAAAATTTTTAAAACCATATGTTAAATTTGGTTTAATTTTATATAAGACTTTAAGAGATCTCACCAATTAAAGAAAAGTACTTACTTTATTCTGTAAAATATTTTGAAATAATAAACCCTTGCTTTACTATAAACAGTAAAAAAAAAAAAAAGGATGTACAGTCAAATTGAGTAGAGGGGATCAAAACAGACTGAGAAAAACATTTGTGGGACTGTTGTTTTTACTTTTGGGGAGTGCGGGGGGCGGGTACTGTTTTAAAAAAGAGCAAATTAAGACCTGCATAAATAAAAGACAGAAAAAAACCCAAAATATTCACAAGAGGAAATGTAGGTGGTAAATATATTACTGCTAAAGTCATTGCACATTTAAATAACTACAGAATTCTTTTTGGGCTTTTAAATGGGATCTTTTAAAAGTTAAGACAAAATACCCAACGCAGGCAAGGGTGTGGCACATTCATAAGTCCTGGTGGTGGTTAATTTTGTGTAGCTACCAGGCACTTATAAAATATGTTTGTTTAAGAACTTTACACATTAGGTGACCTTGTCCCCATCTTCCAGATGAGGAAGCTGCAGATCAGAGAAGTTATGAGCCTGCCTGTGGTCACGCAGCTGGTCATTGGCAGTGTGTAAACCCTGGCCTCTCGTGAGGAGGCCATGCTCTATCTGCCATGCTTCACCACTCCTCAGAATGGTACAGTTGTTTTAAAAGTACTTTGACAATCTATAAAAATGCTCATAGCCTTTACGTAAATAATTCTTTTTGTTTATCTGCTGAGGAGATAATTCAGTGTATGGTAAAGGCTGCATGCCCCAAAATATCAATCTCAATAATGGATAATATTGAAAATTCATCATCAACCTCAGTTGTCAATAAAAAATTAATTAATTATGACATACATACTCACATTTTATAACTTAAAAATACAGCAACACGGGAAACGTGTATGGTTTTCATTTATTATGTGAAGTTACATGTGTTCTGTAGCTACAGCTAGGCAATTCATTGTACATGAAAAGTGTAAAATGTAATAGTTATGATCTAGTAATGAATGATCTAGTGGTGAATGATGATATTTTTCTCTTTCTGTAATTAAAAAATTAAATATCTGTGGACATTTAGATCTTGGAATGAGAATTAAAGTAACTATGGAACAAAGACAGAATGCAAATGTGTTTCTATATATAATGACAACCATAGTACTTAAAAGCAAAACACTTAGCAGCTTTTTAAAGTTAATTTTTGTTGAAGTATAATATATACAAATAAAAAGTACCCAGATCATAAGAATACAGCTCAATGAATTTTCCCAATTACCAGTACCACTCAGAACAAGAAAAAAAAACATTTCCCGGTCTCCAGAAATCCCCCTTGTGTCCCATCCTGGTGGCCCCCCACCCCTGCATCCGAGGCATAGATTTTAAATGGCACTGAAGTCCACGAAAATGTTAACAAATCCTGTGTTTACCTGGTTAGAACCACGAGTGACCTTTGTTTTCTATTCTTCTCTTTTTTAATCTTCCTACTCCATGATTATGAATTATACTGTATGTTACTCTAAATTTCATTTATGACCTAATGTCCAACTATTAAGTCATGAATTGATCCTTGCATTTAGTCACATGGAATTCCTCCTTTTGAAATGGCCTTTGCCATTTGAATTTAGGAATAGGGCCATCGCCTTTGTTCCTTCTGTGATAGAATAAGAAATAGGGGTTATAGATCGGAGGTAATTCTCCCATCTGTGTTACAAATCTCTTCTGTTACAGGGCAGCCCTTGGGTACTAACTGTAAGTCTGTGTATTAGGACTCTTCCTTTTGAGGCTTAAAATTTAAGCAACGGTAAAAGCAAACATTGTCTTCTGTTCCTCTTTCCCTGCCATCCCGGTCCACGCTTCACTGTTCCCCTTCTCCATCCAAAGGGAGCTGGCCTGTGCCTTCACCAGAGTTAGGCCACGCTGCTGGCTTTGTCACAGCACAGCAAGAAAAGCAACAAAACCGGTAGAATGATGGAGGAAACCTAGACACCTCACCCGTTTCTACCACAGGGGTTCACGTGCCGGCCGTGCTGTTAGGATGACATTAAGCCTTGGTGATGTCACCCCATAAAGAGGCTGTTCCTTTGTGTCTCCACTGTGGAGAAGCAGAAAGAAGCCGATGAGACGGGCTCACTCACAGAGAAGAGGTTTACTGCTCCTCTCCCTCCTCTAAAGCCAGCCGGAGGTTTGAGGGGCTAGTCATCTAAAATAGTTATTCTGTCCAGTGCTTGAGATTCAGAATAGGTATTGCCCTTCACACTGGGGAACCAGAGAACAGCCCCTGACAGCAGGCGTGGTTATCGGCAGGAGGAGAAATTAAAAGGACAAGTTGGAGATTTCCAGTGGAATTGTAAGTGCACAGTATTTTAAATGGCAGCAATTCCACTTCCAGGAGTTTATCCCACAGACACACTCATTCTTATGCCCAGTGACACAGAGCAGGAACATCACTGCAACATTGTTCCCGGTAGTAAAAGAAGGACACAACCTAACGCCTGCAGAGGGAGTCTGGGTGTTACTGTACATCAAGCACAACAAACTCAAAGGCTAACACGGGCCAGATAAGCAAGGTTTAAGTTTATATGGGCCCCAAAAAAACAAAAGCTTCAATTTTCATAGAAACCTAAGTTTATTTTGATAGAGACATGCTGAATACAAAGGGCTGGAATAGAACATTTTAATAAAAATTAATATTTTTTCTTGAACATTAACTTACCAGACACTGAATAACTGCACAAACTAATAAGCGTAACGCAAATAAACCTATTTTTCTTGTTCTCCAAAAGTGAAATATTTCCTGTTGTGCACACCAGACAAGTCAGTCCAAGACTAATGATGTGGCCAGCTGCTAAAATATTTGCTGCTAGCATTAGTGGAGAGAAATGGTGCCCCTGCATGTAAGGCGTGTAAGGAAAATGAATGCAACACGATTATAGTAATCAGTCATTAGCAAACATTGTAGTTCATTATTAATAACTAGAGAACCGGTCCACAAAATTAGTGCATGGGTAGGGCCCCTAGGCCTGGTCGGTGACCAGGGCTGATTGGGGCCTTCCTTTGTTCCATGCTGCCCCCTGGTGATCAGCACACATCATAGCAAGCGATTGGTCTCCCGGTCAAACTCCCACAGGGACAGTTTGCATATTAGGCTTTTATATATAGAGATTATGTATAACAGGATATTGTAAAAATTAAGTTACGAAATTTTTATTGAAACGTTTCTTACATACCGTTATATTGGCTGGGCCACAAAAATATTCGTTGCGGGCTGCGAGTTTGACACGCTTGCTGTGCATCCATGCATTAGAATAGCATACAACCTCAAGAAAATGACACTGTTGGTTATCTTGGAGGAAGGACACATATTTTTCATTGTTTATATAGTTTGAGATTCTTATAATGTGTAACTCTTAAAAGTATACATTTTATACTTTTTAAAAAAATGTTGTTATCTTGAATGACTGGCAAAACAGAGCTAACTCAGAGTAGGGGATGGTATTTATACAGGTAGAAATTAGAGAACTTAGAAAATTTCTTTGTAAAATTACAATCTTTCAAAACGAAAGTTGGATTAGAAATCTAAAAAGTGAATATTTCAGAGAATGTTAAATTTCTTGGGTCCGATAATGGTGTGGTTATGTAGGGAGATATTCTCATTCGCAGGAGATACACACTGAAACATTCAGGTATGAAGTGTCAGTGTCTACAACTTACTCTCAGAATGTTCAGCAACAAGTGTGTGAGTGTGTGCGCACGTTGACAGAGAGAAAAAGGAAAGTGGCAAAACGTTAACTGTTGAATCCCGGAGAAGGATGTGTGAAGGTTTGTTTTGCTAGTCTCTTAACATTTCTATAACGTTGACATTTTTCAAAATTGAAAGTTGGGGAAAAAGAAAAGATTTTTTAAAACCAAAGAGCTTCTAAAAAGCAAAGCAATGACAAAACACTTACGAAAGAAATCAGTTACAAAAGTCAGTCCTTATCTCTCCATGTCTTCAGCCAAGTAAGCAGAAATGGCTTCTGTAGCTGCAGGCGTTGGAGGCTTGAGCTCCAGAACATTTTATGCAGGATGCCGGCTAGCTGGGCTAGTTCAGAACCTGGAAGTACAGAGAGTAACCTTTCCTTTAAGAGACGCATGTAAGAAGAGACCTCTTTCTCTTCTCTTTCCTCTCCAGTTCCGAGAGAAGCCCGTGCAGTAGTTCATTGCTGCGTGACAGCAGGAGACCGGTCAGCCTGATTGGCCAGGAGGTGATTCTCGCCTTCTTTCTCCTGCTCTTGTTGGTCTGGTTCCTGAATCGAGAATTCGAAGTCAGCTACCGCCTTCACTACCACGGGGACGTGGAGGCGGACCTTCACCGCACCAAGATCCAGAGCATGAGGGACCAGGCAGACTGGCTGCTGAGGAACATCATCCCCTACCATGTGGCTGAGCAGCTGAAGGTTTCCCAGACCTACTCCAAGAACCACGACAACGGGGGAGTCATCTTTGCCAGCATCGTCAACTTCAGTGAGTTCTACGAGGAGAACTACGAGGGAGGCAAGGAGTGCTACCGGGTCCTCAACGAGCTGATCGGGGACTTTGACGAACTCCTGAGCAAGCCGGACTACAGCAGCATTGAGAAGATTAAGACCATTGGGGCCACGTACATGGCCGCATCGGGGCTGAATGCCACACAGTGCCAGGATGGCAGCCACCCACAGGAGCACCTGCAGATTCTGTTTGAGTTTGCCAAGGAGATGATGCGCGTGGTGGACGACTTCAACAACAACATGCTGTGGTTCAACTTTAAGCTCCGCGTCGGCTTCAACCATGGGCCCCTGACAGCGGGGGTCATCGGCACGACCAAGCTGCTGTACGACATCTGGGGAGACACCGTCAACATCGCCAGCAGGATGGACACCACGGGAGTGGAGTGCCGCATCCAGGTGAGTGAAGAAAGCTACCGTGTCCTCAGCAAGATGGGCTACGACTTTGACTACAGGGGCACGGTGAATGTCAAGGGCAAAGGTCAGATGAAGACCTACCTTTACCCAAAGTGCACAGACAATGGGGTCGTGCCTCAGCACCAGCTGTCCATCTCCCCAGACATCCGAGTCCAGGTGGATGGCAGCATCGGGCGGTCTCCCACAGACGAGATTGCCAACCTGGTGCCTTCTGTACAGAACTTGGACAAGCCATCTCTGGGTTCCGAGAATAACACACAGGCCAAGGACCCTCACCTGTCTTCTAAGAGACCCTGGAAAGAGCCTGTCAAAGCTGAAGAAAGGTGTCGATTTGGCAAAGCCATAGAAAAAAGTGACTGTGAAGAAACGGGGATGGAGGAAGCCAATGAACTCACCAAGCTCAACGTCTCCAAGAGTGTGTGACGCAGCACCTGACCGCTGCCCACGGTGCTCTGTTCCTCGAAACACAATAATATTTGTATTTGGCTGTTGTGCGCTCCAAGCGCCACAGTTTCCATCCCCAGGCGTGGCGTCACGTGGTCATCGCAGCCCTAACTTCTGTGTAGATCACAGTGATTCAGGGTTCATTTCCATCCATTTCGTCCCCTTTCTCCCCCGGAACGCTCTCCCCTTGGTGTAACCGTTGAGCAGCGTGGAGAACAAGTGCCTTCAGGAGCTGGCTGTGGCTTCAGAGTCGAGGGACAGAGACCACAGGGTAGAGGTCACGGCATTGGGTATTGTTGGACTTTAAGACAAAAGCTGTGGTTAAGATACCGTTTTTATTGCTTTTTCTCACGAGACACTTTTCTTTGCTAATGCCATGTTTTTGAGGTTTGTTTTTCTCTGTATACTGAATAGTGTTCTCCAGTGACCTGACCCTTCTCTGTAAATACATACACGCACACACACTTGCATTTATGAATCTGAGCTCAAGTGCCAGTAACTCACCGAGGGGAGGTCAAGGAAGGCGGTGTGGGCTGAGAGCAGCGGCCAGCCGGACGGCCTGGCGCCCCTCCCTCCCTGCGCCTTCCAGAGCGCCCGGCCCTTTGGGCTGCGGGTGCCCCGCTCCCCATACCTCCACACGCAGGCCAGGGTTCCAAATGCTAGCCCGTAACTAAGCTGGGGAAGCCAGGCCTCAGGAATTTACAAGCTGTTTTCGTTCTGCCCTCGTGCCGTGCCGAGGGGTCTTCCAGCAGGGAGTGAAGGGGTTTGTCCTTGAGGCTGACTCGTCTGAGAGGAAAACGAAAATAAATGCCCGAGGGTTGCATTTATTTATTTATTTATTTATCAGGAAATGTGTTTTCAGGGAGGGGATGCCAGGCCGTTGTGCTGAAGGCACACAGCGGAGGGTGAGACGCTGTCTGTTCGTGCTTTAGCCTCTTTGGCCACCTGCCCTGCAAGGGGGCCAGGCAGGACCCAGGGGCATGGCCCGCGCTCAGGTCAGAGAAGGTCTCTGTCGCCACGTTTTACACCGAGTGCTGCTCCTTCTGCCCTGCGTGACGCGGGGCGGGTAGGAACCGGCGGGGTATGAAGCCCGGGGTCTGGGCTGAGCGCGGGGGCAGCAGGCAGTGCGGACACTGTCCTGGCCTTCACCCATTCAAGAAGTTTCTCTATCCTTCCCACTGCCAGCCTGTGCTGGGCCTGTTTGGGGTAGGACTGGGCCTGGTGAATGAAGGCCAGCCCTCTCCAGATGGAGGTCTTGCACTGTAGATTGGGGCAGAATCGTCTGGACGCAAATGGGGTGTTAATCCAGGACAGTGTAGAAAACACTTCTGTGCCCTTTGTTGCCAATCCTCCTTTTGCCACATGAAGTCAGAAATTTATGTAGAACTGAACTCGGGCTACAGTTGCCTTGTCATAGTCATAGTTATTGATAAGGTGACACTGGCACACGGCTCCTGGGATCATTTGAGAACTAGCTCCTTCTCTGTTTAAGGTCTTCACCGACATGCCCTGTGCATTTGCTTCTCACCGGTAAATCTGTGTGTAATTTCACAGCTGCGTTATCACTCCTCCTCCCCAAATTTGTACAGAATCTGCCATTTCCAGCATCAAGACCTATTGATTCTGATCAGCCATCTCCCCAGGGACAGCCACCCGGCTGTTCAGCCATAGCCAGGACCACGCCACCCTGGGGAACTGAGCATGCTCAGTAACTACGATCTTCCTTCAGGTTTCACTGTCACTTTGTTGTTCTTCCAATGCCGGAGAAAGGATGGTTGTGACAATACCTCTTGCTTCTAAAGAATGTATTCTTATAAAATATTGCAGAATTTTTATTTTTATTTTTATTTAAAAAAACACTACCTAATGCTGTCCTTGTCTGTAAGGATTGTGGGCGTGTTCGGGGTTTCTTCCATCCGTATTCAGGCGTGTGAGTGAGTGCGGCTCTGTTCCTTTGCCTGCTCGCTTCAGGCTCTGGAGCTGTGGCGGCACCTAAGGGGCTGGGCGGTTGCCTACTTGTTACCAGTGTCTCTGTTGTTGCGCCCAAAACATACTCTGCAAAGTTCATCTCTGCACCCACTTCCTTCCTATCAAACTCTTTTTCCCCTTCCCCACCTACAAAGGTGTTTATGATTCCTGGCCCTGGGAATCCGAGAGGCTGCAAACCACCGGGAGAGAGTCAGACCGCATGGTGGTCCGGTTCAGCATTGTGCAAACCGGAGCCTTTGATGGACAGCTCACCCTGAGCCTTCCCAAACAGCCAGTTCAGATGTGCTCTGTGGTCCTTCCCAGTTCCCTGCTCTGAAGCATACCTCATCACGGAGCCACAGAATCCCTGCAGCGGAACTGCTGTGTGTCTCACCGAGTTGGCATTGAACAGATAGTTGCTGAAGACAGATGGGTTTCCAAGCAGCAGGTTCAAGCACTCCCGGCACGAGGATGCATTCTTCAGAGTGGCAATACCTCTCCTGAACTTAGGGCAGGAAGCAATACTTCAGAAATGAATGTGTGTAAATAGTTGCTTTGAGTTGCAATTGCTATTTTCTTCTTGGCCCCAGGTCAGATCAAATTATATATATGTATAAACAAGCACATAATTTTATCCAATGCAAACAAATGTAGAGCATCAGTTATTAAACCCTTAAGTAGCTTGAAGAGTCGCACAGATTATGCAACACCTGCACACGACTCCGTTAACACTGACTTCGCTTGTGGAGGCACCTGCACATTTGCACATGACACTGAGAGCCAAGGGCCACGTGCTCCCGTGACATGGTCTGTAATAATCTGTAGTTTCCAAAGATCGGTCTGCGTTTGCATTTCTAAATTTTTGAGGTAAACATTTTTTTGGTTGGTGGTTTCAGAAAATCACATGCCTGGAATCTGAAATTAAATTAGCAAGGACCAACTGTTTGCCTTTTCCACCTTTCCTTTGCTTTATTCTTGGTAAATTGTTAATTTTAATAATTTCAAAATGCATCCACTAAAGAAATGGACATTAAAATATTCTAAAATCTAAATATTTGATGCCTGGTATTCTCATTGGAAAGGTCAGTACCACTTCAGAGATTGGGGAACCCCTTGTCTCCTGCAATTTGTGGCTTGAAATAGGAAGATTTGCTTTTCTTTTGCATCATGACTTTGAAAATAAGGCAACTAAAAAAAATCCCTATGTGTCCTGTGGGGGTTTTTTATGGACATATTTGCTACAGTTAACTTTGGTTGAGAAGTATTTATTTTTACATGGAACTTTAAAAACACACACACACACAGAAAAGCAGGTTGTAAGACTAATTTTGCTTGTGATGACAACCCCATTTTATTGGGCCTTCTAATAGTTTTTTCCTGCATTATCTTAAGAGAAGGGATTGACTAGGAAAGGACAGTAGCCTCTCCCTTGAAGAGTTCCTGGGGGTGCCCGTACCACAGGGAAGTCACAAAACCACTTCAGAATCTGAAGTCCCAGAGACTTTCCCCAGAAAAACACACATGCCATTTATACATCTCAGGGGTTCACGACACCTCCAACTCGAGCCAAACAGAACCTGCTGGGGTTGAGGCTCTTGTCGACTCAGTGAGAGGAGACGAAGATGTGGGCCTGTCCGTCCTTGCGCATCAGCTTGCAGGGATCAAGCTTCTAGGTGAGGCTGCTGGAACCTGGTGCCAGTGAGGACACTACTCCTTGGTGAGGACCCTCTTTCCCCCTGAAGCTGCTGCAGGCTTCCCTCGGAGCCTTTCAGAGCTTAGGGAGCCACGGTCTTCGCTGCCTGGAGGTCTAGAACATGGGTGTCTTCCACGAGAAACAGCATCCAGGAACGTAAAGGATTTCTCACACAGTCCAGAAAGACAGCCTCTAATGTTTGCAATGAGTCTCAAAACTTAGCCTTTGTGATTTCTCTTGTGTTTAAAAGCTCTTCACACGTGGTTCTGTTGTGGGAATCCGTCATTGTGGCCACCTGGAATAAGTCCCAAGTTCCAGGAAAAGGAAGCTAACTGGGAAAGAGATAAATGAGAGGAAGTGATTAAGAAAAAGTATGCACTTGCACACTATATACATGTAAATTTAAAATCTCCCCAAGTGTCTATTTTTATACAGTTCCTTTGCAAAAAAAGAAAATGGTTTTTTTTAATAACATGACTTCAAAGAATTGTTACTGTTATTAGAGTAATTTAAGCTTGGGGAATTCTCATATTCCTTCTGGGCCTGAAAGTCGGAAGGAGAAGTGAATTAAGCAATCATCTATTGAGCAATCTGAGTGCCTCCTGAAATCTGTCATCAACAGCATCTATTCTTAACCTTTTCTCTGGCTCACAAAGCCTTTGATAATTTGATGAAGGTTGTGGCTCCTTTCTCCAGAAAACGCACATAAAAATAAGCCCTCTTAATGTTGCATACAATTTCAGGAGTTCCTGGAAATAAATAAAATACCCCTGATTTGAAATAACTAGAGGAATGATGGTTTTTAATTATAGCTATCTGCAAACCCGGTTTCTAGGCATTTATGGACTCTCCATTGGGAACTTGATTAAAAGTGTTAATGCTGCTTTTTTATATATGCGTTTCCAATCAAAACTATATTTTACATTTTATGTCTGAGTTACCTAAATATATTTGAAGAGCTACTCAAAGAGCTTTTCAATATATAAACATAAAGTTAGTCAAATACTTTCCAACAGTTAAGTAACATTCAGCCAGTATTTACTGACAACCTACTATGTGCCCTATAATGCCAAAGCTCCCTTTATTTAGGTTGTTCAATTTGCTGCAGTACTTGAGAATATTTGAGTAACAGCTGTGATTAGAAACTGTGCTTTTCATGGTGGCTCTACCACTATGAATTCCACCAGTAAACTGAAGGGGAGTTCCAGACGCCTGGGGTCACATGGTGACATCCCTTTCCGTATTGACAGTATTACACAGTGGCTCCTTAGTATCTTCTGTAAACCATTAGATTACTTTTGTGTTTATGGTCTATGGATTGCTTAGCCTCTCAAGAAGGAGCAACAGATGAGAAACTTTCAGAGAAAACAACGACACCAATATTGTGTTGGATCCACAATGAGAGAGGGGCCACTCCACATGCTACTCATAAGGTCATGCATTTTGTTTTAAAACAATCCTCTCCTGATGGCAATTCGGTCCCAACGTGAGGGGCTCAGAGCTGGATAGAGCAAAGCGCTGGCGTGGACTGATTTGGCTGGTGGCAGCCTTTCAGGAATAACCACCAGGGAAGGGTGTTCCGCTCTCTGAGGAGCGTGGTGGGTGGAAGTCTCTGCCAACCCCATCTCCACCCTATGCCTGGTCGTGAGGCGAGGCAGCCCAGCGTCCAGCAGTCTTTTGAAAGGATTGCTCTTTCCCCGTCTTCCTCTGACCTTCTTGATCTCAGAAAAGTCTTGCCTTCTAGGTGGGAGGGTGAGGAATGGTATCAGGAAAGAGGAGTTATTTGGAAACTTGTCCATGTGATTCTGGGAAAAGGAAGCAGAATGGGAAAAGGGAGTGATGGCGACTTATAGACTCTGCTTGGACTCCCCTGGGCATAGACACCCTGTGCCTGAGGCAAACTTCAGTGGCTCACCATGCCCTTCCTTCTTGGGACTGGCTCTCATTCTCCCCAGCTTCTGAGGTCTCCCAGACTGACCTCTGGAAGTCTTCTCACCATGGCGCAGCCCTACCCAGTTCTGTCTCTGTGTGTCATGGGTGGCCATTCCTCTCCAAGGACATGTGTCCCCACCTGCATTCCCATCATCTTTGACCTCCCAAGTAGGTTTCAGTGCCATGCCATCCTCATTCCCCAACTTCAGGAATATAGATTCAACTACAGCAACATGATTTAGCAGACACTTTATTTAAGGAAAGTAATTCCTTCTCACATATGCAAATATGCCTCTATATGTAAATTCAGCTCTCACATATGCAAATATGCTTCTATATGTAAAATAGTCTCATTATATGATGCATTCCCACCAAGGAACTCGAAAAGCCTGGAATCCCTTTTATCCCCATGATGCCTCATCCAAGTGGGTAGGCAGGGGTGTTTTCTCTGCACAACAGATTTGAAAGCTCAGGTTCAGAGCTGCTCAGTGGCTTGCCCAGGTTCAGCTTGTTGTCCACCATTTCCAGTTACACGGCCAGAAAACAGAGCATGCTGCAAATCCAAGTGATATAACTTCTTGGCCTCCCCCTTCCTGTGCCAGGAAAGAACAAAGAATCCAGGTGGTGGAATGGGACATTGTGCATTTAAATGGTGAAAGTACCCAGGAGTCAGCAAGTGGCCGACAAGGTACAATACATCTTCCCTTGTCTCCCTCTACTCTTCTTTTTGTAAGACTGGCTACTTGAATTACGTGTCAGATATTTAAATTATTATCTAATGTATGCTTGGAATGGAGAAGTTTTAAAATTATTCAAGTGTCCATGTGCTAACAAAGACCATCAGGGAAGAGGCAAAGTTTGCAACACGCTGGTGCCTTCAGAAAGATTAGTGTAAAACACAGATTATTTTGGTGTCCTGTGCTACCTTCCAATTTAACAGCAATAGATCATGTACCTTTAACACAAAATTGTTTTTTCTAACTATTTATTGCACAATAATTTTTTATTATAATGTTAGATCATTTTAAAAATACCTTATCATATATCTATACATCCGCAATATTTCAGGAACATATTAGAGAAAGGGAACGAAAAAACAAATATCACTTGGCCTTTAACTTGAAATAGCATAGAACATAATTTGTAATTTTGACACCAATTTGGAGATCTTGGATTAAAAAAAAACAGACTGTTGACTGTTTACAGAGGACTGAGAACACCAAGAGTTTACTTTTTAGAAGCAAGTTTTATAACATGGTGTGTTGATGGAACTTTTCTTGGGTAATTTTGTTTGGCCAGGATGACATCTCTTCTTCCTCAAGAATAAAGGCTTCTGGTGGTATCACAGCTACATTTAGAGTATTCATTTAGCACAGAAGAATATGGCTGAATATTGTCCTCGTTCTCCTGCTTATATTAATTGCATGACAAGTTGTACTTTCCAAAATCTTCAGTCAAGGACTTCCATAGACTTCTCACCCTAACCTACCGTGACACTGGGAGAATGTTCAGATTTGTTTGTATGTTTTTTAATATTGAAGAATGTTATTTATATGAACTTTCAGGAAATTAATACAATAAAGCCTAAGAAGATATGGTAAAACTATTTTTAAAAAGAGATTTGAAGCAGTTATGCAGATAATTGAGGGTAAAAGCATCCTTTTTCCTAAAATGTTTCAAATGGGTCAACATTTATTGAACGAATTTCTTGCATGAATCACATGGATAGTGATTCAAATTCTTCCATTTCTTATGTAGCCAATACAGTGGGCCGCTTCAGCCCTTTCAGAATCTTATTTCCAAATTGCCTCTTCTTCAACTGTCCATTTTGTTGGCAGAATTACAATAGGCTCAGACCTGCATGCTTTGAGAGAAAACCGAGTGTGAGCTCATGAACTAGCCATTCAACAGTTTCCAGAACTCCAAGGGTTTGTCTGTGCTCCTGACAGGTGGCTTCTGTCACCACCACAAACCCAAGACCTGGTGCACCTGTGCCCGTAGCAACGGCCCCGTGGATGACTTGGAGCAGGAGCTCTGCCAGTGCCGGGAGAGTGTCCGCCGGCGTGAGACCGGCTGGCAGAGCGGAGGAGACTGGCTCTGCAGGTCCTCGGGAGGTGAGAAAGCAGCCTCCACGCCCCAGCACGCTGCCAACCCTCCTGCCGCCGCTCTGGCTCCTTGGTGAACAGTGATGACCTCATGTTCTGCTTGTAACACTTTTCCTGGTCTGTACCTCATGCACTGGCCCGGCTTGAGATGCTTCAGGACCTGGGCACCCACCACCCTTCGGAAAATCATCTGCACGCCCCAGTGGTGAACTGGGCATTGTGGGCCCGATTCGGGCTTAGAAAGAGGATCTTCATGCCTCAGCTCCTGGGCTGGCCCAGCAGCAGGGAACCAGACTCTCAGGCCTGCGTGGAACCCATAGAGACCCCAGCCAATCTCACCAATGGTTCTGGGGTCCCAAGCTATCTTTGGACTTGGGGGAGTGCAGGGACAGAGCAGAGGACCAGCTGGGGATCCCGGAAAAGTGGGTGTCAAGGAAGTGCAGTTCACCAACATCCGGTGCAGCCGTGCTGGGCTCCCAGGCAGCCCTTAGCCACCTCTGCGCCCCTCAAGTGCCGCAGCTGCCGGCGCCATAAGCCATTAGTTGGGGGGTGCCAGCAGGGCCTCCTGGTGCACCCTCCTCACGCGACAGCATTAAACCGAAGCACCGATAACGCACGGATGAGCACCGAGCGGAAAACCCAAAGCCTTAACATCCTCTCGGGAATCCTGTGTCAGTTGCACCATTTGTAACAGGCGGCATTCTAGGATGTAACGTCCCTGAGATGGTCTAATTACTAAAAGCAGCTTCCACTGTCTCAATCCGTGCAGTCATCCTCATTCCAAAACCGATTCTAGGAGGCGCTCCAGCGGCCATGTAACCCGACCCGACCGGTCACGGTCACGGTCACGGCGCCCCAGCCAGCCCCGCCTCACCGGTCACGGAGCAAGTTTCCGTGGTTCATGGGGTAGAATCACTGTCAAGAGGCAACGCGGTCTGTTCCAGCCGCCTCTTGACTTGTGGGTGGTTTATGTTCTATCCTAACACTGACCTCTCACACACCCTGACTCGGGCTCCCTGTGCATGGGCCCTGACTCCTGCTCGTCATGAAATACAGAAAGAAATCACGGAACATTTTCATCATCTTTCCATTCCGAAGCATGGGTAGCTTTCTTTTCTCATCAATGTATGTCCTAGACCAGGGGTGGGCAAACTTTTTGACTCGAGGGCCACAATGGGTTCTTAAACTGGACCGGAGGGCCGGAACAAAAGCATGGATGGAGTGTTTGTGTGAACTAATATAAATTCAAAGTAAACATCATTACATAAAAGGGTACGGTTTTTTTTTTTTAGTTTTATTCATTTCAAACGGGCCGGATCCGGCCCGCGGGCCGTAGTTTGCCCACAGCTGATCTAGACACTGCTTGTGGGTCTCTCTTTCCTCCCCTCCAACCTTCTACTCATCTGCACTTTCCTGTCTTCTCTTTTCCGGAAGGTAAAAACACTGAGAGAGGGGCCTGACGTTTCCTTTCAGTTGGAAAGGAGCCGAATTGTAAATAAAAAAAATAAGAAACTGTTTATGGTCGGTCAACAACCAAACCCAGGAAGAACTGTATCTGTGAGATACACATATGTCTCTCTCTATAGATAAAAGCACATTATCTTTCATTCACTACTACAGCCTTGTAATCTATTGTATATTAAAATGTTTTACTGTATCAGAGAAAACTTTATGCGGCAGACCGAGAAAAGCTGTGGGGGGAAAATTCAAAATATAGTATAATTGATTCAAATGTTGTTGTCTGTCTATTCTGGGCTTGGCACAATTTCAAGGGAAAAAATGTACTCGCTATAAATTAACCATAAAATTAATTTATCTGCAAGGTTCCAGAAACTGCTTTTTAACACAACACCGATCCATAGAGCCTACCCACGTGTGTGCTCTGTGCAGTCCACGTGGGCCGAAAGCTGGTCGCTGCATTTTAATCCAGATGCAGGCGCTGCAGGGAGAAGGTGCTGCAGCCCTAGATCTAGCCTGGCCTCCACGGGCTCACGGGCAGCTCCCCTTAGCTTGAGCAGAGGCGTCCAGGGCAACACACGGTGCAGCTGCAAGTTTCCAAGGCCTTGAATGCCACTCTTGGGATTGGAAGTTTCAGTGGCCCCTTTCCCCCAACAGGAACGTACGCAGACAGAAAAATAAAGAAAGAGAGCAGAGAAGTGCCCTCCCCTGGAGGGTCCCTGTCCCGGAGCAGAACGGGGAAATGAGGCCTCTGCAGTCAGCAGTGCAGGTGGATGCACTGCTCTATCCCAGGTCTGGTGCCAGCTCTCACTGTGACTTCCCTGGAGTTGGTTCAACACTGAGCTGAGCTCACAGACCGTAGGGAACCAACACTTGTTTTCTTTGGACTGCTTTGAGCAAAAATAGAAGAAAAGGAGCTCATTTTTTCCCAAAGATTTTTGGGGCAATCCAATAGCACAGATCCAAAGTCAGTAAGCATTCGCTGGCCCAGTTTCCCCATCTTTTAAGATACAAGTGTGACTTCTAGTTCCTGGACTGTGAGAACATGCTGAAACCGAGCCCACAAGTTTAGCACCAGGAGTCAGAGCGCACTCTGCGTGGTTGGGTGAGACTTCCTGTAGGGAGTGTTCCGGGTGCAGTTCTTCACTCTGCGTTTGGCTTTTTCAGCGGGTGTTAGGTAAACAGGTGTGCGAAGCTGGTCAGCAAACCCAAGACGAAGAGGAGCTCCACTCCACTTGGGAGGAGATTGGACGTTGTTAATTTTGTTTTGTTTTTTTAATTCAGCCCAACTATCTAGAAAAAAAGACATTCTTGCTCTCCTAGCCACTGAGCGACGTGCAGGGAAGTGAGGAGGAAGGTCATTCGACGTGCAAATGTCCTGATGGTCACATTTTCTTTTGTCCATGAAGGAAACGCTGTTCACCTCCTCCTTTTTCCAGTCATCAGGCTCGTGTGCAAATAAGAAAGCATAAATGCAGTCATGCCCTGGAAGGGCCCCCTTTGCAGCCCAGTGGCTCTCCTGAGATTGAATCGTCATCCCAGGTGGGCCCTGGGACCTGCCCCGTGTGATTGGAGACATCACGTCCTTTTGTAAAACAAGAGAGAATCCTGTATAATAAACTCCTATAGCCAAAGGGGTCTGTGAGCAAATGTTAAAACTCGAGGATATCATTCTCAGTTTTTAGTTTTGATTTACCAATTGGTTTTTCCAGAGGGCTTCCCCCCGCCCCCCAATTAAATGAGTCACTCTGGTGCTGTTGTGAGGCGGTCGTTTAATTTCATGGCTTTCATAAGTTTACAGGAACATAAAAATGTGATGCCCATGAAATTCATTACAATTCTCCATTATCTTGTGGATTTAGTGCCCATCTGTCCTGCATATGTTTCAGCGGTGGCTTACAATGGCCCTTGCCATACAGTGGCCATATGCCTATTTCCTACGCACATGTGGAAACGTGCATGCATCTAGGCCAGCAGTTCTCAACCTTTTCCATCGCATGGCAACATAAACTAATTATTAAAATTTTACAGCACATCAAAAAATATATCTTTTTGCTGTTATGACAAAAAGAATAGGTATAATTTTTAATCATTCATACCAGAGGGCTATTGTTGTGTTGGCTGTTGTCTTTTTTCTTTCTTTTTCTTTTCTTTTTTTTTTTTTTTACAATCTATGGGAAAGGAGGTCAACCACGCACACTGGTTGAAAATCGCTGATCTAGACCCACGACTAGTGGTAAACTAAGGCCGTCTCTGACTTGGATTCTAAACCCCCATGAAGGAAAGTCCCCCCAGAAAAGCACACAAACATTGGTGTATTCGTGAGAATAGATTTAGAAACAGTCCTTCCAGCCCAGCAAATGTCATTTTGTTTCTGTCTGCTCACTCTTTCATTTGCAATAAACCTGACAAAAATTTCCAGAATGAAAATGTGCATATTTGGAGGAAACGTTGGCAGGCAGCCACAGACGCGAAGGACGCAAGCTAATTTTGCTCTTGTTTTTCTGCCAGTAACTGCTTGGCGGCCCACACTCCAGAGCCCCAGGGGGGATTCTGATGGGTCAGGTGCACACAGGCCACGGCGAAGGTGATAGGTCAGTGGTTCTCCACCTTCCTAATTCTGCGACCCTTTAGTACAGTTCCTCATGTTGTGGTGACCCCCAACCATAAAATTATTTTCGTTGCCACTTCATAACTGTAATTTTGCTACTGTTATGAATCGTAATGTAAATATCTGATATGCAGGATGTATTTTCATTGTTACAAATTGAACATAATTAAAGCATAGTGATTAATCACAAAAACAATATGTAATTACATATGTGTTTTCTGATGGTCTTAGGTGACCCCTGTGAAAGGGTCATTCAACCCCCAAAGGGGTCGAGACCCACAGGTTGAGAACCGCTGTGATAGGTCATAGCAAAGTGAACTTCTCTGCTCCTGAGCACTGTTTAGCCTCATTGCCCCACCTCTCAGGCCATAGAGATGGGGCAGTCCCACTGTCTTGGACGGTCAACTCGCTCAGCTTGTCTGTTACACAAAGAACGTGGACCTTATGCGTTACACCAATGCAATGAAATCCATTTAAATCTGGTGTAACCAACCTTCCTCCGCAGTCAGAGGGATCCTTCGCTTCACCAAGGAAGGAAAGGAGGGAGGGAGGGGGGTAGGAAGGAAGGAAAGGGCCAACAGGCAAAGCCTTTACTACTTCTAGATCATGTTTTCCGATCCTGAAATAAGCTCCCTTCCTCTGGTAACACAGGAGAGCTGAAGTTCTATACCTTGTTCCCAGGGTATGGGCTTCCCCACAGAGTTTTTAGCTGAACCATGAAAGCAGGGAGTTTGGTTCCTTCCCTTTAGGCTGGGGAGGTGGGTAGCAAACCACCCTTTTGATTCGGGGGTGGGTGGGAGTGTCCTGATTTTCTGAAATGAGGAACAAGACTAACTTGGACCCAGCCAGCGTGTCTCAGTGGTTGAGGGTTGACCTATAAACCAGGGGGTCACAGTTCAATTCCCGGTCAGAGCACATGTCCGGGTTGTGGGCTCAGTCCCCAGTCGGGGACGTGCAGGAGGCAGCCAATCTTCCTTCCTCTCTAAAATCAATAAAAATATATTTTAAAAAAAGTCCTTCCTCTCTAAAATCAATAAAAATATATTTTAAAAAAAGAAATGCTAAAAAAAAAGGGACTAACTTGGTGCCAAAGGGAACTTACAGAAAAGATTCAAGGCTCCCGAAGGATGCTTCCATCTGTCCCACTAGAACAGGGGGTGGGGAGGAGGGCAGAGTTGAGCCCCTTGCTAAACTGTCCTGGAGGGGGTTGGACTCCGAACCAGAAGCTCCCACAGGATGGGGCAGGCAGGGGGGTGCCCGGTCTCCGGGAGGCCTGCACCAGGCAAAGGAGGCGCGTGATGGACAGAGCCTGGCTGGCCTCTTCAGCTAAGAAGGCCCAGGATCCTGAAGAGGAGAGGCCAGGGCCACCGTCATGCTGCCCGGGAAGGAACTGAACCCTCCTGCTGAGCCTCCGAGTGGATGTGACTTCACCCGGGAGACGGGAGACGGCATGGCAGCTGAGTGCCCAAGACCTGGACCAGCCCCGAGTCTGGTGGGAAATTAGCTCTTTCAGCTCATTCAAGGTCACTTCAAGGAGAGTCCTACAGATGACCCCCAGGAATCAGCTCTGCAGGGCAGGCCCCTCATCACAGAAACACACAGCCCAGCAGTGGGACCTGGAATGTTCCAGGAACAGGAAAGCTTGGGGATGGGAGTATGTGAGGTGGGGAGTGGGGGGTGGTGTGAGAAGGGCTGAGGATCAGGGTCCATGGCAGGAGAAAGAGCTGCTGAACGAGGCTCCTTTCATGCAGAGCCCCAAGGCTATAAATAACCAGGCAGCTGCTCAACAGCTGGTGCAGAGAATGGTCTGGGCAGGGGCAGCGTTCGGGAGGAGTTCGATAAGAGAGCCCCCAACTGGGCGCACCTTTGAGTGTGCGGGAGGAACCCTAGACGGCCCGGAGGGAGCTACAGACCTCCCCCGCCTTACAACCAGAACCCACAGCTGGTTTAAGACTGGACAAAAGAGACACAGGGTCGGCCGTGTGACCCTTTGTAGATATGGAGACTGCCTGCTGCCCTGACCATGTTGTTAGCACATTAGTGTTTGCTTTTAAAGAAAAGAAAAAAAAGCCTTTTAAAAAAATGGAGCCATAGCTTACACATAGCTTCATGAGTATTTACCTATTGATACACCTATGTAACTATCAGCTAGGTCAAGGTGTAGGACATTTTGAGCACCTCAGGGGACTGTCTTGTGCCTGTGTCATCAATAACCCCACCATCCAAGGCTAACCACTGCTTCTATCTCTGTCACCTTAGGAAGATGTCTTCTTCCTTGTAACTGCATAATTGATTCATCTCGTTGGAATCCCACAGTGAGTCCTGGCTTCTTTCACTCATTGACATGCCTGTGAGGTTCCTCCACATTGTGGGTAGCAGAACTTTGTCCTTTTCATTGCTATGTAGTATTCCACTGTATGATAAGACCATGATTTATTTATCCATTCTCCTGTTGAGTATCATTGGGCTGTTTCTAGTTCGAAGCTATTATGAGTAACACTGCAATGAGCAGTCTTGTTAGTGTTGGCATATTTCAGAGTGGGTTTGGAAATTAATCCTGGCAGAAATCTAAACTGGTACACCCTCAATGGAGGGCAACTTGGCAAGAGCTGTCACAATTAGAGAAGCAGGTGGCCTTCTGAGAATTTATTCTACAGATCTGCGCAAACAGGCAAAATGATTTCTGCACAGGCTTCTTCATTACAGCATTTTTTTTGTAAAAGCTAAAGTGTTGCCATTTTGTTGTTGAGTTGTCAGTGTTCTTTATATATTCTGGATACTAGAACCTTATTAGATATACTAGAGGCCTGGTGCATGAAATTCATGCACGGGGGGGGGGGCATCCCTCAGCCCAGCCTGCACCCTCTCACAGTCCGGGAGCCCTCGGGGGATGTCTGACTGACAGCTTAGGCTCGCTCCCTGTGGCAGTCGGACATCCTTAGCGCTGCTGCAGAGGATGTGAGCCTGGCTTCTGGCTGAGCTGTGCTCCTCCTGTGGGAGTGCACTGACCATCAGGAGGCAGCTCCTGCGTTGAGCGTCTGCCCCCTGGTGGTCAGTGTTCATCATAGAGACCAGTTGTTCCACCGTTCAATCAATTTGCATATTAGCCTTTTATTATATAGGACTAGAGGCCCCATGCACGAAATTCGTGGAAGAGTAGGCCTTCCTTCCCCCGGCTGCCGGCACCAGCTTCCCTCTGGCACCCGGGACCCGGGCTTCCCTCGCAGCCCTGGCTTCGTCCAGAAGGACATCCGGTCTAATTAGCATGTTACGCTTTTATTATTATAGATAATTTGCAAATATTTTCTCCCATTCTGTAGGCTGTGTTTTCACTTTCTTGAAAATATACTCTGATAACAGAAGTTTTGAGTTTTTATGAACTCCAATTTCTCTATTTTCTATTTTGTTGCTGTGCTTTTAGTGTCATATCTGAGATTCTATTGCCAAAACTAAGGTCATGAAGATTGACCCTATGTTTCTTCCAAGGGTTTTATGGAACATAATCCCCATTCCTTAAGTGTGGACTGCACATCATGATTTCTACTCTACGTGGAAAAACCAGTGGAGAAACCTGACAAACACATCTCAGCCGGTGATCAAGGTCAACATCGACATCATTATGTTAATAGCATGGACCCTTGATCTGAGGAGAATGGCACTCTATGGGCTGAATGATGCCCCACCCCAAATTGATATGTTCAGTCTTAACTCCCAGCACCTTAGAATGTGACTGTATTTGAAGATAGATCTTTAAAGAGGTAATTGAGGTTACATGAGGTCATTGAGTTGGAGCCTAATCCAGTATGACTGGTGTCCTTATATGAGAGGAGAGTAGGACACAGGCAGGTAGAGGGAAAAACCCTGTGAGGACACAGGGAGAAGAGAACCATCTACAAACCAAGGAGAGAAGCCTTAGGAGAAACCAACCCTGCTGACACATTGATCTTGGACTTCCAGCCTCCAGATTGTGGGAGAACAGACTTTTGTTGTTTAAGTTGCCAGTCTATGGTGTTTGCTATGGCAGCCCCATGCAGACTAATACAGGCACTTTACCTCTGAGGTGTTCCTCTCAAAAACCCATAACCCCATCCCAATCACAAGAAAAATATCCAACAAATCCCAATGAAGGGACATTCTACAAAATACCTGACCAATCCTCCTCAAAACTGCTAAGGTTATCAAAGGTCAAGGTAAAAAAAAGTCTGAGAAACGCTAAACAGCCAAGAGGAGCCTAAGGGGACATGACAACTATTTGTAATGTGCTGTCCCAGATGGGGTCCTGGAACAGAAAAAGGGCCTTCAGTAAAAACTAAGGAAATCTGAGCAAAGTGTGGACTTCAGGTAATTGTGACAAATGTACCACACTCTAATGTTAACAATAGGGGAAACTGTGTGAGGAATATGGACAGTCTGTATTCTCCTCACAATTTTTCTATAAATCTAAAACTATAATAAAATTAAAAGTTGTTTTTTAATGAGCACAAGGTTTGAATGGACATTTTAACCAAGATATACAAATGGCCAATAAGCATATGGAAAGATGCTCAACATTATCATTCATTAGGGAAATGTAAATTAAAACTACAATTAGATGTCACTTCATACAATTAGAAAATCAAAAAGAAATAAGTGTTGGCAAGGATCTGAAGAAATTAGAGTCTTTTTCCTGAGGGAAATTTAAAATGGAACAGCCATTTTGGGGGGAAATTGGCAGTTTCTTAAAATGTTAAGTATAAAGTTACCATAAATATCCAGTAATTCCACTCTAATATGCCTACAAAAAGACATGAAAGTGAATATCCATAGATGTGTTATTCATAATAGCCAAAAAGTGGAAATAACCCAAATGTATTATCAACTAATAACAGATAAATAAAATGTGGTATATTCATACAGTGGAATATTATTCAGCAATAAGAAAGGAATGAAGTTCTGATACATGTTACAATATGGATGAACCTTGAAAACATGCTCAGTGAAAGTGACCAGATGCAAAAAAACACATATTATTAATTTCCATTAATATGAAATATCCATAAAAGGCAAATCAATAGCAACAGAAAGAAGATCAATGGTTGTGTATGGCTAGGGATGAGAATGAAGATTGACTTCAAATACGCATGGGCAAAATTGGGGGGATAGTAGAAATGATCAACAGTTGGATTGTGTCAGAAAGGATATATGCACCCCTTTGTTCGTAGCAGCACAATTTACAATAGCTAAGATTTGGAAACAGCCTAAGTGCCCATCAGCAGATGAGTGGATTAAAAAACTGTGGTACATCTACACAATGGAATACTACACTGCAGTAAAAAAGAAGGAACTCTTACCATTTGCAACAGCATTATGCTAAGTGAAATAAGGCAGTCAGAAAAAGATAAATATCACATGACCTCACTCATTTATGGAATATAATGAACAACATAAACTGATGAACAAAAATAGATCCAGAGATATAGGATATAGAACAGATTGTCAAACCTCAGAAGGAAGGCAGGTGAGGATGGAGGGGGGTAAGAGATCAACCAAAAGACTTGTATGCATGCATATAAGCATAACCAATGGACATAGACAGTCAGGGGGTGAGGGCATGTGCTGGGAGGTGGGAGAGGCTGGGGAGAGGTCAATGAGGGGAAAAAGGCATATGTAATAATTTCAACAATAAAGAATTTAAATTTTTAAAAAGTTGGATTGTGATGATTGCACAACTGTAAACTCATTAAAATTATTGATTTATACATTTATAATGGGTGAATTTTATGGTATGAGTTTTATATTACTTTCATAACACTGTAAAAATAATTAGCAAGATGGTGAGGCATAGATTAAACAAAATTGGCAAAATGTTGATAATTTTGTAAGTTGGGTGACAGAGCAGATTCATTATACTATTCCTTTTCTTTTGTTTATGTTTGAAATTTTCATAATACAAAGTTTAAAAATTTAATGAATCGCTCCCCTGAACACACAGGCTTTCATGAAGTCCCTGAGCACACAGTGTTGGTGTTATTTACATATCATCCTTTCTCCCCACTAGATGGTGAGTTTTCTAGGGATAGAGAGAGTTTATTACTATTACTATTATTGTTGTTGTTGTTGTTATATATTTCCAGGGTCTGACCCAGACACTGGCAAAGAAATGTTAGTTGCCAAAATCTTTCAAATAAAATGGGGAGGGAGTAGAGAAATAATTGGTAACAATGGGAAAGACTACTTTGCAAAAGCAAACTCAAGTTTCTCTAAAGGAAATATTTTAAGTATTCAGAACTGCAAGATGATGACACTTTACTTCAAATGGGCTTGGCTGTTGGGCTTTCTGTGACATTCTGTGCATCCGGGAGGGCTAACATTAGTAGCAACCCATCAGTGACGGGTCCCTGCTTCTAATATTATTATAAAATGTTTAAAGATTTGCCGAAACCGGTTTAACTCAGTGGATAGAGCATCGGCCTGCGGACTGAAAGGTCCCCGGTTTGATTCCGGTCAAGGGCATGTACCTTGGTTGCAGGCACATCCCCAGTAGGAGATGTGCAGGAGGCAGCTGATCGATGTTTCTCTCTCATCGATGTTTCTAACTCTCTCTCTCCCTTCCTCTCTGTAAAAAATCAATAAAATAAAATAAAATAAAAAATTTAAAAAAATGTTTAAAGATTTAAAGCATTCTACATGAAATAACACTGAACAAAACTGGATCCTTTTAACGTCGGGATTTTATAGTGACTCCGGGTCCTCGTAGTGACTTACTTTCCTTACCAATTACACGAGTGTAGAAAATATGTTCTTTGACCTTATTTTGATAAATTCCCTGTTTTTTAAAAATGTGATTTTCTTGCCAATCGACTGTCCTGTGAGCAAGAAAACTTTGAAAACTCTTCCAGATTTGCTAATAAAAAAGTGCAACCCACCTGGTAAAACAGGCCTCCCTAGTGAGAGAAGGCAAAAAGGTGAGTACCTTCCATTACATACTCTCTAGGGGCCAGGCAAGTGCTAGGTCTTGAGAAGTGATTGTACTAATCCGCCCGACAGCCCCAAGAAAGAGGTGAGGAAACGGGGCCTCACAAGGGGTGATTCTCTGCTACCCAGAGCAGCAGGCCCCCCAGGCCCCCGTTGCCCCCACAGTCCCAGGGCGCAGGGAGTTCAGCCGGCCCAGCTCTCGGGCGCCACCTAGCGTTGGCCGCGCCCAGAGTCGGCCCCTTGCGGCGGGGCTCAGCCCACCGGCTGCCTTCAGGCGCACAGGTGTCCGGTGCCGGGATCAAGTAAAGCAGAAGGAACACCTGGATCTCGCAGCCGGCCCGGCCCTCTCGGAGTCCTGCAGGCACTGAGGCAAGCTCGCTCTGGGGTTTCCGGCGCCGCGGCGCCTGGGGCGGGGGTGGCTGGACTGGGAGCAGGGACAGGGTCCAAGTCCCTAGTCCCGCCTGAATCTCCCCGCATCCGTTTTTGCTTGTGTAAACGCGGGCGGAAGCGGCCCTGAGCACGGGAGGGGCGGGGGCGGGGCCCTGAAAGTCCGAGACCAAGTGCAGAGAACACGGTGGAAACCACCGGGATGCCCCTCCAGTCCTTTAACCTTGGTAGGTGATGAGAATCACAGGGGAACTAGAAGGCAAGTATCTGGGCCGCATCCCAGACCAACTGAACTGGGGAACTCGGGGGCGGTGGAGAGGGGGCGTGCAGGGGTGGGGGGGAGAAGGGGGCATCAGTAGTTTCCACGTGCGGGATGACTCTATAGCGTACAGTACGGCTACGGGTTAAGAACAGTCTTACACTCCGAGTGAGCCCGGTTCCCGTTCGCACCTGCATCACTCTCATTCAGCGGTTCTCAACCTGTGGGTCGCGACCCCTTTGGCGGTCGAACAACCCTTTCACAGGGGTCGCCTAAGGCCATCCTGCATATCAGATATTTACATTACGATTCATAACAGCAACATTACAGTTATGAAGTAGCAACGAAAATAATCTTATGGTTGGGTCACAACATGAGGAACTGTATTTAAAGGGCCAGAAGGTTGAGAACCACTGCTGATTGCTTCTGGTGCCATACCTACTTACACCTTCCTCCCAAATGTCACCTCTTTGAACTAACTCACCCTGCGAAGCATAGACGGGTGTCCCCTCCTGTGCGTTCCCGTCACCCTGGACACCGGCAGGCAGGAGGGAGGACAGAGAAGCAGTAACCTGCCTTTGCACGGACTGAACACGGGCAGGCAGGACTGGAGGGTGAAGGGCAGAGAGCAGCAGTGGCCGCAGGGCAGGGGGTAGCCCAGGGCACCAGTGGGCCGGGCACGGGCTGTGGAGAACCGGTTTCAGGGAGGCAGAGAGGTGAGATCACAGCTGTGCTGAGCCTCCGAGCCCCCAGGGCACATCACTTAGGAAACAGGAGTTCGGAGATAAAGTTAGGAAGAATTTCCACCTGTCCCCAGCAGAGCTTTGAACCAAGCTCTGGTTCGACGCGGCTAGAAAGGCCCCATGCCTATGGTGCCCGCCCTGCCTGGGAGCCTGGCTAAACATGTGGGTTCCTGGGTCCTGCCCCAGACGCAGGAATCAGACTCCCCAGGTAATATGTTCAGGAATCTCTCACTGAAAGAGTTCCCTGGGAGGTTTCTATCAGGCAGTTGGGAACAGTGGTTCGAAGTTTCCAACCCTGGCTACTCATTGGATTGCTGGTCCCCTCCCCTGTAGACGCAAATGGGAAATTCCTAAATGCTGCTCTTCTCCTTCCCCCACCGCATGGCATGCTGCTAGATATTTGGAACCACTCTGGGTTCAGATCTCACCTCCACCATCCATTAGGTCGTGTGATTACGAATAAGCTTCTTAACCTGTGGCTCACTTTTCTCGGCTGTAAAATGGGGTGGTTGTGAGGATTCAGTGAGTTAATACACACGAAGTGCTTAGAATTACATTAAAGACAAAATAATAGCTTAGCCCTTATTTTTATCAATTGTTTTTAGCCCTGGGCTGCAGATGGGAAAAACCTTTGTTTGTTTTTAGTTTGTTTTTAAACACAAACACCAATTCAGTTAGAACAATTCCATTAGAATCCACAGTGACTCTGGAGCCTGAATTAAAATCTGCTTTGCTAATTCAGTTATGTATCTTGGAGCTTCTTCGTAGGCAGATATCCAGGCCTGCTGTCATTCTTTTAAACTTTTTATTTTGAGATAATTACCCCATCATCTCAACTGTTGTGTTATTCCAGGGCACAGGCGTGGCCTAATCTAGTTAATCCCATGTTAATGTGCTCTTCCCAATAACCCTATGAGACTATATCTCCTTTTAATGTGGTCAAGTTTGTAGGTAAGTGTCACATGCAAGGTCCTGCAGCTATAAAATGGCAAAACAGACAACTGATCCAATCATTCTGTCGATTGTTCTGAGCTACCTCTCTACTCACTAGATCAAATCTGGATTCATCATGTTATGCCCCTGCCCCAAATTCATACGTTGAAGTCCTAACCCCCCAGATCTCAGCTTGTGGCTACACTTAGAGATAGGGTCTTTAAGTAGGTGATTGATTTAAAAGGAGGCCCTTAGGGTGAGCCCTAATCCAATCTGACGTGGGTCCTTAGAAGAGAGAGGTTCAAACAGAAGCAAGACCATGTGTGTACACAGCAAGAAGAGCCATCTATGAGCCGAGGGAAGATGCCTTGGGAAAAACCAAACCTTCATCTGGAACTTCCAGCCCCCAGAACTGAGATGATAAATTTCTGTTGTTTAAGGCACTCCACTTGCAGTAATTTGTGTGGCAGCCCTAGCAAACAAATACATTCCCCACCCTACCCCCCCTCCTGGAGTTCAAGGGTGAAAAGAAATAGCCGAGGAGCCCACCATGCACATCTTTTTTTCCCATCCAGTTGGTTGCCCTTTTGTGCAAACTGCTCAGCCCAGTGCCTGGCACATAGCACAGAGCCGTTTTTGACACACACACACAACACCTGGATACAACAGTGTATTCCCTCTCTCGAATCTGAGTGGCATCCCCATTCTTCAGATGAGGAAACTGAGGTTTAAAAAGGATAGGTAACTTGTCCAAGTCATACAGCTTTTAAACGGTGGAGCCAGGACAGAAGACTCAACCCCAGGTAGTTTGTTTCCAGATCTCATGCTCTTTTAAATTTAAGTTTGCTGAGATATAACTGATATATATTAAAATGCATAGATTTTAACTCTACAGTCTGATGAGTTTTGGCAAATGTGTGCCCTCACAGAACTACCATTACAATCAGAATATAGAACATCATCTATCCAGAAAGTTCCCTCATCTCCCATATAGTCAGTTCCCCAACCCCTACCTCTGCTCCAACCAACTACTGATCTGATTTCTATTGCCTGTTCTAGAACTTTGTATAACTGGAATCATTCATTGCATACTCTTTTGGGTCTGGCTTCTTTTGTTCAACATAATGTCTCTGAGATCCAGTCATGTTTTTCCTGTACCAGCCATTCTTTCCTTTTTATTGCTAAATAGAATCCTGTTGTATGGCTATATCACAATTAGCTTATCCATTCTTCAGTTGATGGCCTTTTGGGCTGTTTCCACTATTTAGCTATTATGAATAATGCTGCTGTGAACATTTGTGTACAAATCTCTTTGCAGAACATATTTTTATTTCTCTTGGGTAAATACCTAGTTGTGGAATTGCTGGTCATGGATAGGTGTGTTTAATATTATAAGAAACTCCAAACTGTGCAAGGGGTTGTACCAGTTTACATTCCTACTAACTGTGCTGGAGAGTTCCCGCCGCTACACATCATCTACCACTTGGGATTGTAATTTTTAAAAATTTTTAATCATTCTAGTGGGTGTGAAGAGGTACTCATTGTGGTTTTAATTTACATTTCCCTAGCCCTAATGACTAATTACCGTAAACATCTTCTCATATGCATATTGGCTATTCATATTTCTTCTTTTGGGGATTGCCTGTTCAAGTTTCTTGCCCATTTTTAGAGTGCTTTTTTAAAATTGAGATATACTTCACATAACAAAATTCACCATTTTAAAGTGTACTTTTCAGTGGTTTTTAGTATTTCACTGCTAATTCCAGAACATTTCCATTACTCCAAAAAGAAACCCCATACCTATTAACTTTTGTTCATTTTCTAATTGGGTTGTTCCTACTTTGAGTTACAAAGGATTTTATACACTCTGGACACTATTCCTCTGTTAGATATATGTGTTAGAAATATTTTCTCCCAGTTTATGGCTTGCCTTTTGTTTTTATTTTTAATAGTACATGCCCTTGACCGGAATCGAACCTGTGACCTTTCAGTCCGCAGGCCGACACTCTATCCACTGAGCAAAACCGGATTCGGCTGTAGGTTTCTTTTTTATAATGTCTTTATTACTGAGCCCAACTTCCTTCTTAAATAAAATGTGAGGGTTAGAGAAGTCCTCCCCACAGAGATTATTTCCAAGTCAAAATTCTCCCCAGGCAGGGTCCTCCTCCCAGACACGTCCTTGGTGATAACCAGGCGGTTTTGATGAGATGAGATAAGCTGGCTAAGAGTTCACCTGAGTCTCTTGTGAGACTTTGACGGGTAAAGCTGGGACTAAGGTCTGAGCTTCTGCTTTACAGGTTCAAGAAATCAATTTTATCAGATCACCCAAAGGCGATAATTTCCTAGGGAATTACAACATACGGTACAAGCCTGTAGAGACTAAACAGTTAAATCAGAGTATCGTTTTATTAATATATAACAGAAGTATATTTCTCCTGAAATCTGAATATTCATGCCTTTAATTCATTTTTTTAATGGTGCCTTTTGAAGAGCAAGAGGAATAAATACTGTATTGGTCTCTACTAGTAAATACTCAAGAAACCAAATTAGTCATGTGAAGGCTTCTTAGCATGCCCAGAGGCAGAGCACAGGGAGCCAGTAATTCTGTTTGTTTTGTCCGGCTGAGGTGGAACAAGGCGTCATCCCTGTTCCTGGCTGGTGATCCTCCAGTCACAGTGTCCCTCTGCCATTGTTAGTGCTGAATAAACAACAGCAAATTCTTAGCCTTTGGCAATCTTTTTCCTAGACTCAGTCCAAGCCACTACCTTCCCTATGGACTTTGTCACGCTACAGTTCATTAAACAGCTGTTTATTTTACATTCTCTTTCATTTTGTCTCTCTGATGAAGGCTTAAGACACCGTGATTCTAAGTGTGGAAAACAAATATTCTTTGTCTTTCAAAAGCCATTGTGAAATATGGCACCCATACAGAAAAGTGCACAGAGCAAAAAAGTACTACCCACTGGTTAATTATGAAGCAAATACCTGTACAACCACTACCGAAGTCAAGAAATAGAACACTGTTGGCACCCCAGCACCTACTGTGTGCCCTTTCCTGTTCAAATCTTCTCCACTCCTATCTGGCTTTTGTTATTGTTGCTGTTAATCCTCACCTGAGGATATTTTTTCATTGATTTTTAGAGAAGAGTGGAAGGGAGGGAGGGAGGGAGAGAGAGAGAGAGAGAGAGAGAGAGAGATGAGAGAGACACATCCATTGGTTGCCGGCCGCTCACACTTGGATCCTAGGTATTTGCTCTTGACCAGAATCGAACCCGGGGCCTCTCTATCCACTGAGCCAAACCGGCTAGAGCCCATCCAACTTTTTAATCACTACCTATAATTTCTCATCAAAACATGAGATAACATGTTATAAATCATGTTAAAACATGATATAAATCCTGTGGCTGTGTGTGTGCACATGCGTGCATCTGGCTTCTTTTTTATATTTTTTTTTATTAATTTTTTACAGAGAGTAAGGAGAGGGATAGAGTGTTAGAAACATCAATGAGAGAGAAACATTGATCAGCTGCCTCCTGCACACTCCCTACTGGGTATGTGCCCACAAGCAAGGTACATGCCCTTGACCAGAATCGAACCTGGGACCCTTTAGTCCTCAGGCTGACGGTCTATCCACTGAGCCAAACCGGTTAGGGCAATCTGGCTTCTTTTCAAGAGTCATTCATATTGTTGCACATTGTTAACTTATTTTCACTCTGTCCTCTGGATATGCCACAATTTATTTATCCATTCTATTATTGGTAGACTTTTGAATCATTTCCATTTTTTTGTAATCAGTTTGTCAAGTTCTATTTTTTTATCTTTATTGTTCAGATTATTACAATTGTTCCTCTGCCCCCCCCAGCTCCCCTCCGCCCAGTTCCGACCCCACCCTCTGCCCTTCCCCGCACCCCCCCCACTGTACTGATCCATAGGTATACAATTTTTGTCCAGTCTCTTCCCGCACCCCCCACACCCCTTTCCCCCCGAGGATTGTCAGTCCACTCTCTTTCTATGCCCCTGATTCTATTATATTCACCAGTTCATTCTGTACATCAGATTATTTATTCACTTGATTCTTAGATTCACTTGTTGATATATATGTATTTGCTGTTCATAATTTTTATCTTTACCTTTTTCTTCTTCCTCTTCTTAAAGAATACCTTTCAGCATCTCATGTAATGCTGGTTTGGTGGTGATGAACTCCTTTAGCTTTTTCTTATCTGTGAAGCTCTTTATCTGACCTTCAATTCTGAATGATAGCTTTGCTGGATAAAGTAATCTTAGTTGTTGGTTCTTGCTATTCATCACTTTGAATATTTCTTGCCACTCCCTTCTGGCCTGCAAAGTTTCTGTTGAGAAATCAGCTGACAGTCGTATGGGTACTCCCTTGTAGGTAACTGACTTTCTCTTGCTGCTTTTAAGATTCTCTCTTTGTCTTTTGCTCTTGGCATTTTAATTATGATGTGTCTTGGTGTGGTCCTCTTTGGATTCCTTTTGTTTGGGGGTTCTCTGCGCTTCCTGGACTTGTAAGTCTATTTCTTTCACCAGGTAGGGGAAATTTTCTGTCATTATTTCTTCAAATAGGTTTTCAATATCTTGCTCTCTCTCTTCTTCTGGCACCGCCATAATTCGGATGTTGGTTTGCTTGAAGTTGTCCCAGAGGCTCCTTACACTATCTTCATATTTTTGGATTCTTTTTTCTTTTTGCTTTTCCAGTTGGTTGTTTTTTACTTCGTATTTCAAATCTTTGACTTGATTCTTGCGATCCTCTAGTCTGCTGTTGGATCTCTGTATAATATTCTTTATTTCAGTCAGTGTATGCTTAATTTCTAGTTGGTGCTTTTTCATATCCTCAAGGGTCTCACTAGATTTATTGAGGGTCTCACTAAATTTATCAGCGGTTTCTAGAAAATTCTTGAAAAACCTTATAACCGTGGTTTTGAACTCTATATCCAGTAGTTTGCTCTCCTCCATTTCTGTCATTTGTGACCTGTTTCTTTGTCTCCACATTTTGGCTGCTTCCCTGTGTTGATAGAGTGGCTTTCTGTGCTAGGTGTCCTATAGGGCCCAGTGGCTCAGCCTCCCCACTTACCTGAGGTGGACACTCTTGGTGTACCCCTTTGTGGGCTGTGTGCACACTCTTGCTGTAGTTAAGCCTTGATTGTTGTTGGTATCACTGGGAGGAATTGATCTCCAGGCCAATTGGCTGTGAGAATCAGCTGTGTCTACAGTGGGAGAACTTCTGTGCTAGAGACACCCTTATGGGGCAAGACTTGCTTCAGTGGGGCTTTGGTGCTCACTGAGTCTGCCCCCTGAGTGTGTCCCTTATGGATCTGAGGAGTTGTAATTGGATGGTCACACTCTGACCACTGGGTACACTGGCACTTGGATCTCTAAAGAGGTGCTAATTTAGCCTCTGCCTGAGGCTACCCAGCAGGAACTATGGAGAGATCTGCAGATTCCTCTTCTTTGGTGCCCAGATGAGGCCCAGCTGTGAAGCAATGCAAGCTGCTGTGGGGCCTTGGGCCTTCTTTTGGATGTTCTGGGTCTCTCTGATCCAGCTGCAGTTTGTTAGGTAATTTGTTAGATTGCAAAGGGCCAGGCCATTCATATGCAAAAGCCTCTGCGCACAGCTTGGGTGAGGCAGCGTCTCAGGGAATCAACAGGGCAGAGCAAACATCTATGGCTGATCCTCAGTCCTGACCTAAGAGGTCCCAGGTCTCAGTGTCCCGCGGTAATCGCTGCAAGCACCTCTGAGAGAAAGCCGCCCTCGAGTTCTGCCCGATGCCAGACAGTCCAGTTTCTCCCTGTATGAGTCTGGGTCCCCAGAGACTCGCCCGGAACTGGAGTTCAGGGCCGTCGGGAGCTTGTGTCTCCCTCTCGATTGAAAAAGACAACCGCATCCTCAGTTGCCAGCCCTTTCCACTTCCGCCTCCGTACCTCTGCACTTTTGCATCTCATCTGAGTCTCAGTGTGCTTTTCTCATTCCTTCTAGTTGTACAATTTCCACTCAGCCAGCCTTCCTGTGGTTTTGGATGATGTCCATTTTGTCTTTTAGTTGTATTTTTGAAGTGGTTGTGCGAGGCAGCAATTTCAGGTGTTTACCTATGCCACCATCTTGGTTTCTCTCTCTTTTTTTTTTTTAATCTTTTTTTTTTATTGATTTCAGAGAGGAAGGGAGAGGAATAGAGAGATAGAAACATCAATTATGAGAGGGAATCATTGATCGGCTGCCTCCTGCATGCCCCCTAATGGGGTTCGAGCCTGCAACCCAGGCATGTGCCTTTGACTGGAATCAAACCCAGGACCCTTCAGTCCACAGGTTGACATTCTATCCACTGAGCCAAACCAGCTAGGGCTCAAGTTCTATTTTTTAAAAACCTTTGAAATTTTTATTAGGATTTTAGATCAGTTTTATTGTTGATGTACTTGCATTATTAAGTCTTCTTATCCATAGATATATTATATCTCTCTGTTTATTTGGGTCTTTTAAAAACTTCTTGCAGTAATTTTTTTAGTTTTCTATTTAGAGGTCTTTGCATATCTTTTTCTAATGTTATTCTTTAGGCATTAATATATTTTAAAGCTATTTTTTATGTATTTTTAAATTTTATTTTTCTGTTTACTGCTGGAACACTGTTGATCTTTGTATATTGATTCTATATCCAGTAACATTGTTAAAATCTTTTATTAATTCTAACATTTATCAGTAGAGTCTTTTGGATTGTCTTCATATAGAATCCTTATCTAAGAACTAGAGGCCCAGTGCACAAATTTGCGCACGGGTGGGGTCCCTAGGCCTGGCCAGCGATTGAACCCAATCAAGGAGGCTGGCCTGCCACGGGGAGGGACCACAGGAGGTTGACCCCAGCAGCAAGCTAAACAACGGCTGATTTCGCGAGGAATTGGGCTCCCTCCTCCCTCCTGTCTGGGTACTGGGTGCGAGTGAACCAGATTTGGGCTGTCAGGGCCCCAGCAGCAAGGTCTGGGTCAGTGCGTGTCATTCCAGTCATTCGGGTGTAACGGTCACTTAGGCTTTTATATATATAGATATATATATTATAATATATATACATATATATATACTATAATATATGTATATATATTATAATATATATACATATATATATACATATATATATATATATATATATATACTAGAAACCTGGTGCATGAAATTCATGCATGGTTCCCCTCAGCCCAGCCTGCACCCTCTCCAATCCGGGACCCCTTGGGGGATGTCCGACTGCCAGTTTAGGCCCAATCCCGGCCTAAACCAGCAGTCAGTCATCCCTCTCACAATCCTGGACTGCTGGCTTCTAATCGCTCACCTGCCTGCCTGCCTGGTTGCCCCTAACTGCCCCCCCTTCCCCCCCATCCTGATAGCCCCTCACTGCCTTTGTGTGCCGGCCTAATTGCCTCTAACTGCCCCCCCTCGGCCAGCCTGGTCACCCCTAACTTCCCCGCCCCCCCACCACTGGCCTGGTTGCCCCCAACTGCCCCCCCTGCTGGCCTGGTTGCCCCTCACAGCCACCCCACTGGCCTGGTTGTCCCATGCAGCCTGCTTGTTCAGTCGTTTGGTCATCCCTCACTAACCCCCCTGCCAGCCTGGTCGTAAACATCCATCTTGTGAGGGCATGAGGGTTAATTTGCATATTACCTCTTTATTATATGGAATATAGATAATGACTGTCTTGGGTTTCCCCCCTTCCAACCCTTATACCATTTACCAGTATATCACTTCCTTACCTACTACACTGGCTAAATGCTAACTAGAAATTATAGTAGTGAGCTTTCTTATCTCATCCAAAATCTTAAGCTGAAAGCTTTCAGCTCTAGTCTTTTATTGGCATCCTTTATGAGATTCAGGAAGTTTCATTCTTTCCTATGAGTTTTTATTTTATATGAATGTTGAGTTTTATCAAACACACTTTCTGCAAGACCTGACATGACCATGGCTTTTCTTTTAATTTATTAATGTGATGAATTCTATTTATTGATTTTCTAATGTTAAATCAATGTGCATTCCTAGGATAAATTTAATTTGATCATGGTATGTTATCCTTTAATATATCGCTTGATTCAGATTGTTTTATTTTATGATTATTGCACTCATATTCATGAATAAAATTGGCCTGTGTCTTCTTTTTCTAGTACTGTTTTGTTGGGTGTTAGTATAAAAGTTATGCTAGTCTCCCAAAGTTAGTTGGAAAAGCTTTTTCTACTTTCTCAAAGAGATATATAAGTATTTTTTCTTTCTTTAATTTTGGTAGAATTCACTAGTGAAGCAATTTGGGTCTTGGCAGAGGCAGAGCTGCCTCAAACTGATTGTCAAACTGCAGTGGGAAGGCCAGAGAGGGTTGGGGGGCAGAAGGGAGGGGAGTAAGAGATCAACCAAAGGACTTGTATGCATACATATAAGCATAACTAATGGACATAAGACACTGGGGGGTAAGGGAGGGCAGGGATTGTCAAGGGCGGGGGGTGGGGGAAGGACACATATGTAATACCCTTTGTAATACTTATTATAATATTTTTTTTACAAAAGAATAAAAAAAAAATTTGGGTCTTGGATTTTTATCAGACATTTTTAAATTACAGATTTAATTTCTTGAATAGTTATAGGACCAAGGTTTTCTATTTCTTTTTTATGTCATGTTATTATATTTTTCTATAAATCTTTCCATTTTGCCTAAATTTTCAAATTTATTGGCATAAAGTTGTTCATAATATCCTCTTATTTTTGTAGTTAAGTCCCTTTTCATTTCTTATACTTGCTATTCATGCCTTCTCTTTTCTCATTCTCACTAGGGATTTATCAATTTGTTAGTATTTTCAGTCTTGGCTTTGTTGACTCTCAGTTATGTTTTTTCTTTTACAATTATTTATGCTTTTAAATTATTTCCTCCCACTACTTTTGTTGGGTTTCTTTTATTTTCCTAACCTGTAGAAATGAATGCTTAGCTAATTTATTTTAGCCTTTTTCTTCCTTAAAATATGCAATTATGGCTATAATTTTTTCTTCAAGCACTGCTTTAGTTTTATAAATTTTGTTGTTACATTTTTCATTATATATAATTCAGTTCAAAATAATTTTATGAAATATCTTTTTCCATCCCCTTATTTTTAGTCCATGTCTTTTAATCTGAAGTGAGTCTCTTGTAGAAAACAAACATATGTAAGAGTCTTGTTATATATTCAGCTACCATAAGTCTTTTGATTAGAGCATTTAAGCCATTTGCATTTAAAGTAATTATTGATAGATATGTATTTATTGTTGTTTTACTATTCATACTTTGTTGTTGTTTTTGTTAATCCTCAACCAAGGATATTTTTTCCATTGATTTTAGAGAGAATGGAGGGGTGGGGGACAGGGAAAGAAGACATTGTCAAGGATCCATTCCACAAAGTAGCTGCTATTTTTGTTTTGCACATTGAGCATTTGTTCATCCACCTCCCTCATCTGCTGTCCACAGAAGACAGTAGCCATGGTGAGGTGTGGGCCATGGCAGGGGTCACAGGCAGCCATTATGATCTTGGCATTAAATACCTGCTGGATGAGTTTGGGTACAGTGAGGGCCCGGTGCTGCCTCCATGGCTGGTTAGAGAGGCAAAGCCAGGCATGAAGAAGTGGAGGCATGGGAAGGGCACCGTGTTGACTTCCAGCTTGCAGAGGTCAGCATTGAGCTGGCTGGGAAAGCAGAGGCAGGTGGTGACACTGCTCATGGCAGCTGAGGTGAGGTGGTTCAGGTCCTGGCAGGTTGGCATGGTCAGCTTGAGGGTGTGGAAGCAGATGTCATAAAGGGCCTCGTTATCAATGCAGTAGGTCTCATCAGTATTCTCTACCAACTGATGGACAAAGAAGGTGGCATTGTAGGGCTCAATCAGTGTCGGACACTGGGTGAAGGTGCCACACTGAAGGTGTTCATGATGCAGTCAGGGTACTCTATGGATCTTGCTGGTGAGGAAGGTGCCCATTCCAGAGCCTGTGCCCCGGCCCAGTGAGTGGGTCAGCTGGAGCCCTGCAGGTAGTCACAGCTCTCTGCTTCCTTCCACACCACATACTGAACTGAGTCAACCAACTCGGCCCCTGCTGTCTAGTGGCCCTTGGCACAGTTGCCTGCTCCAGGCTGACCAAAAACAACATTGTGTGCTCTGAAGATCTGGCCAGAAGGACCTGAGCAAACAGAGTCCATGGTCCCAGCTTCTGGATCCACCAAGATAGCAAGAGGAGCATATTTTCAACCCGCGGCTTCATTGTAATACATGGAGATGCGATCCAGCTGCAGGTTGCTGTCCCCATGGTAGGTGCTGGTGGGATTAATGCCATGTTCATCACTGATCACCTCCCAGAATTTGGCACCGATCTGGTTGCCACACTGGCCAGCCTGGATGTACACAGTTTCCCTCATGGTTCAAATTAAAATGTTTTGCTCACCTCAAAGTGTGTACAGGGCAAGAAAATACATAACTTTTTTCTCTGCTGCTGCTCACAGGCTGGTAGAATGGGACATGCCCCGGAGGCTGGAGCAGCTACTCCAAACATACAGGAAGGTTCAAGGTTGAGTTGCTTATATTTCATCTTTTTCCTCTATTAGTTTGATAGTTATTCAGGCTTTTATTATTTTTTAGTGATTATATTCTAGAAATTACAATATGCTACCTTGAGTTATCATTATCAAATAGGAATTATTACCTTTACTCATCTCCCAGAAAAATCAAGGAATTTAGAATATTTAACTCTCTCACATATAAGATGCATTTATTGTTTTGAATTTTCTATACATATATATATATCATAATCCCAACAATATATTATTTTATAAAGTCACTATTCATTTGGATTTGCCTTTGCTTAAATTTAACATTTCATTTCTTCTTCTATCCCCAATCTCCTCCCTTGGACAACTTTTCTTCTACTTGAAGAACATTCTAAAATACGCTTTAATTTAAGATTTTTCACTATGTAGAATTTTTTTCCCCAACACATTAAAGATAATTCTACTACTTCTGGCTTCCATTGTTGAAGCTGAAAAGTCAGCAAACCTTGCACTTAAGTCATCTCTTGTTTTTCTCTTCATACTTCACTTTTGAATTTTTTTAAAGTATATTTTTATTGATTTTAGAGAGGAAGGGAGAGGGAGAGAGAGATAGAAATATCAATGATGAGAATCATTGATCGGCTGCTTTCTGCACATCCCCCACAGGGGACTGAACCTGAAACCTGAGCATGTGCCCTGACTTGGAATCGAACCAGACTTCCTGAGCTCAACTACTGGGCACACCAGCTGGGCACTCTTGAATGTTTTATCCAGAATATCAACTCAAGGTTAACCATAAAACTTAAGCCCTATATGTCAAAGCTTACATAATACTAAGGGAAGTTACTGATCACACACACACACACTTCACACCTTCACCTAAGAAGGGAGCAAGTCTGTGGGGAATAGGCAAGCATGCATGACCTTATCAGAATCACTCAGCCACTAGTGACTCTCACCTGGTACATCAGTGGCTCTGCTAACAATACTTCCTTCCTCTAGCTATGGGGTTGGAGTATCCTCACAGTCTGCGTTGTGGTCTGGAAAATTCCCAGTTCAGTATTCTCCAGAGAGATGCAGGGAAAAGATTGCTCAGTGGCATTAGAGTGGGCCAAGGCTTTATGCTAAAATGTCTGCTAGTATTAGAGATTCTATTAACCAGGAGTATTCACATTGATTTTTTTTTCTTCTTCTTTTTCCTTGGCTTCATCTCAAATGCAAAACACTTTTTTACCACTTAATTCTTTTTTAAAAGCGTTTTCACAAGAACATCATGTTGGAGAAAAAGGTCTTTTGTAAGAACAAAGTGTTTACAATGTAACAAAGTGAGGAGAAAACACACTATCAAAGTAAGTTTACTTGCGGGGGTGAAATAAGACATCCCTCACAAATTTTTATACCACACATAGAACTTCCATTTTACTAATTCTCTCTTTAGCTGTGTTTAATTTCCTATTAGACCCTTCCATGGAGTTTTTTTTTTTATTTGATCATGATATATTCTTTTAGTTCTAAAATTTCTATTTCTTTTTTAAAACTTTCCATAACTTTTCTGAATATCCCTCCTTCCTGACAAAATTTTCAAGCTTGGTTTTAATCTTGAATATAGCAAGCAGAATTATCTTCATAATCTATGTCTGATTCTAATATCTGGAAGCCCTGTGGATCTATTTTAGTGGTCTGTTTTCCTATTAGCTCTTGATTTTAGAGAGAGTGGAGGGGAGAGGGAGAGACAGACCACCTTATGAGCCTGATTACCTCTATGCTGGTCATTGTTTTTGAAAAATTATTTGTAGGATAATCTGGGGCTGAGGATGATGCTATCTTACTCCAGAGAGGATTTTATTTTATTTTTTGTCAGATGCCTGGGGCATTGTCAATGTGGGACCTCCTTAATACTATTTCAGGATTGGGTATTGACTGGGCTACTTGATGTAGCTGGGCTACAGTCATGCAGCAACTTTTTTCCATAGCCCATGAACTTGAAAAACATTCAACTCAGATTCTTGGCTCACTCTTCAGATCAGCAAACAGTCCTTATGCTGCTGGACAGAGAACATCAAAATGTTGGATTGCCCTAGCTGGTTTGGCTGAGTGAATAGAGCATCAGCCTGTGGACTGAAGGGTCCCAGGTTTGACTCCGATCAAGGGCATGTACCTTGGTTGCGGGCACATACCCAGCAGGGGGTGTGCAGGAGGCATCTGATCAATATTTCTCTCTCATCGATGTTTCTAACTCTCTATCCCTCTCCCTTCCTCTCTGTAAAAAAGCAATAAAATATATTTTTTAAAACAAACAAAAAAAAAACCCCACTACAGTAGGCAGCATCATTCCCAGGCCAGGTTGAAAGTCTTTTTTTTTTTAAATCCTCACCTAAGGAGCAAGGATAGTTTCCCCCCATTGATTTCTAGAGAGTGAATGGAAGGATAGAGAAAGGGAGAGAGAGAGAGAAACATTGATGTGAGAGAGACACATCGATGGGTTGCCTCCTGCATGTGCCCCAACCTGGGGAAGGGATGGAACCTGCAACCCAGGTATGTGCCCTTGACCAGGAATCAAACCCATGACCCTCCAGTGTGTGGGCTGACGCTCTAACCACTGAGAAACACCAGCCATGGCCCAGGTTTAGAGTCTTTAATGAACTTGTATCAGGTCACACTGCAAGGAAGGGGCAGAAATGGGATTAGAAACCCAGATCTTCAGAGCCTGATGCCATGCTGCCAGGGAGATAGTCACAGCCCAGGCAGCTGCCACACTAGTAGAGTGCACAAGCCTCTCCATAGCTTCTGAGGAATCGTCTGTGTCTGCGAGTGTGCTCACACAACTTGACTGCCTCTGCTTCGCCAAGCCTTGTCTGCTCTGTCTGGGCCTGGCAGCTGCTCTAACCGCCAGAGCAGTGCCTGTTCCCTGTTGTACAGGGTTGGCGAGTCCCATTTGTTTGTATTTACAGCACAGATACCCTTCTCTTTCCCCCAGTTCTCTGGGTACCCCTCTGAGTGCTGGGTGCAGGGCCATTTGACAAAGCCACCTGTTACAGGGTCAGCTTGCTGGGCCTGGCTCCTCCCTTCCTCAGGTGACTTATTTTCCAGACCTACCAGCTCAACTTGCATTTCCAAAAATGTCAGAGTTCAGTCATGGATCCAGTCTAAGGCCAAATGTAGGCCCCAAACTAGGATTTTCCTACTGGAAAATTGAGACAGTGCCATAGGGGCTAAGGCACTGTTTGGGCTCAGAGACAAACTCGAGTCCAGGTGCTATATATAGTATGATGCCTGGGTTAGGGATGGCTCAAGGCCTGGAGGGGCCAACCCACTGGGAAGATCTCAGGGTTCTCAGTGGAGTAGGTGGAGAAGGTGGGACTAGAGGCCTCCTGTTCTTGCCCTTGGTCCATCACCAGGAGGTGTTTGCAAGAGCCAGAGGGGATGTGGTGATGGTATGTGATAGAACTTGTTTGATCACTTCCAGCTATGCAATTAAGAAGGGACTGATGCTGTGGGGCGTCCACAGTCAGCCGCCTTTCTCTACAGTACAGGAACAAATACTTTAACTTCTGAGCTTTGGATGATCCATTCGTAAAATGGGAATAATAAGAACAGCATCTACTTCTCAGGACTATTGAGAGAATTAAACAATATGTGGAAAGCTCTTGGCTCAGCCTCAGCATATAGTAAGTGCTCAGAGGACATCAGCTCTCCAAGTTCATTGTCACCATTCAGCGGGGTGGCCCAGTTTCATACACTTGTGTTGGTGCTGGCCTAGGAACATTTTTATGGGGATGGCCCACTCTCTACTAGTACTGTGCCTCATCAAGGAATGTAGTGATCCCATCAATATTGACTCTTACTCTAATAGCCTTCAGTTTTCCCTCTGCAAGTCAGACTCCTGAGGCGTCTGGATGCAGAGGGGGGAAGGAGTCAAGGCCCTTGCAGGAGGCAGGACAAGAACCTCTTCCGGTCAGGAAAGCGCGGGACCCACCGCATCAGATCTGTCAACATCCCAATGGCCGGCAGTGTCTATTTGCCCTAGAACTGTATCTACACTCCAAGATGTGTCTCACTATGTAAGTAGATAAAGTATTATTACCATGGGAGATCATATATCATGGTTTACCTGTGGGCTGGTTGGAAGTGTTGAGTAGCAAAGGGAGGACCAAAGGACCCATCAAAGTTTATGGCTGGACCCATGCTGGCACACGTGGAGAGATAGAGAGAGTTCATAAAAGGAAAGAAGAGGCCACCAGTTAGCAGGAGAGTGTTGCCAAAGAAGCAGAAATTCTGGCCCCTGGACCTGGCTCCACTTCCTAAAAGAAGTCAACCCCCAGTGCCTGTAACTCTCAGCGGCCTTTCTACCAAAAGCTCTGCTCTCACCTGACCTCCTGAGCAATCAGCCCGCCAGCCTATATTTTGGGGGCCAAGGCTTACTGTGCCACTTCAAGGAATAAGAGGTCAGCATTCCTGTTCATCTGCTATTTGCCACTAAGCCTTTACGATTTACCTCCGAGAGGGAACAAACAGTCCATGCACCCGTACAGGGATATATGAATGCACACAATCACATATGCAGCATTTAAGGGCTTCTATGTTTCGGGAGTCATGTGGATGTAACATGGTTCTATCCCTTATTTAGAATCCTGCAGCAGACAGGACTCTGTGGTTTTTGCTGGGGTTAGTCTTAGGCAAGCCATTAAACATCCGTGTTTCTCAAAGTGAGTAAAAACCATAAATATATAGTGCAGTGATGATCAAGGCCCCACTCACAGATTCCCAGCCCCACCTGGGCACCCTGCAGCTACCCTATGGCCACCCACCCCAGGACACAAAGGCAGGCATCCCTACTCTCATGGAGTCCTATGTAGAGTTCCCACCATGTGCCAGGCTTTCTCAGTGGCTGCAGTTGTGGGGAGGCTGACATGGGTGATGGGGTCTGTGTTTCCCCCTGCACACCCTGTGTTGCCCTCAGCACCAGCTCTACAGGCCAGGGGCGGGGGGCTATTCGTGCCATCTCCCTTCTGAGGAGCCCCTGGAGGCCCAGAGACAATGCAGCAGAGATCCCTGCCCTCCAGGAGCTCACTGTTTGCTGTGACTATTGCTAAAGAAATGGAAGCCTGGGCTGCCACAGCAGGTTCAGTTGTAGTCCCCAAAAGAAATGTCTACCCGGAATATAAATATGTGACCTTATTTGGAATAAGGATCTTTGCAGATGTCATTAGAGTAAGGATCTCAAGATAAGATCATCCTGGATTATTTGTTAGGGTCCTGAATCCAATGACAAGTGTCCTTACAAGAAAAAAGAGAGATTTAAAACACACAGGGGAGATGGCCATGTGAAGACCTAAGACAGAGGCAGGGATTGGGATGATGTGGCCACAAGCCAAGGGATGCCAGTAGCCATCAGAAGCTATAAGAGACAGGAAGAATCATCTCCTAGAGCCTCTGGAAGGAGCATGGCCCTGCAACACCTTGATTTCAGACTCTGGCCTCCAGAATTGCAGACAGTAAATTTGTTGTGTAAGCCCAAAATTTC
>NW_005871120.1:4150194-4179655 GCF_000147115.1 Myotis lucifugus
AGCTCTCTGTGATGGAGATGAGCATGCAAGAAGTGTATTAGGGGTGTTCTTGTGGGGAAAGTAAGGACGCAGGACACGGCAGAGGGAGAATTTGGGCTGGATGTCAGGAAGGCCATTTAGAGTGGGGTTGGGGTGGGCAGCTAAGCCTTCTACACCTACATCTATCACCTAGGACACAGACCCCCAGGAAGGGGCCATGACCTTGGATGAGGCAAGTCTCCTCAGTCAAGGGCAATTCCCAGAGCATTCCCTCAGTTAGGGGACTAGATCCTTCAGGCCTGAGAGGATGTGGGGAGTCACTGAAGTATCCCTGTGGCTAACAATGGGCAGAGGGCTCTCCCACTTCAAGCGGAACAGGGCTACCTCACCCTGATCCAATGCAACCTGGAAAACAGCATCTACTCTGTGCCAGTCCCAGCCCAAGGGGGACTGGCTCAACTGTCAGCATGAGGCCCCAGGATCACCTGGTTCATGGACATCCCTTCAGGGGAACTGCCTGAGTCATAGTGTGTTATAGTCACAGGAACTTAACAGGCCTCAGGCATATTCCTGTTTCCCTGATTCAATCCCTCCCCATGGTTGACCATGTATACTCTTGGTCAACTTGGCAGCAATATCACTACTTACATACACTTACCATGGATGCTGACGGTGTGTTATTACCCAGCAAGGATTATGCATGGCACCAAGTACATGTCAGGAGACTCTTGTTACAAATGTGTTTGCTCACAGCTCTACTCCCCTACACGCTGGGTCTCCGTCATGTGTTGCTTGGCCATCTGTTCTTAACATCCGATGAGATTCCTGCCGATGGCTCCATGGGATCTGGTGGAGTCCCACTGGTGGCTGAACAGAGCTCAGCCCCACCCTGACATCTTGACTCAACCCATCGTAGGCCTTGTCTTTACACCAGTCATTAGTAGGTGTCCAGGCGACTCCTTTAACCTTTCTTCAAAGTTGATGATGTCCTTCAGTAGGTTTTAATCCTTAACTGACAATGGTTTCTTTGGTCATCAAGTTTTTCTCATGAGTTTTTAAAAACTTAGTTTTCTAAACTTATGCAAGTAATACATGAATTTGAGTTTAGTCCTTTCTCCCCCTCTAGTTTTTGACAACCCCCCCCCCCCCACACACACACACACACACACACAAAGGATTAAGTGACTCATGCTCTTTGGTGCTCAGTTCCATCTCAGCATTGGTCCGTGCAAGTCTCTTTAATTTATAAAAACGAAGCCAGCAGCAGCCTGCGGGCAGATAGCCGTGCCTCCCACCTGTGACGCTATGGTTTCCGCTTTCCCCACCACAGAAAACCGGATGTGGACGTGGTCAAGATGGCGGCCGGGGCAGCCAGGACATGGAGCTTCCGCTTCCGGGGCAGGGACCAAGCATGGGGGCCTGTTGCTAGGAAACAGAAACGCCTAGGCCACCTTTCACGTGCAGAGACTCCACTTGACAGGTCTCTGGCTTCAGTAACTCCAGCCTGTGGAAATGGCAGGAAACAAGTAGATAGAACGCCCAGCCGGGCCAAAAATCCCAAATCTGGCTGACGAAAGTGGATGATTACTCACATTCTATGCTCTCTCCAAGGCCAATAAGAAGCGGCCTGTTAAAGATGTGCAGCCTCCAGAAGGGAGGTTCTCCCCAATAGCCAACTCAGGTGTTTCCGCAATGGACCACATAACTAGGGTCTGAGAGAACAAGGGCTATGGGAAGTCCTTGCAGAGAGCAGAACCGGGTTGGGGGGTGGATGTGACCACTCTTTCCCATACTCCCCTCTTCGAGTGAGAGTTATGTGGGGTGGTTTTTAGAATATCCTATTCATGAAATGGGTCAGTTGAATTCATCATTTAGCAATAAGCAGCCAGGTCATAAGGACTTGCATCCCAGACCTAGCAGAAAGGACAGCAAATCACCCAGAGATTACAGTCTTAGAGTGAGATACTGTGACTGGATAAAACTTGGACTTGTCTGCTCTGGGGGAGAGAATAAGCACGTTTTATGTCTATAAATGCATCTTTGTAGCTGGAAGGAGGAAGGGTGTGTAAGGAGAGAGGGCGTGTGTGGCTACTGGGCATTCTGCAAGGGGTAGAGGAGAGCTGTGTTCTCAGACTTGGACCCCTTTGCTCATCTCTGGTCACTGATCCCTGATTTTCCCTCCTCCATTCTCAGCCCAGAGGAGGCTGAGTAAGTGAATCAGGATGAAAACCCTCTGGGTATCACACTCTCCTTACAGGAATGGCGGGTTCAGGAAAACACGAGGCCCATCGAAAATCAAGGAGGCTTTTGCTGGGACTTCTGGGAAAGAGCCCTCAGCTACTACCATTGGAACTAGCAGCTCTGTCCTGCCACAGCATGAGACCTGAGACTGAAGCCAGCACAAGGAAGGCCAGAGAGAAGCCAAGTTTTGATTGTATCATTTGAAATCCTGAAGCCAAAGGCATCTGAAGCCAGACCTACTTACAGACTCCGGCCAGGCTATAACATTTGCAGAATCCGATGCAAAATAAAAATACAGACTCTTTGTTCCAAAATCAGGGGCAAAGTGCCATTAAAGATGCTAAAATATAAAGCTTTTTTCCTCTCTTTCAGAGTTTCTCTCTCTCAACTTCTTGTGGTATTTCTTTATTTGCTATTGAATGCCATTCTAAATTGAAAGAAATTAAAATTGTAAATTATTAGCATGAATTTTTGCCCTTATCTTTATATTGTACTAGGCCAGTTTTAAATGCAGGTATGAGCATTGCACTGATATGTGGAATTACCAAAATTACACAGTTTGTATTACATAGCATAGCACATGCATATATTTTGTTCTTACTAGAACAATAGAAATACTGCTCAAAAACTAACTCAACTGTTTTATTTCACTTTTTGTTGTTGTTAATCCTCACCTGAGGATATTTTTTTTCCATTGCTTTTCAGAGAGAGTGGAAGGGAGGGAGAGAGAGAAGGGGGGGAGAGAGAGAGAGAGAATTTGACATGAGAGAGACACATCGACTGGTTGCTGCAAGGGCTGACTCTCTAACCACTGATCAACACCGGCCAAGGCTATTTCACTTCCTGATAGGAGCACTTTCTATCGACACTCTCCACATCCAGCTTACCGATTCGTAAGGAAGGATGGAGAAGAGAACAAACCACGGCTGCCCTGTCTGTCTCTTTCCTTCTACATCCTTGCTTTCAGTGTAATTGGTTGGCAGATGCAAGGATATGACATCCAATTATGAAAGGTAGGAGACAGTTCCTTGATTGTTCTGTTTCTTAGAACACCATTGCCTTCTTTCTGCATTTGAAGCAAGTTCTGGTTCAGACGAACGTGTGGTCTCTTGGGGGGTGTCAGTGCCACCCAATTAGTCAGTCACAGATGTAAAACACTTCCCTTCTGCTCACTTTGAATCTTGCTGAAATTCCATGCATTGTGGGTCCCCTGAATTCTGTGCTCTTGGGGCATCTTCATGCTTTATGTAAATGGGCATCAAGAAACAACAGATATGCGTGTTATACATATTTCCCTTACCCATAGTCAGGCTCTGTTGTCCCACCAGACTTCAATTACAAAACATAAGTTCAAAGGCATTATTAAGAAGTACCAGTGAGCCCTGGCTGGGTGGCTCTATTGGTTAGAACGTCATCCCGTTCACTAGAAGGTTGCAGGTTCAATTCCCGGTCAGGGCACATACCTAGGTTTCAGGTCCAATCCCCATTTGGAGAGAGTACAGGAGGCAACCAATGGACGTTTCTCTCTCACATCAATGTTTCTCTTTCTCTCTCCCTTCCTCTCTTTCTAAAATCAATAAAAACATATCCTCGGGTGAGGATTTAAAAAAAAAAAAAAGAATTGCTGAAAACAGCATACCATTGCCTCAAGCACAGAGCCTTCCGAGTACAGGCTGCAGGCCCGTGAAGCCAGCCCTGCCCAGAATTCACAGCTTTTGTGAGCCCATAACTTCCCTTTGGTTAAAACAACTCTAGCCCTAACCGGTTTGACTCAGTGGATAGAGCGTTGGCCTGCAGACTGAAAGGTCCCAGGTTCGATTCCGGTCAAGGGCATGTACCTGGGTTGCGGGCACTTCCCCAGTAGAAGGTGTGGAGGAGGCAGCTGATCAATGTTTCTCTCTCATCGATGTTTCTAACTCTCTATCTCTTTCCCTTCCTCTCTGTTAAAAATCAATAAAATACATATTTTTTTAAAACTCTGCTTCCAGTTGCTTCCAACTAAGAGAATCCTAATGGATAAGGGTCTCTCGGACATAGCTTCTGTTTAACACTCAGTCACTCAGCAGGCATTTCTAACTGTCAGGCTTCACAATGAAGCCAGTCAGTGTTGTGGCTGCAGAGAACTTGGGCAGCAGACTCAAGGCAGGATACAGAGGCTTAGCAGCCTGTATCCTGCAGGATTGGCCTCACGTGGAAGCAGATGCCACCTTAAACCGTTTTAAACCTTGGGCAGGCGGGTAGGGGCAGAAATTTGTTGGGCAAGTGGACAGGGATGGAGGGTGGGAGTGGGAAGAATAGCAGATGAAACTGGAGCAGGCAATGTGTGGTTTGGGGGAAACTGCAGATGGGGCTGTAGCAGTTTGGTACAACTCCGCACAGCTTGCACGGAGGGCAATGGTTGTCAGGGACATCTAAAGACGGGTAGACAGAGCCTTGTCTTCTGTACTTAAGATGTTAGATGTTGTCCTGCAGGTAACTATAAAAGCCTGGAGGACTTTTAAACCAGTTTGTTATCTGTCTGTCTGTCTGTCCGTCTGTTTGTTTGAAGGATCTTTCTTAAAGTGGTGCATAGGATGAATTGGAGCAAATGAGAAATAAGATGAGGACACTGTTATGAGTTCAAATTAAACATGAGAACCTCGATAATGGCAATAGGGCTGGAGATAACATTGATTCACTGTGGGGTGAGGGGCAGGGAGAGTTTAGGACCTTCCTGTGTCTCTGGCTTGAACACCTGGGCAGATGCCCTGAGCTAAGAAATGCGTGTGCAGGTCTGAGGTCAGGGAAAATGGGCAGGTTGGACACACTGAGTTAAAGGTGTCCTGGGTCAGCCAGATGGAGGTGCCCAGTAAGCATTTGGTTGCACAGGTTTAGGCTTTTGGGAGGAAGGAGAGAATTTGGGAGTCTCCAGCAAATAAGCAAGAGCTGAAGCCATAGGTGGTTAAGATTATCTAGAATCTAGATGATAAGAAGAGAGGAGAGCTGAGTTCAGAGGCCTGGATATGTCAGTTTTCTAAAATATTCCTTCTTTAAATATTTATTTTTATCTAAGATGTATATAAACATAGGGAGTAAAGGAATTCTACAAGATTCATTACAAAAAAAGGTTGTTCCCTGTCCACGCACCTCACGTTTAACTCTTTTAGCTGATTTCTCACCCCCCATTATTTACCTCCCTATTGCTAAATATAATATACTTATATTCCTTCTTCTTAGCTTTTAAGTTAGAGACCCTTTCTATTGTGGAAGATGAGCATTTCACATTCACCCGCCTCCTCCAACAAAGTCTCACTCACACACACTTCCTCTGCCCCTATCCTCCAAAATTAGATGTTTGGGAGTTTGGCAGGAGAGGGGAGGGGGGGTTAGAACAGTGTTTGGGTTTTACATTATTATGATTATGTAGCACACTGTTCAAACCTCTGAGCCACATAGCTGCTATGATTATTTTTTCTTTCCTGAGAAACATTTTGTTTTCCAGGAAGTTATTGTCTCAGTTTTTATTATTTGTTTTGGTTTGGTTTTTGGCTTAGTTTTCCTTGGTGTGTGTGTGTGTGTGTGTGTGTGTGTGTGTGTGTGTGTGTGTGTTTTAATTTATTGATTTTAGAGAGAGAGAGGAAGGGAGAGAAAGAGAGAAGGATTGATTTGTTGTTCCACGTATTCATGCATTCATTGATTGATTCTTGTATGTGCCCTGACCAGGGATCAAACCCTGAAACCTTGGCGTATTGGGACAACACTCTAACCAACTGAACTACCCAGCCAGGGCAATTTTCTTTGTTTTTTGTTTTGTTTTGTTTTTATCAGTAATATCACTACAAATTCTCTCCCAGGGAGGAAAAAATCTCCTCGCAATATGTTCGTACACATTTTTAAAGTCAATTTTGTCTTTAAGAAATCTCCCCCAAAGCCCTGGCTGGTGTGACTCAGTGGTTGGAGCATTGGCCTGTGCACAAAAGGGTCTTGGGTTCAATTCCTGGTCAAGGGCATGTACCTGAGTTGGGGGTTACCTCCCTGTCCCTGGTTGGGGCTCCATCAGGAGTCAACCAGTCTATGAGTCTCTCACATCGATGCTTCTTTCTCTTCCCCTCTCCCTCCCTCTCTTCCACTCTCTCAGAAAAAGCAATGGAAAAAAAAATCCTCAGGTGAAAATTAACAAGAAAAAGAGAGAAAGAAAGAAATCTCCCCCAGAGTCTGCTGGCTCTGGGATTTCCTTTCACCCTCATTGAGGCAGCCGAATTCTAAGAATGACACCAATGTACCTAGACCTTGTATAAGCTTTTTCCCTTGAATCTGGGCAGAACCTGTGATAATGATATGTCACTTCTGTGATTATGTTACCTTGTGTAGCAACAGAATTGTTATAGGTGTGATGAGGTTCCCAATAGGGCCGAGTTTTCAGGTGGGCCTAATCACATAGCTCTTTCCAAGCCAAGAGTTTCCCTCTGGCCTGTGGTAGAGGAGGAAGTCAGAGAGATTCCAAGAGGGATTCAATGTGAGGGACTGTGACATTGCAATATAATAAGAATTATACTTTCGGCCTTCCTCGGTTTCTGGCACAGGCCTCCTAAAACTCTTATAATTTCCTGAGTGATAGGGGTGAGAGGATTATCTGTTAGTATTCAAAATGAGCCTCTTTCAACCATACCTGAGTTTATGCTAATGAGGTGACCCTAGGTGGGCCCCTAGGTAGTTTCATGATGGAGGCTGGTTGCCAGAGGAACCAACCCTGCAGTTAGAGAGTTGGAACTTTCAGTCCCACCCCCATGATCTCTGGGTAGAGAATAGGGGCTGGGAATAGAGTTAATCACCAATTGTCAATGATTTCATCAATCATGCCTGTGTAATGAGATCTTCATAAAAACCCCACACAAAGGGGTTTGGAGAGTTCCTGGGTTGATAAGACATCATGTACCTCTTCAATTGGCTGTTTTATGTGTAGCCTTTATTATACTCTTCATAATAAACTGGTAATAGTAAGTAAAAGTGTTCCCCTGAATTCTGTGAGCCATTATGGCAAATTATCCAATCCAAAACAGGGGTCATGGGAACCCTCAATTTGTAGCCAATCAGATGAAAGTGTGGGTAACCTGGGGACCCACTACTTGTGATTGACATCTGAAGAGGGGGGGGCAGTTTTCTGGGACTAAGCCCTTAGGATCTGTGCTAAATCTAGGTAGTGTCAGAATTAAATCATAGGATATGCAGTTGGTGTCCACGGAGAATTGGAGAATTGCTTGCTGTGGAAAACACATATTTGGTGTCAGAATTGTGATTGCAGAGAGTTTCCCTTTAGGGACGATATCTGTTGCTGAGATGGAAGGGCAAAGACCTAACAGTGGTCCCTAGGAACGGACAACAACCAGCAAGACAATGGAACTTTCAGTCCTCCAACCACAAGGAACCAGGTTCTGCCAATAACCTAGTGATCTTGGAAGTGGATTCCTCCCCAGATCGTCCAGGTAAGAATGAAACTCAGTTAACACCTTGTATTCAGCCTTGAAAGACCCCAGACAGAGAACCCAGCCAAGCCCTGCCCCTGACTTCTGACCTATGGAAGTGGGGGATCAATGGGCATTGTTTAAAGCTGCTAAGTTTGTGGTAATTGTCACACAACAACAGAGAACAAATACACCCATACTGGGGGCGGGCACCTTCACTTCTCTCCTGAACAGCCTCTCATTTTACTGTATCTTGTTCTCATTTCAATTTTACTCCCTGGTTTAAGTTTGGCACATTCACCAGTAGCTTCCAAAGCAAGGTACATGGGGAGCAAATTTGCAGGCCTAAAATTGCCTTTATTCTATACTTACTTACACTTAGTTGGAAAGTTTGACTGGATATAGACGTCTAGCTTAGAAACTGCTTTCCTCCAGAATTTTGAAATTATTGCTTCCTGTCTTCTAGCTTCTAATGTTGCTATTGAGAAGTCCATTTTCATTCTGATTGTTGGCTCTCTCTCCCTAAGTTTTTAGAATCTTCTCTTTGCCCCAGTGTTTCTAAATTACACAATGAAGTGACTTGGTGTGCGTCTCTTTTTATCCATCAGGCTGGGAAGAGCCACCCTGAGACATGGGCAAGAGTGGTCTCTGTCCTAGGCCCTATCCCTCAGAGAGCCCCTCTCTGGTTATGCTCCAGCCATGTTTCTTCTCATCGGACAAAGAGTCTACTGGGCAACTCAGAGCTCACACTCTGACAGTAACCTAGGTACATACCTGGAAACCTGGAATTCCTTATCCAAAGAGCTTAAAGCCCATTTCTGGGACCCATTTGGTCATCTTCTCTAGATCTGTCCTGAGCACAGATCATACCACTATTGTTTGCTTATGCTATCAAGTGGCCAAGAAACAGCTCTTTGTGGGAGATAGGGATGGAGCTTGGAGTGTCGACATGTATGCCCATGAGGCCCTTCACGGCGTGGGACAGTTCCAGGAGTTGGAAGAAAAAGAGAGCAGGTGGAGAGATGTCAGCAGGGGCTAGCAACCCCCATACTTCCATCTTCTGGAGCAGAACTCCAAAGAACCTGAGTATTCTATATTAGAACCTGGCCTTCCAGGTAGTTCTGAAGGTATGTTTGTCAAGGTAGGAGGATAGAACATATTTTACTTATTAGTTTGTTAGCTTCATTTATAACTTAAAAAAATTAGACATATAGCATATTGGCCTTCATTTATACTCCTGCCCCATACCTTACAAGTACTAGGAGTGGGCTTGACACTGGCCACTGGTGGGTATCCCTTCATCTAGAAATTTGTGTCTATCCATTCTGGGAAATTTTTTTAGTTATTTCTTTTTTTAAAATATATTTTTGTTGATTTCAGAAAGGAAGAGGGAGAGAGAGAGAGAAAGAGAGAGAGAGAAATTATTATATTAGTTTCAGGTGTGCACTCCAGTGATTAGACATTCTGGCCGAGCCAAAATGTCCTTTTTATTTGATAATAATTTGTGTTTGAAGTCTATTTTATCTGACATTAATATAACCACTACAGCCTATGTCTACTGCTTGTATGATATATCTGTTTCCATCCATTTACTTTTTGTTCTCCTTTACATTTTTATTTCTTAAAAAATTTTAAAATGACACACCTATTGTATGAGTATTTTATTATATATGTATACATTTTAATTGAAAATATTACCACAAATCATGAGTATATAAAAGGAAATAATAGAAGTACCCTTTTAACCCAGCTGGTATGGCTCAGTGGTTGAGCATCACCCTATGAACCAATAGTTCACAGTTCCATTCCCCAGTCAGGGCACATGCCCAAGTTTCGGGCTCAAACCCCAGTAAGGGGGCGTGCAGGAAGCAGCCAATGAATGATTCTCTCTCATCATTGATGTTTCTATCTCCTTCTCCCTCTCCCTTCCTCTCTCTGAAATCAATAAAAACATTTATTTAAAAAATAGAAGTACCCTTTAAACTACAAATAGAAGGGAAATTTCTCAATGTGTATTTGAAAAAAACCTATACCTAACACCATATTTAGTGATAAAAGACTGAGTGCTCTCTTCCTAATATCAGAATAAAAAAGAATGCTTGTTCTCAGTCCTTCTATTCAACATCATACCAGAGGTTCTCACCAGTATAATAAAATAATTTTTAAAAAGAAAAAGTTATGCAAATTGAAAGGGAAGAAGTAAAACTATATTTTCAGACAACATCATGACCTATGAAGAACATTCTAAGAAATCTATAAAAGCTGCTAGAACTAATAAGTGAGTTTAACAAGGTTGCAGTAAAAAATGATTATTAAACAAAGATAAATTGCATTTGTATGTACTACAATTTATAAAACTCTTAAATTATAATTAAATCAATTTATAATGGCATCCAAAACCATGAAACACTTAAGAATATTCTTTCTTTCTTTTAACTAGAATGTACTGACTTGATTAAAGCAATCCATGAATAGTCTTCACAATGGATATTTGAAGAGCATCTGGTCTGACATTAAGCCAGGGTTTGGTTCTTTTTTTATTATTATTAAGTTCAGAGAAGAAGAGAGAGGGAGAGAGGGATAGAAACATCAATCATGAGACGCATTGATGGGCTGCCTCCTGTGGTTGGATTTAGGTTTACCATTTTACCCTTTGGTTGCTGTTTGCCCTATTTTTTGTTCCAGTGTTCCTCCTCTCCTGCCTTCAGTTGCATTAACTGAATGTTTTTAGCAATACCTCTGTGCAATATTTCTTTAGTGTCGCTTTAGGGATTGCAATGTACATCCTTAAATTTCCCCAGTCTACTTAGGGTCAATATTATACTACTGCACCAGAAATGTAGAAACCTTTTAACTGTAGAGATCCATTTACTCCCCACCCCATCCTTTATGCTACAGTTGTCATATATGTTATATCTATGTCCATTGTAAACTTTACAATCCAATTCTTTAATTTTTACTTTAAATAGGTATATGCATTTTAACAAAATTAACAAAGGAAAAATATTATTTCATATTTACCCCCATATTTACCACTTTCAATGTTGTTTCTGTCTTGAAAATTTAATTTCCAGGTAGTATAATTTATCTTCAGTCTTTATAGAAAGAACTTCCATTTGCATTTCTATAGCAAAGATTTACTGGCAATAGATTCTCTTAATTTTATCTGAAAATATCTTTTTACCTTAAATATTGAAGGAGGTTTTTCACTGGATACAAATTTGGGGTTGATAGATTTTTTTTTCCTCTTAAAATTTTAAGAGTGTTGTTCCATTGCACTCTGGCCTTCTCTGTTTCTGATGAGAAGTCAGGATAATCCAGATCCTTGTTTCCCTGTATCTGTAGTGTCACTTTTCTTTTGTCTACTTTTAAGATGGTCTCTTTATCTTTGGTTTTCAGCAGTTGGACTATGAAGTGCCTGGATGTAGTTTTGTTTGTATTTATCCCGCTTTGAGTTTTCTGAGTTTCTTGAATCTGTAAGTGTACGTCACCAAACATGGGGAAATTCCATCCATTATTTCTTCAAAAAAAATTTTTCTGACCATTCCCTCTCCACTCCTTCTAGGACTCAAGTTACTCTTTAGTTAGTTACCCCATTGGATCTTATCCTACAAGCCACTGAGGCTATTCTTATTTTTATGCTTTTTTTTCTTTCTATCTAAGCTTCAGTTTGGATAGTTTTTATTGTTCTGTCTTCTAGTTCACTGATCTTTTCTTCTATAATGTCTAATCTGCTGTTAAGCCCATCCAATGAATTTTTTATTAAAGACATATTTTTCTAGAATTTCCATTTAGTTCTTTTCATTGGTTTCTGTTCCTGTCCCCTTTCCTAAGATATTGTATATCCTAAATGTGTGTATGTGTGTATCTATAGCTATATAAATATTATATACATCTATATCTATCTCTATCTCTATCTATATATCTATATCTATATCTATATCTATATATCTCTATCTCTATCTCTATATCTATATCTATATCTATATCTATCTATCTATATATATATATATTCTTGAGAACAGTTATGTTATGGGCTGAATCATGCTATGGGCTGAATCATGCAACTGCCCCCCCCCCCCCAATTTATATGTTAAAGCCCTAACCTCTAATATGACTGTGTTTAGATAGCAGACCTTTAAACAGGTAAAATGAAATCATAATGGTAGGGACCTAATCCCACATGACTGATTTCCTTATAAAAAGAGAAAGAGACTCTAGGAATACGCATTAGCACAGAGGAAAGGCCATGTGAGAATACGGAGAGAAGGTGGCCATCTGCACCCAACTCTGCTAGCACTTTGATAATGGACTTCCAGCCTTCAGAACTATGAGAAAATAAATTTCTGTAGTTTAAGGCATCCAGTCTGGGGTATTTTGTTATGGCAGCTCTAGGATGCCAATACAAATGATAATAACGGCTATAAAATCCTTGTCTGCTAATTCTAATGTATTGTTTATTATAGGGTTAGTCTCCATTGATCGTCTTTTCTCTTGAGAGTAGGACACATTTTCATAAGTCCTGTGTGTCTAATGAGAGTGAATTGTAAACAATATGTTTCAGAGACTCTGCATCCTGTTATTCTCCTCCCATGTGCACGCAGTGTTCAGGAGTGAACCAGAGATTTGGGTAAAATTTATACACAGAATGTGGAACATCTCTGTTTCTGTTCTTTCCAGGTTTTCCTCCTTTCTTTCCAGCAGCTATACTTGTCACAAATTGTCCTCAGGTTCTTCAAACCAATAAAGCTATGAGTTTTCTACTGGAGTTTTAGCCACCTGGAGTGACAGTTACTGCGGCCTTCCCTCAGGCTAGAAACCATGAAAAATGTGAAACATCTAAAGCAGTTTCATTCTTTCAAGTATTAATGCCCCTCCAGTATTGCTTTTGGTTTCTCTCCAGGGCTTTTAGATAATTGTTTTTTTAATGTTTGGTACAGAATTTGTAGTTGCAAGCAATAGACGTTTTGACCCAATTGAAACTCCTTCCCATACCTGAATAGAAGTTGCTGGAATCGATCCAAGTGTTTCTACTTTTACTTCCTCCTTCTTCGTCTAAACCACCATAGCAGCAGCAAAACTAAAGCAGTGACTTCCGAACCAGTTTTTCCTAGGACTCTTATCCCATCCAGCTCATTCTCCACATGCTTAGAGCACTTCAGTGGGTTGACCTTAGGTCCCCTGTTCTTACTCTACACAAAGCTTAGGGTATTTCAGCCACTTCTGTTTTCAGTTGCCATCTCTTTGCTGATAACTCCTAAATGTGCACCTCCAATCCAGAACAATGCCTATAAATCAGCTGCCTGCTAGAATGTCCTTTTGCTTATGTCAAAGGATCTTTTGACTCATTATGTCCTAAACTAATATCAGTTCTCCTCTCAAAATTAGTTTTCTTGCATCCCCTATCACAATGAATTCCCTCACCAGTTACCCAATTTCCCATATCAGAAATCTGGGAGTCATTCTTGATTCTCTCGCTGCAACACTTAATCTCCAAAACCTCTGGGTGTTTATTTTCTTAATCTCTCTCAAAACTACCCATTTTTCTCCGTCTTCATTCCCACTGTTGCCACAGTCATTAGCCTGGGTTTTCAAGCAATAAACTGGCCTTCCTACTTCTCTGGTCTTGTCCCTTTAGTCCCTTCTATAGTAGCCGCAATGACCTTTTGGGTGTTTCTAGGTCCCTGACTTTTCCATACATTTTAAATTTTATTTCATTTTTTAAAACATACTTTTATTTATTTCAGAAAGTAAAGAGATAGAAACATCAATGATGAGAGAGAATCATTGATCAGCTGTCTCCTGCATGCCCCACACTGGGGATCAAGCTCACAACCTGGGCATGGGCCCTGACCAGGAATTGAACCGTGACCTCCTGGTTCATAGGTCAATGCTCAACTACTGAGCTATACCAGCCAGGCTTCATACATTTTTTTAATCAGCTTATGAGTTTCTTTCTAAAAGGCCTGATGGTGTTGCTCAGTGGTTGAGCATGATCCTTGCACCAAGAGGTTGCCAGTTCGATTCCTGGTCAGGGCACATGCCTGGGTAAAAAAAAGAGGCCCGATGGGATTTTGATTGGGATTCCATTGATCCATAGATCAATTTTGGAGAAATTGATATGTAAATATTGAGTCTTCCAATTCTTGAATATGGTATCTGTCTTAGTTTCTTCGGGTTTCTGTAATAAAATACCACAGACTGAGTGGCTTACAAACAACACTAATTTATTTCTCAGTTCTGGAGACTGGAAGTTAAAGATCAGGGTGCCAGCATGGTCAGGCAAGGGCCTTTTTCCAGATCATAGACTTCCACTGTATCCCCACACAGAGGAAGGGCCCCCCACTGCCCCCACCTTCTAATACCATTTCATCGAGCGTTAGGATTTCAACATATGACTTTGGGAAAGACACATTCAGACCACACACAGAAACCCTCTTCATTTATTTGCTCTTTCATTTTTCAGAAATATTTTGCCATTTATAGGGTACAGGTCTTGTTCATCTTTTGTTAAATTTATAACTATTTCAAATTTTATGCTACTTTAGATGTTATTGTTTATTAATGTAAATTTCCAATTTGTTGTTACTAGTGTATAGAAATAACTCACATATTAGTTCTAGAATGTATGTTTTTAGATTCCTTAGGATTTTATAGAGGCAATTATGTCGCCTGTGAATAAAGATACTTTTACTTTAGCCCTGGCCAGGGAGCTCAATTGGGTAGAGCATCATCCTGAAATGCCAAGGTTGGGGGTTTGACCCCTGGTCAGGGCGCTACAAGAAGCAACCATAAATAAGTGGAGCAACAAATGAATCTCTCTCTCTCTCTCTCTCTCTCTCTCTCTCTCTCTCTTTCTCTGTCTCTCACTCACTCTCTCTCTGCCATCCCCCCCTCTTTCTCTCTCTAAAAATCAACAACAACAAAAAAGATACTTTTACTTCTCCCTTTACTGTCTGTATCCATTTTATTTCCTGTCCATATTTTGTTGCACTGGATAGGCCCTCCATTACAATGTTAAATAAGATGTGTGAAATTGGAAATCTTTGCCTTGTTCCTAGTCTTAGAGGAAATAATTGTCTTTTTCCACTAAATGTGATCTTAACTGTAGGTTTTGTGTAGATGTGTCTTATCAGGATTAAGAAGTTCCTTTCTATTTCTATTCTATTTCTGAGGGTTTTATGTGTGTGTTTTTAATCATAAATAGGTTTTTGCATTCTGTTTGTTTTTAATGTATATATATATATATATATATATATATATATATATATATAGTTTTTATTGATTTCAGAGAGAGGAAGGGAGAGGTAGAGAGAGAGAGAAATATCAATGCTGAGAAAGAATCATCTATCAGCTAGCTGCCAGCTGCATGCCCCCCACTGGGGATCAAGCCCGCAACCCCATCATGTTATCTGACTGGGTATCAAACTGTGATCTACTGGTTCATGGGTCAACACTCAATCACTGAGACACACTGGCTGGGCTATGGGGGGTTTTTTGGTTTGTTTTTTAGTCAGTGTATTATGTCCTGAGGTTACCATAACAAATTACCACAAACTGGGTGACTTTAGAAACAATAGAAATTTATTTTCTTGTAGTTCTGTAGGCTAGAAGTCTGAAATCAAGATACTGTGGTAGGCCCTAGCTGATTTGGCTCAGTGGATAAAGCATCAGCCTGCAGACTTCAGGGTCCCAGGTTCAATTCCAGACAAGGGCACAACCCAGGTTGTGGGCTTGGTCCCCAGTAGGGGGCGTGCAGGGGGCAGCTGATCAATAATTCTCTCTCATCATTGATGTTTCTATCTCTCTCTCCCTTCCTCTCTGAAATCAATAAAAATTTATTTTTTTAAAAAGATATTGTGATTGTTTGTGTCAAGAAATTCATCCATTTCATCTAAGTTTTTGGATTTTTGGCATAAAGTTATTCATAATACTAGAGGCCTGGTGCACGACATTTGTGCACTGTGAGGGGTGCTCCTCAGCCCAGCCTGCACCCTCTTGTAGTCCGGGACCCCTTGGGGGGTGTCTGCCTGCTACCATAGGCTCCCTCCCCACAAGTGGTCCTAAGCTGGCAGGCAGACATCCCCCATGGGGTCCTTAGCTCTGCCGCGGAGGTGAGAGAGGGTCCCGCCACTGCAACTGCACTCACCAGCCATGAGCCTGGGTTCTGGCTGAGCGGCACTCCCCCTGTGGGAGCACACTGACCACCAGGGGGTAGCTCCTGCATTGAGCGTCTGGCCCCTGGTGGTCAGTGCACGTCATAGTGACCGGTCATTCTGCCATTTGGTCAATTTGCATATTAGGGTTTTATTATATAGGATTCCCTTATTACCCCTCCACCAGAATAGGTATGCTTTCTCCTCTTTAATTCCTGACATTGGAAATTTTTCTCTTTTTTTCTAAAAATGTATTAATTTTATTGATATTTTCAAAGAACCAGTCATTAATTTTCTATGTTGATTTTCTGTTTTCTTTCACTGATTTCCACTCTTGTCTTTTTATTTCCTTCTGTCTTTATTTTATTTCCCTTTTCTGTTTATTTTGGTATTAATTTGCTCTTCTGTTTCTAATTACTAAGCATGGAAATTTAGATAATTAATTTGAGATCTTTTTCTTTTCTTTTTTTAAGTACAACCTTAATTACTAAAAATCTCCTGAGCACTGGTTTAGGTACATCTCACACAGTTTTATTTTCTTTTAGTGCAAAATATTTTCTAATATCCCTATTGTTTCTTCTTTGAACAATTGGTTGTTTCAAGTATTCTCCAGATAGTTTTCTTTTTTTAATTTTCAGTTTTCATTATGGTCAGGAGACATATTTTATGGTTTAAATCCTCTGATAGTTAGTCAAACTAGTTTTGTGACCCAGAATATGGCCTCTCTTGGTAAGCATATCTTGGTGGGTGTTTTAAAACAATGTGTATTCTATAGTTGTTAGGTGTAAGGCTCTATAAATGCCAATTTAGTCAAATTGATTGACCATGCTATTTAAGTCTATATCCATATTGAGTCTTTGTCTACTTGTTCTATCAATGACTGAGAAAGGAATGTTGAAATCTCCAAGTCTACCTGTGGATTTTTCTTTTTTCTTTTCCATTCTATCTGCTTTTGTCTCATATGTTTTAAAGCTCCACTATTAGGTATATATACTTTTAGTTTTATTATGTACTTTTAATTGACCTCTTTAATATAAGTATAAAATGTTCCTCTTTATCTCTTTTAATATTCCTGCTTCTGAAACCTACCTTGTCTCATATTAATATAGTTACTCTAGCTTCCTTTTGATTAGTGTTTGCATGATCTTTTTCTTTTATTTTTAATTATCTGTGTCTTTATAACTAACATGTAATTAGAAATAAACCCTGGCTGGTGTGGCTCAGTTGGTTGGGCATTGTCCTGTGGACTGAAAGGTTGCTGGTTCAATTCCTGGTCAGGATACATGCCTGGGTTGCAGGCTTGATCCCTGGTAGGGGGCATGCAGAAGGCAGCTGATTGATGTTTCGCTCTCACAGATGTTTCTCTTTCTCCCTCTTCCTTCCTCTCTCTCTAAAAAGCAATAAAAATTTAAAGAAAATAAATTATAAATTAAATTTTCTTGTAAAAAGCATATAATTGTATCATGCTTTTTCACCCAATATGTCAATTTCTTCCTTTTAATTGGGGTGTTCAGGTCATTTACATTTGGTATAGCTATTAATATGAAGCAGGAACTGATGAAATAGAAACCAAAGAACCAATAAAGTGGATGAAAGAAACAAAAGTTAGTTTTATATTAAAAAATAGACAAAACTCTGGCGAGACTAATAGACACAAAAAGATAGAGACAATACAAATACAAAGATAGCTACAGATATAGCAGATGTTTTAAAAATAAATTTCTGTGAACAACTCTTTACCAATACTTGTAAAAACAGATAAAATAGGCATTTTGAAAAATGACAATACATGTATTAAGTTATAACCATAAAATATTTAATTCGGTAGTTAAAATTCTGTCTATGAGAGGAAAAAAAACAAATACAACCACACACACAGTTTATGTTATAGATGAGTTCTACTGAATATTGAAGGAATGAATAATTATATCCACTCCTATACAAACTATTCCAGAAAAGAAAAAAAATTAATGAAGGAAAGCAATTTACTGAATGCTGATACACGGACAATATGAATAAGAATATGACAAGCCAATCTCATTTATGAAACTAGATGTAAAAATCCTAGGTAAACATTAACAAACCAAATGCAGCAAAATATTAAAAATGATAACAACAGGAAAACAAATAAACTCACAATCAAATTATCATCATGAAAAGTTTATTCCAGGAATAGAATGGAGGTTTAACATTAGAAAACCTACTAGGGTTACTTCACAGCATTAACAGATTAAAGGAGAAAATATATAGATTCATCTTAACTGCTGAAAAACTCCTTGATAAACACTCTTTTTGATAACTCTCAGTAAACGAAGATGAGAAGGGTCACTTCCTTAAACCATCTCCACTGTTAGCACTCGCCCAAGCCACTACCGCCTGGCTTAATGTGCTGTCTCCTCCCTGGACCTCTTGCTTCCAGCTTTGCCTACCTCCACCCCGTCCCCGCCCCAAAATACTGTCAATGAAACATGCAAAGGTATCCTTTATTTTTAAACATCTTTGTTGAGACGTAATTCCCTTATAATACAATTCACCCATTTAAATCATACAGTTCAGTGGCCTTTAGGCTATCCACAGAGCTGTGCATCTATTATCACAATCAATTTTAGAACATTTTCATTAACCAAAAAGAAATCACACACCCAATAAACACCAATTCCCCATCCTCCATCCCCCCACAACCCTAGGTAAGTACACTTTCTATCTCTATAGGTTTGTCTATAGAGATTGAACACGTCATATAAATAAAATCATACAACATGTGGTCCTATGTGACTGGCTTCTTTGGCTTTACCCATTGTTTTCAAGGTTAATCCATACTGTAGCATGTATCTGCGTTTCATTCCTTTTATTGCTGAATAATATTACGTTGTATGAATATACCACGTTTTGTTTACCTACTCTCAGTTCGTGAATATTTTGGCCATTATTTGGGATAATGCTACTATGAACATTCATGTACAAGTTTTTGTGTGGACAAATGTTTTCATTTCTGTTGGAGATATACTTGGAAGTGGAATTGGTGGGTCAAATGGTAATGCTATGTTTAATCTTTTGAAGAATTGCCAGACGGTTCCAAAGTGGCTGCACGATTTTACATTTAGAATTTCTGCACATCTTGCCAACACTTGTATGTTCTGTCATTTTGATTATAGCCATCCTGGTGGGTGTGGAGTGGTATTTCACTGTAGTTTGATTTGTATTTCCCTGATGGCTAATGATACTGAGCATCTTTTCATGGGCTTATTGGCCATTTGTATATCCTCTTTGAAGAACTGTCTATTTAAATCTTCGCCCATTTAAAAATTGGGTTATTTATCTTTTAATATGGAGTTGTAATAGTTCTTTATATATTCCAGATACAAGTCACTTATCTAATGCATGATTTGCAACTAAAGGGATCCTTTTAAAAGTTAATTTAGATTACATCATTCCTCAGCTTTGGAATTTTCCAATGTCTCCCATCTCACTCAGAGTAGAAGCTCGAGTCCTTAAAATGCCCTACAAGACGCTGCAGAAGGTCCACCGTTATGTCTCTGACCTCATCTTCTGTCACTCACTCTCTCTCTCTCTCTCTCTCTCAGTCCTTCCCAGTCATTTGTCTCCTTGCCGTGTCTAGAACATGTCTGGTCTGCTGTTGCCTTTGCCCTTTGTTCATTTGTTTCCTCTGCCTGGAGGTCTATTCCTCCAGGAGCCCTCACAGCTGACCTCCTCCTAGTCTCTGCTCAAATATCACTTTTTCAATAACAATCTTATTTAAAAATTTCCCTCACCTCACATTCCCAATCTTGTTTTTACCATGCTCTATATCTTTTCTCAGTAGCCACTTATCCTTTTCTAACACAGTGTAAAATTCATTTGTTATGTTTATTATTTATTAGCTGTCTCCCTATAGCAGAATCTCTCCATAAGGATAGGAATTTTTTACTGTTTTGTTCACTGATGTATTATAAGTTTCTAGAACAGTGCCTGACCCACAGAAGGCTCACAATAAATATTTTTAAAATAAACCATGACTGTAAAAATGGGAGAGCCATGGATAGTTTTGAGAGAGGAGTCATGGTCTGATTTATGTTTTTAAAAAAATCATTGTGAACATTGTGTTGATTATAGACTGGAGAAGGGCAAGGCAGAAGCAAGAAGATCAGTTAGGAAAGTATTGCAATAATCTAGGCAAGAGATGGTAATTACTTGAACTAGAGAGGTAGCAGTGAAGTGATGGAGAGGGGTTAGATTTTGGATAAATTTCTTTGGTAGAGCCTAGAGGATTTTTTAAAATGAGTTGGATGTTGGGTGAGAGAAGCAGAAGTATCAAGAATGACTCTACTTTTTTTTTTTTTTTTTGCATAAGTAACTTGAAAAACTGAGTTGCAATCAACCAAGAATGAAAAGACATTGCATGAAACAGGTATTGTGGAGGGAATATCAAGAGATTAGTTTTGGAATTTGTTGATTTTGAGGTATCTATTTTATCTCTATCTGGAATTCAGGGGAGAAGTTGGAGATAGAGATATCAATTTAGAAGTCATGGGCATTTAGATAGTATTTAAAGCCATGAGATCAGATAAAACTACCAAGAATAAGTGAAGAAGATAGAGAAGATATCCAAGGAAAAGGACTAAGCCCTATAACATTCCATCAAGAACTAAGAAGAGGAGGAACCAGCCAAGGAGACTGAGAAAGAGAGAACAGTAAAACTAGGAAGAAAAGTAAGAGTGTGGTGTCCTAAGGACTAAGTAAAGAAAGTAGATCAAGAAAGAGGGAGTCATTGGCTGTGTCTGATGCTGTTAATAGACCAAGAAAGATAAGAACTGAGGATTAACTATTGCCTTTGGCAACTTTGAGGTCATTGATGTCCTTGATCAAGGCAGTTTTCAGTGGAACAGTGAGTGTGAAAGCCTATCTGGAATGGGTTTAAGAAAAAGTGCGGAGCTTTGGCTTCCTGCATGATTAAGTAAGTGTGTATTGACTAGCTCCACAAACATAACTGACCATAAAACTAGAGAAATCTATGAGGCAACTGTTTTCAGGTATTGTACATCAGGCAGTGCAAGACCATGTTCCCTAAGAGAAGGGAAATTCATGAGTGAGCCCCACAATTGCCAGGCTCTCTGCCTCAGGACCATCTCTTAATCCAATCAAAGAGCTGGATTCTTAAAAAAGCATAGTGGCCACTCTAAAATGAGGAAACCGAAATTAGGGCTCAGCAGATCTAAAGTAGCTGAAATCCGTGGAGTGAGGCTGAAATCAGAGAGGAGGAAGCTCAGGAGAGAGAGGGGACCTCATTAGTCTTGGGGAGGGGGTAGTTTCCAATGAGTCCATGACTGGGGGCTGGGCGGTACATGTGCAGGGTGAAACTACGCCCAGGCTTACCGGAGGGTGACTGTTCCCAACAGGAGGGTCAAGCAGCACTGGAAGAAGAGCAGTGCTGGCAGTATTGGAGTTCTGGTCCTGCTTGAGTAGAGAGACTACATTAACATCTCATCAAGACTCCTGGCCTCCAGCTCAGACATAGACCTTAGCAGTGAGAACCGTGCCGTAGAGCAGGTGTCAGCAAAGTTCTTCTGAAAGGGGGCGGACAATAAACATTTGAAGCATTGTGGGCTATCTGATCTCTGCCCCAAGTCTTCAGCTCTGCTGTTGTGGTGTGAAAGCAGCCATAGACATTGCATAATGAATGGATATGATTGTGTTCCAATAAAACTTAATTTACAAAAAACAGGTGAAGATGGGAGAATTCGGCCTCCAGGTTGTAGTTTGCCAATCTCTTTTCTAGAATAAGATCGTATTCTAGACTCATTCTAACAAAGTCCAACACGAAACCACAAAAAGATCCACAGCAGAGGCAGAGTTTGAAGGTTGAATCCTGCCAAGTCAGAGGGGCTAGAGAAAACCCTGAGTTTCTAGAGAAAACAAGCTTTTGAAATGCAAAGTGATCAGCCAGTAGTAGAACTGTCTGCTGGAATAAGAACAATCCATTATCTCTATAAATGTGTTAATAACAATATCTGTTCTTCAATCAAAAATCACTAGACACACACACACATCACTAGACACACACACACACACACAAAAGAAAACATGATCCAAAGTCAAGAAAAGTAGCAGTCAATAGAAACTGAACAAAAGATGGCCCAGATATTGGACTTAGCAGACAAATATTGTAAAGCAGCTATTATGCATATATTTTTAAAGAAAAGTTAGTTCAATTAATTAAAATTTGGACTTTAAGAGTGAACCAATAGCGAATTTTAGCAGAGAAATTGAAAATATAAAAGAAAACTAAATGAAGGTTTTAGAACTGAAAAAATAAAATAACTGAAGTGAGCAAAAATCACTGGATGGCCTTACCAGTAGATTGGATATGACAGAAGAGTCAGTAAACTCTGGAGAATAAAGAAAAAAAGATTGGAGAAAAATGAACAAAGCTTCAGGAACAATATCAAGCAATTGGACATCCATAGAAATGGAATCCTAGAAAGAGAATAGAATCATATGGAGGCAGAAAAAAAATAAAACAAAAGCTGAGAGAATTTGTTGCCAATAGACCTGCAATGTTAAGAAATGCTGAAGGATATCCTTCAGTCTTACAGAAAATGATTTCAATGGGAACCTAGATCTACAAGAAGAAATGAAAAGCTGAAAAAAGTAAAAAAGAGGGCAAACATAAAAGATCTTATTTCTTCCTATAATTCACTATACAAGCAATTGACTATTTAAATAACAATAACATTGTTAGGTGAGGTCTATTCATGCATGTTGAATAAAAAACATGACAGCCCTAGCTGGTTTGTTCAGTGGTTAGAACTTTGACCTGCGGACTGAAGGGTCCCGGATTCGATTCCGGTCAAGGGCACATGCCCAGGTTGTGGGCTCGATCCCCAGTAGGGTGTATGCAAGAGGCAGCTGATCAATGGTTCTCTCTCATCATTGATGTTTCTATCTCTCTCTCCCTCTCCCTTCCTCTCTGAAATCAATAAAAATATATATATTTTTAAAAACACATGAAAATAGGAAGGGGGATGGGTAAATGGAATTTTGAAAAAAGAAAATTGGAGGAAAGAAATAGGAGACTACATGTATGGACAGTTTTTAAAAAATATATTTTTATTGATTTCAGAGAGGAAGAGAGATAGAAACATCAATGATGAGAGGATCATTGATGAGCTGCCTCCTACACACCCTCCACTGGGGCCCAAGCCTGCAACCGGGGCATGTGCCCTGACCATGAGTTGAACTGTGACCTCCTGGCTCATAGGTCGATGCTCAACCACTGAACTACACTGGCTGGGCAGGACAATTCTTAAAAGGAGTTTTCAGCAAAATGGAGCTGAGACGTGGGTGGTAACTGACAGGGAGTGGGGTCAAGAAAAAGATTTTTCCTTTTTTTCTGAAATGGGAGAAATTAGAGCACATTTATATGCAGAGGGAATGATCTAGTAGAGAGGGAGAAATTTATTTTTTATTGATTTCAGAGAGGAAGGGAGAGAGAGAGATAGAAACATCAATTATAAAAGAGAATCATTGATCAGCTGCCTCCTGTATGCCCCCCACTGGGGACAGAGCCCTCAACCCCAGCATGTGCCCTTGACCAGAATTGAACCTGGGACCCTTCATCCGGAGGCCATCACACTATCCACTGAACCAAACCAGCTAGGGCGAGAGGGGGAAATTGATGACAGGTCAGAGAGCGTTCTTGGAGACACGAACTTGAGCAGGCAAAAAGAAAGATAGATCTCGAGAGTTCAGAGGTGGAGGGATTGACTTTAGGTACCAGCACCAGCAAGAAAGCTGATCGTGTACAGGCACTAATGCAAGCTTGTGAGTGAATGTGTCTCAGGGACCATGTGGAAATTTTATTGTGAGGGGTTAAGTTTTCTCAACAAAGTAGTAAGAATGCATCAGCTAAGAGTGAAGAAGGGGGAAGAAAGTGTTGGAGTTTTGAGGGGAGGAAAGTGGGAGAGAAAACAACTATGGAATTACCGTATGATTGCCCAGTGACAGTAAGCACCCACTCAAAATTGTGATGATTTAAGGAAAGCCACACCAGTCAGTGTGGTCACAAGCTTTTTTCCAGCCACGTGCAACTCTCGGGTGCAAATGAAGAGCGGGCAGGAAGCTGGAGTCACCCCAGGTGGTGGTTTTGCCAAGCAAGAACAATAACGTGCCAGGAAAAGGGAGCATATTTGAGGCAGTTGACCATGGAATTCAAGCTGAGAAAGAAAGGAAAGGGGGAGTCTAAGGAGGTGAGGAACAATGGAAAGGGACAGTATTTATGGACTGAAGGTCTTCAGAGGGTCTAAGTATTGTTGAAGTCAGGATGCTATAGAAAATGAGATTCTAAAAAATAAAATTTAAAAAATGGGAGGAGATCCAAGAATGGAGTCAACACGTCTACTCTGAGCTCCTGCCCTCATCCATTTCCTCTGTAATCTCACCTCTTTCTCCCTCAGCCTGCCCAGCGACTCCAGCCTCCCTTGCCTCCTTTCTCATCTTCAAACAGCCAAGGACATTAGTGCTGCAGGGCCATAAACTGACTGAGCCCTGCGCCTGGAGAGTTCTTCCCAGGAAATTCACACCCTCCTTTCCACCTAGAAGTCTTTGCTCCAGTATTATTTTCTCAGTGAGGCTTGATTGACTCCATCACCTTATTTAAAATTGCACCTATCTCCACGCTGACACTCTGAATCCTCCTTAACCTACTGTATTTTTTTTCTGCACAGTACTAATCACCTTCTCACTTATACTGTAGATTTACTCATTGATTACACTCCGGTTCTCTCTCTGCCTACTAGAATGTAAGGTTGTGAGGGTAGGGACCTTTGCTTTGTTCACCGTTGTATCCTAAGTGTGTGGTATGGTGCCTGGCACATCATAGGTGCTCAAAGAATATTTGTGGAATGAATGAATAAACCTGCAAAAACCATCATTCTTATTCAAGTCAGTAACAAGATGTAGATGCATCCATTCTTATTTGTATTCAACGTTATTCTGGAGGTTCTAGCCAGCAGTATGTAACAAGACAAAGAAATGGAAATTCTGAGTATTGGACCGGCAAAACAAAATTTTCATTCTTTTATTTTTTAACACATGATCTGATGGCCAACATAGGAAATCCAAGAGATTCTAGAGAAAAGTTATTAGTATTGTGAGAACTAATAAGAGAGTTTTAGCAAATTTGTTGGATCAGCCAAAGATGTGCAGGCCCTATGGGAAAAAGTATATAAAACTTTATTACAAGATAGAAGAAAATGTAAATTTAAAAACAGCTATATAATGTTTGTGGATGGAAAGACTCAATATTCCAATAGTTTAGAAACTTTTTATTATGGGACATTAAATAATACACAAAGTCCTTTTATATAAATGAATTTCTCATGTGCCCATTGCTCAGCCTTTCATAACTATCAATTCCTGGGCCAATCATTTTAAAAAAATATATTTTTATTGATTTCAGAGGAGGAAGGGAGAGGGAGAGAGAGATAGAAACCTCAATGATGAGAGAATCATTGATGAGCTGACTCCCTAAACATCCTCCCCTGGGGGACAGAGCCCGCAACCCAGGCATGTGCCCTGACCAGGAATTGAATCAGGACCTCCTGGTTCATAGGTCAACACTCAACCACTGAGCCACACCGGCCAGGCTCCTGGCCAATCTTGTTTCATGTTTCCCCATCTACTCCTCCCAGGTTATCATATTTCCCCATTTACAAATACCTCAGCTTGTGCCTTTAAAATACAAGGACTGCCCTAACCGGTTTGGCTCAGTGGATGGAGCGTCGGCCTGCGGACTCAAGGTCCCAGGTTCGATTCTGGCCAAGGGCATGTACCTGGGTTGCGGGCACATCCCCAGTGGGGGGTGTGCAGGAGGCAGCTGCAGCTGATCGATGTTTCTCTCTCATGGATGTTTCTGGCTCTCTATCCCTCTCCCTTCCTCTCTGTAAAAAATCAATAAAATATATTTAAAAAAAAAAAAAAAAAAAAAAAAAAAAAATAAAATACAAGGACTATTTAAAAATATATAATGACAATATCATTATCACACCTAATCAAATTAACAATGATTTCTTAGTATCATTCCATACCAGTCAATATTTCAACTTCTAATTGTCTCATTATTTTAATTTGTTGGAATCAGGGTCCATACAACATCCACATGCAATGGTTGTTATTTTAGACAGGATCAAAAATGGTCAAGTATTGCCCGGCTGGTGTGGCTCAGAGGTTGCGCATCAACCAGGAGGTCACGGTTTGATTTTGGGCTCAATCCCCAGTAGGGGGTGTACAGAAGGCAGCCGATCAATGATTCTCATCATTGATGTTTCTATTTCTCTCTCCCTCTCCCTTCCTCTCTGAAATCAATAAAAATACACACACACACAAAAAAGTCAAGTATTGGCAGTTTCATATGGTTTGACTAAACAAAAATCCACATCTGATATGGTAATGATATACACCAACTTCAGGAAAGTGGCAATTTTGGGGGGAGGGAGGCAGGAAATGGGAGTGATGGTGGCTTCAGCTCTATCTTTGACATGCCCCTTTGAGTTCTTGCAAGTGTTAGACAGGACAAAGATCTCAAGGTCTGGGCAGTCCTAAATGTTATTAGAGAGAGAGAAACATCAATTTGTTGTTCCACTTATTTATGGATTCATTGGTTGCTTCTTGTATGTGCCCTGACCCAGGATCAAACCCACAACCTGCTATGTCAGGACAATGCTCTCATCAATGGAACACTCGACCAGTGCAACATGTTATTTCTTAAATAACCAAAAGGTCTGATGTAGCAAAATGTTAACATTGCCTACCTCAATAATGTAGACACAAGTATCTATGTATTATTTTTTACAACTTGTTTGACATTTTCATGAGTAAAAATAAAAACCATGAATGGGAGAAGAGGAAGCCAGTTGGGTCAGTATAGACAACTTGGTCAAACAGCTTGACTGAGAATGGAAAAGATGGGGCAGTGTGAGGGTTAACTGTGAGATTGTGTTTATTGCAGAGGTCACTGCAGGGAGGGGGTAAGAGATTAAAGGTTCAGGAGAGGGGTGGTGGGAAGCTAAGTCACAGCAGAGAGACAGGAGTGTGTGAGTGAGCAGGAGCTGGTGTGGGGTGAGGGTTGTGGCCTTTGCTTGCCCCCCACCCCCCAGTGTGAGGTATCCACAGGGGTCTGAGGCAGCAGGCAGCTGGTTATGCAATTGGAGCTTTTGGGGGAAGTCTCTCCCTTCCTCTCGTTCCAGTTCAGCCTGTGAATCTCCGTCTGTTTTCTGCCTGCCAGTTCATCCCTAACACCCCCCCCCCCCCCACACACAAACACTCCCGGTGGGGAATCCCAATCACATCAGAACCTCCTGGACCCTTCCTCTTTGCGCCACCAAGCAGACCCCTGTGTGCTCCCCCAACCTTGTTTGTCCCTGACTTGTTTCCTTCTGCTGGGAAGCAGGGGCTCCTGTCATTCCTGGTCTCTCTTCCTTCTTTCTAACTTGACATGTTAAGAACAAGCTTTACTGAGATATAATTAACATACCATACAATTCACCCATTCAAAGTATACAATTCAGTGGTTTTTAATATGTTCAGAGAAGTGCAACTATCATCACCAATAATTTTATAATATTTCATCACCCCAAAGGGAAACCCCATATCCTTTAGCTACCATCCACTATCTCGTCCCTCTCCCCAGTACCCCCTGCCCTGCAACCACTACTCTACTTTCTGTCTCTATGGATTTGCCTATTTTGGACATTTCATATAAATCATGCAATGGTCTTTGGTGACTGGCTCCTTTCAAGGTTCATCAATGTCATAGCATCTATTAATACCCCACTCCTTATATGGCTGAATAATATTCCGTTGTGTGATTGTAACACATTATGTTTACCCATTCATCAGCGGATGGATTTAGACGAACTTTTCTAGGGAAATCTTTCCTGATTTACTTCTACTTCTTGTTCCTCTCCACCACACCTTCTCTCGGCCCTCACGCATTCTGTAAGTGGGGATTCCTTGGTCCTACAGCCTCTGAGGTCTTGGAAGGAGCAGGCAGCCTTAGGTTTGCAACCCAGAGGAGCCCACTACTGACTGAGTGATTTGCCCTCTTCTAGGCCTTATTTCCTCATCTATAAAATGAAGACAAAGGTATTTCCTTCTAGGATTGTGGGAAGTGCTGATCCAAGTGCAGCATGTGGCCTGGCATACAGAAGGCACTCAAACAGTGTTGAATCCCTTTCATCTGTCAACCTTGAGCCCCAGCTAAGTCTATGCAGGCAGAAACCATACATCTATCTGCCCTTGATATTCCCCCATCAGTGTCTGAGTACAATGTTCTTGGATGAGAGTCAGACCAAGGGGAGAATAAATAGGAAGAAAAGAAAAAGCAGATATAAGGAAATAACAGAGGAATTGATAAAAATTATACAAATGTGATAGATAAAGGGAGTGCTGGGAAGGTATGTTTTAGTGTTGAGAAGGGTTAGGCAGGAGGAGCATGGGTTTGAAGATGTGTTTCTGGCCTGGCCCTGATATGTCCAAGTTATTTACCTCTGAGTCATTGGGCCTGGGTCCCCTCAGTTTCTCCCTCTGTAAAATGGGGCATGACCCATGCCATAGCTGCCCACTGATGGGGGGATAGTACAAGCTCATGTGCACTTGGCTGTACAAACTATTTACTGAGGGACCCTGAGGGCCAGATGGTGACCCTACCTAACCAAGGCAGGCCCTCGCTGAGGCTCCTCAATGACCTGACATGTTGTCCCCTCTGTGAGGTAGTAGCCTGGAGCTGCCTTGAGTTGGAACCCACCCTTCTTAGGGGCCTGGAGGCTTCTAGGTCTCAGGGGGACCTGACAATGTTCACTCACTCATTGATTCATTCATTCATCAAATTCTCCTTCTTGCATACTTCTGTTTATGGTTTCCGGTGCTTGCTATTTGGCCTCCTTGAATATATAGGAATTTCTTTTTTTGCCCCCAAACAGCAAAATGGCAATGACCGCAGGAGATTCTCAAGGAATATTTGATGGATAAATAAAAACACGAATGGATAACTACATGTAATGACACAGGTATGTCCAGGGTGCTGTTGGAATCTTTTAAGCAGGGCTTCCCAGAGTGACATTTGCACCGGGCCTTGGAGTTAGAGTTTGCCAGGCATATGTATTCTCAGCATAGGGAACAGCATCTACAAGAGCATATAAAGCCCTGAACGATGGGAGCTTCCTAGTGGCTCAGTGCGTGAGGGGAGGTGACGGTGGAATGGAATGAGGGGTGGGAAATGGAAGGGACAGATGCAAGGAAGGGGTGGGGCAGTCCAAGAAATTGAGCAATGGAAATAGAAAAAAGGAGAAAGATCAGTCTTGACACTCGAAGACAATCTCTCCTTAACTATATATATGGCATTTTAAACAGACTGTCCATGTTTTTTTTTTTAAAGGAGAATATGTATTCTATGTGTTGGGAGCTATTTTGTTTAAATCGAGTCTTTCCCTCCTTTTCCAGGAAGTGACGGTGGTGCTCCGCGGGAGGACTGTGCAGCGCACAGGGCATTTAAGTGCTGAGCTGCCCCGTGTCGCCGTGGATGCTGGACGACTCCTGGGAGGTGGGCTGGGGAGCGAGAGCCGTTCTCCCCAGGTAAAGGCCGCGGAA
>NW_005871120.1:4181323-4227256 GCF_000147115.1 Myotis lucifugus
CTCCCCCACCCGGCTCTGCGCCCTCCCTCCCTCTCGGCGCTCGCTCGCGGCTCGCCGCTCGCGCTCGCTCCTCTCCCCTCGCAGCCGGCCGGGGCGGCGCCGACCCCTGCCCCGGAGCCCTCGCCGGCCCTGCCGTCCGCTCTCGGGGCTGTTGTCGAGAGCAGGTGAAAATGGCCGAAAACTTGCTGGACGGACCGCCCAACCCCAAGCGAGCCAAACTCAGCTCGCCCGGCTTCCCGGCGAATGACAGCACAGGTGAGGAGGGGGCCGGGCGGGGGCGGGGGCCGGGCGGGGGGCGCTGTCAGATCGCCCCGAAGGCGAGGGCCCCCGGAGAGCCGAGCTCGGCGGCGTGCCGGCGGAGCACCCCCCTCTTCCCCCCAAGCGGAGCCCCTTCCCCGGAGCCCCGCCGGAGAGGGGAACTTTGTGGGGAGACTGTCCCGGCCCGAGGAGCGGGCAGATGCCCGGTGCGCTCGGGTTTCCCGGAGTTGGTGAGCCCTCCTCGCGTGCAAAACCAAATGGCACTTCCAGGGAGAGAAAGTAAAGCGGAGCGTGTTTATTTCGCGTGGGGATTCCGTCCGCCTCCCGCGGCCGCCGTGTGTCAACACACGCGTGGCTGCCGCCGGGGGTGACAGCGGAGGGGGAGTTAGCGTGAGGGCTGGAGCGGGGACGGCGCAGCGGACCCCAGGTGTTTTCTGAGCCGGTGACATTCCCGCTGCTGCGGCCAGAAGACGCTCGGCGGAGCCGCCAGCCTGTGAGTTACAACTTAGAAGTTTCTTGGAGTGTTTTTGAAAACTCTTCGTTGTTTGGTCACCTAAATAGTGCCCTCTTTTCACCACCCCGAACTTCGTTAGCAAGATGTCCTAAAAGTTGCCGTGGTGTGTTTAATTTCACAAAAGTGTAACTTTAGAAGTAAGTTAAATAGAGCAGATTCGCTGGGGCTGCAATCACCATTGGAGCGCATGTTGCTTTTACAGTGTAGGTATGTAAAAATCAAGAAATTATGATTTCTTAAAAAAATTTTATCAGGATACTGAGTAAATCATTTTTTTTTTTTTTTTATTAACCAGCTTCCTTGAAAACTTTCTTAGGTACTCATCATTTGCCTAAGAGAAGTATTTTAGTTTTCCATTCATTTAATGATTCTGGGTTCTTCTGGGCTGGTTCATGGTAGCATTGTGAACCAGTTGTATTTCCTCTTTTAGAGCTCTTCTTTGCAGTAAAAACTTGCCGCCGCTTGGGAACAGTTCTGTCTCCGGTGTAGCTTGCATTTCTCCAGTCCCATCTTGCAGTAGCAGCATCTGAAAATCAGTTTATAATGAATGGGTCCAAATTGAATTACATTGCTGTAGCAATCCCTTCATATTTGTAGCAGACAACAGCTGTTCAGCTTCTGCAAATATTTCTATGACTGACCACTAGCATATTTCTACGAGTGGTCTGAAAAAATCTATTTCTGTTTAAACAAAACTTGAATTTTATGGTTCCGGTTTTAATACAATTCTTACATTATTAGTTAATGTAGAAGTAAGACAAACAACTTTTTTAATAAAAAAAATCTGTCATAAGGAGATTCTTGTCTAATTAAAATGAAATTTGTTAAACAGTGGGAAGGAATAAATAAGTTTCATGGAATATAAAAGTCTCTAATAAGACTTAAAAACTGATAAAGATTTGAGTTCAATGTTAATTTTATAAAATCAACTAATGTGAAGTGAGAAATGTGATTTAAACGCCCTTTTACTGCAGAACAGATCTTTGCTTGATTAATCTTGCCATGTTTGAGTGAAATGTAGATCATACCAAGCAAGTTCAGCTATGAAGATTGTTCTCTGAAACAACTTTTTGGATGGCTTTTTCAGCTTTGCTATTGTTGAATGAGGGTATTGCAAATTTTGTTTTATACAGAGGACGAAATTAGTAACTAAGACTTAACAAAAAGGCTTGTCCTACTATACACATCTAGCTGTTTCCAAGATAGAGTCCAAAGGATGGCTTTTGAGTAGTTTGGTTAATTGGATGGTCAGATATTTAGTGTGCTGCTAATCACAATGAAATTTATTAGAAAGGATTTTCCATTCTTGCCCACTTTTCCCCCATTCCTTTCCAATTTTGTTCCTCATAAGATATGTTATCGTGAAAGGGTGAATTAGTGTGGGGGGCCAAGGGGGGAATCACCGAGCATATTAAACAAGATACAACTTTGTCCCCTGTAACTAGTAGTCTAAGACAGATCTTAAGGCCTTAGATAAAGGAAATAAAGGACTAATGGAATTACACTACAAAGAGTCAAAGGAGTGAAGGCATTTGGTTAGATGGGAAAGTGAGGAGAGACCTGGGAATAACATTCTTGAGAGACTCAACCTTATTTTAGTGAGGAATTGTGTGTTTGAGGCTTCTAGGAGAAAATTGAGCCAGTAGGAACAAGGTGTGTTCCCTGCTCTGGTGGTGAAATTTGAGGGAGAGGAACTCTGTGCATGGGAAGAGCTGAGGGGTTAGAATTGGAAAGGGGCCTGAGAAACAAGAGAGAGCTACTTGGACTGCCCATGCTGTGCATGCATATCTGTGGGGACTGGCCTGTGATGAGTCTGGGGGCTGGCATTTGGCCAAGAGAACAGAACCCCCGCTGTTGGGGAGCGGATCAGCCAAAGTGCTGTGTGACTGGCAGGCACTTGCAGTCGACCAGGAGGTGCGTGGATGTGTATAAAACACTTCACAGTGAAGTAAGGCAGCATCTCCAGGTGATAACGCCACTGCCACCGATGGCAGGCAGGAGAGGTCAGGAAAGTCTGAGGAGAGCATGCAGCGGTGATTCGGAAATAGGGAGTGCGCCCCAAAGGAGGGCAGAAGAGGAAGAAGTTTAAACACTTTCACACAACTGTAGTCTTCCTTTATTTGGCACCCTTTATAAGAAGTAGGACTTTGTGTTACCAGTATATAGTTAGTTGAGTGTTTTGGAAACTTCTTCATTTAATATGTCCAAATTATAACAGCATATTAGTCTTTTAACAGCAGGGATTCATGATTTCACAGTGTAGGGGAAATAAATATCCAGGCAAGCAGTAGACTTTTTTGGTCAGCTTAACTGAGGCCAAATTTACATACAACAAATAGGTTTTATAAAAAAAAGTTCAATAAGGCTGCCTTCTAAAAATTGAAGATAGATATATCTCATGTGTAAGTGTCCCTGAACAGTCGTGATTACATTTTATGTGAATCCCTGTAAGTGTAATAGAAAACTATATTTAAAGAAAGCTTATGGTAAATATGGCTATCAACCAAAATACTTTTTACAATAAAATTATGATCTTTTTTGTGTGTGCAGTGCTTTATGCATCAGAGTGCTTTTCTCTCCATCATCTCAGTTTGTTCCTCACGGCATCCTATGAGGTAGGAAGGGGAGAGACTATTCCTGCTGCTTCTAGGTGAGGCAGCATACTTGAAAGAGGTAATCTGCCCAAAATAAGAGGGTCAAAACCAGAACCAAACCAAAATCAGTAAATAGGTCTATTCAGTCTACATCCATAAATATGGAATTTGCTTTAATCATGAACCCAGGAGACTGCCGTACTTGGCAAGTTTCAATAGCATAACTCTAGCAAGTGAATTAAATCCCTACGGGGAAAGTTTGTAATCACTATGGAGGGAGCAGGGGTGTGTTCTTCCTGCTGGGGCTCGGGGCAGAGACTCCCCCTTCCCTCTGGTTTTGGCAGCAACAGGATACACTTTGGTCTTACTTTCGTGGTTATTGCAGTGAATAATTGAGGCCCGTCAAATTATTTCATCTCTTAACTAAGTTCTGGCTAAATAGGAAGTGTAAGTTTTGTAGAGACTTCTAGGGCTAGGGCTTGTCATGACTTTGCTTCGCTTTTGTTAGAAAAGTAGGGGCTTTTAAATAACAGAGAAGGGTGAGAACAGTGGTTCCATTTGAAGTTCTTCAGGGGTGATGGGAATGAATCCCACCAAGGTGCTTTGGCAGTTGATCAGAAGATTGAAAATCATTCCTGTTTAACATTCAGATTTGATTCTGTAATTCTTAAACAGAATTGAAAATGAGTTCTAAAGGGACTGAGGCTTAATTCTATAGTCAGAAGTTGATGCTGAGATTGTTAGTATTTTGTTTTGTTTTTAAATGTTTTTATTGATTTCAAAGAGAGGAAGGGAGAGGGAGAGAGATAGAAACATCAGTGATGAGAATTATCAACCAGCTGCCTCCTGCGCGCCCCCTACTGGGGGTCAAGCCCCAAACCCCGGCATGTGCAGTGCCCACTCGAGCTGTGACCTGGATCATTGGTTGATGCTCAACCACTGAGCCACATCAGCTGGGCTAGCCAATGTTTTAAAAACTGCTCACTTGTGTCCTTATGGTAGTGTAACAAAGTATATTACGTGGGGCTACATAAATGCCAACTTTGTATTTTTATTTAGTGTGTTTGAAAACAAAACAGTTACCCTGGCCAGTGTGACAAAGGGGTTAGAATGCTTGCCCGAGCACCAAAGGGTTTCAGGTTTGATCCCTGGGCTCCAGGTCAGGTTGTGTGTAGGAGGTAACCAATTGATATATCTCTCACATTGATGTTTCTCTCTCTCCCTTCTGCTCTCTTAAAAAAATCAATGGAAAATATATCCTTGGGTAAGGATTAACAAGGAAAAAAAACCACACCACAAAATAGTTAAAAATGATTTTGCCAAAGTATGCCTTCTCCTGTTAAAATGAAATGTACCTATTGCGTAAAGCAAGATTAGGAAAGCTTGGTTTATGAGCCATTTTGGTTCTTGGGGTAACCTTAGTCAGGACACCATCTCTTTTTCTTTGCATTGATTTTGGGGCGGGTGGAGAGAGAGAGGGAGAGAGAGAGAGGGAGAGAGAGAAAAATACCATTATGCATTCATTGCGTTGTATGTGCTCTGACCAGGGATCAAAACCACAGCCGTGGCATATAGGGACAGCACTCTAACCAACTGAGCTACCCAGCCAGGCCAGGGTAAAATACCACCTTTTTATCTTACCTAAACCAGTACTTCAAATATATTTCAAGAAACCAAAGGGCATGTGAAGAGGTATTTCTCAAATGAGATTGGGAATAGCCAAGGAACTTAAGTTCAGGCCTTCCCAGAACCATTGTGTACTGATGGCTGTAGTTTGCACCATTCCCAAACCTTTTTTTTGGTTAATTTTCCCATTGATTTTTCAGAGAGAGTGGAATGGAGGGAGGGAGTGATAGAGAGAGAGAAACATTGATGTGAGACACATCGATTGGTTGCCTCCCTCATGCCCCCTGACCAGGGTTGGATTGAACCAGGTACATGCCTTTGACTAGGAAGTGAATCCATGATCCTTTGATGCTCAGGCTGATGCCCCAATTACTGAGACACACTGGCCAGGGCCCTACACCTTTATTATGTAATACACGGGTGGGCAGACTTTTTGTAGAGGGCCAGAGGACCTATTTTCAGTTTTGTGGACCCTGTGATTTGTTACAGCTACTCAACACTGCCATTTTAGCAAGAAAGCTGTCCTGGCCGAAACCGGTTTGGCTCAGGGGATAGAGCGTCGGCCTGCGGACTGAAAGGTCCCAGGTTCGATTCCGGTCAAGGGCATGTACTTTGGTTGCGGGCACATCCCCAGTAGGAGATGTGTAGGAGGCGGCTGATCGATGTTTCTCTCTCATCGATGTTTCTAACTCTCTATCTCTCTCCTTTCCTCTCTGTAAAAAATTAATAAAATATATTAAAAAAAAAAAAAAAAAGAAAGCTGTCCTGGACAGTAATACAGGAATCGGTGTGGCTGTGTGCCAATAAAACTACAATTTGGCCCTCGGTGTGGGGGCCCTAATGTCATGTGCGATTAATGCTCTGAGGATCCATTAGGAGCACTGCACTGCCGGGGTTGCACTAGTCTTAGATGTCTCTGAAGAGTTTGAGGATCAGTTGAACAGCAGCAACACAGGTTTTTTGAGCACCTACTATGCACTTATCTGACTGCTGACTCTCAAGCACGGGGAGCAGGGGTTTATAAGCCCTTGAGATGCAGTGAGCCACATGGGAAGCCGCAGACAGAGCCCCTGTCTTTTTTGTTCCTTTTAAACACTTTTACATATAATTTAAAATCAGGTAAGTTTAACAAAAACCGTTAATTAAGGTGATTTTGTTCCTTTGCTTGTCATTTTGCTCTTCGTTGTCATCTTTTGCCCTCCAAGTCTGCATCTTCCAGTGAAACTTGAAGGTGAGCTGCTCTGCTCTGCACGAGCTTGTAAGATCTTTTCACAGCCATATTCTCATTGCTGGGAGCGGTGCCTGGCACATGCTAGACCCTCTGGAAATACTTGAGGGAATGAGTGAATGAATGTGCAGTATTTATCTTTCAAAGTTCTTATATTTTTTTCTCACAAGATAGTGCTTTTAAGTTAATTGCCACAAATTTTAAGATCTGTATGTCCTAATCCTAAATTCTATTGAGATACAGATGTGTACCTGTGCATTTTCACCTGTAGACCAACCTGGCTAGCTGTAGGAGTGCTCAGGCTAGGGCCTATTTGGGGCTCTTATAGGCTTCTTGGGGGATCCTTAGTGGTGGTAGCACAGGTCATGGTGTTGACTGGACAGTATGGGGGTGAAAGCACTGGCTCTGGAGCCAGGCCAAGTGGGTGCAGTCTCTCCCCCTCCCCTGTGCTAGCATCATGACCCTGGTAAGTTAGATCAGTTATCTGAACCTCAATTTCTTCATCTATAAAATAGAGATAATCACCATTCTCATCTCAAAGGGTGGTTATGAGAGTAGAATGAAGTGATGTGTGAAAAGTGCCTGGTCTGAAGTAAGTGCTTAGTGCATAGCTGCTGGAACTGTCCTTATCAGGGAAGGTGGGTGTGCCCTGTAGTCCAAACTCACTGGGAGTGCTCATTTGATTGGACTTGCAGGGGTCCTCAAACTACGGCCCGCGGGCCACATGCGGCCCGCCGAAAACATTTGTTTTTTTACTTCAAAATAAGATACGTGCAGTGTGCATAGGAATTTGTTCATAGTTTTTTTTTAAACTATAGTCCGGCCCTCCAGCGGTCTGAGGGACAGTGAACTGGCCCCCTGTTTAAAAAGTTTGAGGACCCCTGGACTAGAGATTTGTTTGTCGATGGTTCTGGAACCTTGCATGCATATCCACACAGGTCCATTGAGGAGATCTGTTGTAGTGTAGCTCACTCAGTGAGTATATAGCCAAAAATTATATAATCAATACTATTGATTTTTGCCACCACTTCAATTGTATTTTTTTAAATAGGAACAGAATGGCCATGAAATTCTAAAATTGCAAAAACTTAAGTGGTGTGGTATGTTCTGAAAATTCTTGCTAATTTTGAAGCATATTTCATGGACTGTTTAAGTATCAAATGAATATGTGATTCTACTTCTTTACTGGATATATTGCAATTCAGTCTGAGGTACCTGTTAGGCCAGTGATGGCGAACCTATGACACGTGTGTCAGAGGTGACACGCGAACTCATTTTTTTTGGTTGATTTTTCTTTGTTAAATGCATTTAAATATATAACATAAATATCAAAAATATAAATCTTTGTTTTACTATGGTTGCAAATATCAAAAAATTTCTATATGTGACACAGCACCAGAGTTAAGTTAGGGTTTTTCAAAATGCTGACATGCCGAGCTCAAAAGGTTCACCATCACTGTGTTAGGCAGTAGCAGTGTACAAAGGATTCTGATCAATGCTTTTGAGTAGCTTAGAACTGTGTTGACAAGATGAGACTCAGAGTCAAAACTTGAAAAAGAATACAAAATGCAATCAAATGCTAAATGCATGAGTCAGAAAGGGCAACCCGAAGAGGGCTTCATTTATACACCTGCTCTTTACTGAATGCCCCTGTTTGCAGAAGCCCAGGGCTGGGCGTCCGAGTAAGGGATAGCACCTTAGACTTAGGGGATGGGTGAAGGGCCTTGGCTAAGAGAAGCACACACCAGCAATAGCCTGGTGGGCCCTCTGTGCTCCTGGACTCTGGTGCCTCTTGGGCCTCTCTCTCCTGCTGGGCCAGAGCAAGGAGCCGGATAGTTGGGGAGCCTGCTGGTTTTCTGTGCCTCTTTATTATTGGGAGAGACACCCTGGTCATTCTCAACGGTTTTGTTTTTGTGGGTGTGATCGCCCTGGGGCTCTCATCTATGTCCATCTTCTCTGGTTGTCCCAGACAGTCGCTCATAAGCTCTCTGGCCTTGCCTTCTGTTTTTCAGCACATTGCCTGGTGTTCCTTCAGCCTGCTCTGAGGCCTTTTCCTACTGATTCCTCTCTCCTCAGAATTCCATTCCATGGCTAATAGGCTCCTTGGGCCTGGTGTGCTTGTCCACGGCCCCTGCATTAACTATGGGAAGGGATTCCACACTCCCAATTCAGTCTTAGGTTTAACTTTCGGGAACATGCTTCCATTGCAGCATATCACTGGTGCCAAAGTGTAAGCTCTCTGCCAGTGCTTGTTGCGGGGGGTGGGGGGCTTTGTATATTTGACTTTGCATGGGGGCTGTGATCCTTTGACACAGGAAAGAGTCATGCACAGGGTCCAGTGGGAGCAGAGCAGGGCTTTGACTGAAGAGAAGTGACTCAGATTTGGTGGAGAGCTCTTTGGACAATGGAAGAGGGGCAGGAAAGGCATGGAAGTAAGCAAAAGTGGTTTGTTGTTTTCCAAGTTCTTAGACAATTTTGAGAATGTTGCTGTATTTGAAAAACTGCCTTTAAGGTGTTTTTTTGTTCTAAATTTGGGAAGCAAGACTATTTTTGAGCTCTATGTCTAAAAGTTAATTCTTTTCTTTTTAAACCTTACCCTTAGAAAGACTTGGATAGCATCTCCCATGTGACACTTTCCCCCGTGTTTCATTTCCATTAATCAAAAGAAAGTTTACTTGAACTATAGCTAAGAATAGTAAAATCTAATGGTGACAAAAATTTCACTTTGACTAAATCTGACTTTCCTATTTCTAGGTGTTCCATCTGCTACTATTTGAAAATCTCTTAATTTGCCAGTCTTTCTAATAACACCTGTGTTTTACTGTATATAGTAGGTGTCTCTCTCTCTTTCTCTCTTTTTAGATCCTCACCTGAGGATATGCTTATTGATTTTAGAGAGGAGAGGGGGAAGGCGCGGGGGAGAGAGAGAAATATATTGACCGGTTAGTTGTCTTCTGTGCATGCCCCAACCGGGGATAGATCCCGCAACCTAAGTATGTGTCTTGAGTGGGAATTGAACCTGCAACCTTCAGTGTACAGGACAATGCTCCAACCATCTGAGCCACACCGACCAGAGCTACAGTAGGTGTTTTTTAAGTAATTGTAGCTGTTTAATGGGGTTGTACAATTCTTGTACAAGCCTTTTATAACTTAAAAGCTTCTCTTTGCACTACCCCCCCCAAATATTTTGTGGTTTTTTTTTCTTATCAAAACTATATTATAATCAATGAAATAGCAAGAAAAATAAGCTACTATTCTTTATAAGAGCCCGTAGAGAGAGGCTTGTGCAATATTTTTAGTGTATTTGGCATTTGATTACAAACTGAATGATGACACTCGGGAACTATAGAAATCTATCAAATAATTAGAGTTTGCTTGCTTTGACAATTATGGACTATAAGAGCTTGACCCAATTCCTTTGGATTAAAATATTTTTAGTATTTGTCACCTGATTAAAAGTAGAACCTTCTAACCATGACTCAGAGTTGAAGGAAATGTCAGAGCTTTTTATATGGGATGTGGGCATTGTGGTAGTAAGGAGGGAGCCCTGGCCTCCACTCAGAGTAGACACTGAATCTTGCCTCCCAGCTCATCAACTTTGTGACTTGGGGTCCGTGACTTGACTTTTGAGCTTTGGCAGGGTTGGGGGAGGGTTGTCTCATCTCTAAAATGATTTTTTTCTTCTAGAACTTTACATTTCTTTTTACTTTAATAAGCTTTGTATACTGGAGCTACTATGGTTCCTGGAATATAGCAGGTTGTGGCAGCTGTTATTACTGTTTAATTGTGTGGGAAACTATATGTTACCAACCTCTCTGGCTGGTGAAGGTTGGGATGATGTAGGCTATGAGTCTGACCCAGAACCAGATCCTTGGAAGTTCCTTGCTGAGTAAATGTGAAGACACCTCCCCTGCCTGTTTTGCCTCCAGCACCAGGGCTAGTGTAGTCTCAGAACCAGCTTGCAGAAGAGTGAATTAGAAGCTGAGATTCAGGAATCCTATAAAACTGGTAATAGTTGGACATCTTTTACTCAGTCTGGATTTGAAGTTAAAAGCTGTTATTTTATTGGAAAATTGAAGTCTTAATGAAACGATTTTTCTAGTATTTCAGAACAAGGGCTTGATTTAGGTTAGGATTTAAAAGGGAAAAGCGAGTGGTGAAATTACAAAAATTGTCATTTTTTTTCTTTTTTTTCAATCCTCACCCAAGGAGTGGGGATATTTTTCCCTTTGATTTCTAGAGAGAATGGAAGGGAGTCGGGTGGGGGAGAGTGAGAGAAAGAAAGAAACATCGATGTGAGAGACATGTGGATTGGTCCCCTACCGCACTAGAACTGGCAACCCAGGTATGTGCCTTTGACTGGGAATTGAACCTACGACTCTCCAGTGGGCAAGCCAGTGCTCTAACTATATTATAATCAGTGAGCCACGCCGGCCAAGGCTAGTCTTTCTTTTCAGAAAACAGGGTTAGAGGAGAAAATGGCCTTGGGATCACTATGCAGTTTAGTAAGGGTGATCGGATGAAGGAAATATCAGTGAAATTTAATCTCCTTTTTTGTTCAGTTACCACTGGTCTTGGAAGGAGGAGATTCAGCTCCTTGCTTATTGTGGGACTTTTCTCTTCTTAAAATTAACAAAAAGACATAAAGTATTGATTTTCTGTGTCGTTTTGGTTGTGCCTCTGCTACTATTGGGATTGTTTTTTGTTTGAAGAGCACAGCTTGCTCAGAGTTAAGCTTCTCTTAAAAAATCTCTGAGGAAATCATTTGAATTATCAAGAGATAATTCAGTATTTTAGCATGCACTGATGATTTTCTCAATCTTTTAATGTTTAAGGAAAAACTGCTTCACAATAGTAAGAGAGTAGATTTAGACATTTTCTTTGTTTGAAATGCCAGTATTATTTTTTTAAAATATATTTTTATTGATTTCAGAAAGGAAGGGAGAGGGAGAGAGAGATAGAAACATCAATGATGAGAGAGAATCATTGATCGGCTGCCTCCTGCACGCCCCACACTGAAGAACAAGCCTGCAACCCGGGCATGTGCCCTGACTGGAACCAAACTGTGACTTCCTGGTTCATAGGTCGATGCTCAACCACTGAGCCATGCCGGCTGGGCACTAGTATTGTTATGATAATCTCTTAAGTCGGCACTGCCTGGTAGAACTCTCTGTGTTGATGGACATGTTCTGTGTCTGCACTGTCCAGTACTGGAACCATTGGCTACTTGTGGTTATTTGAGCATTTGAACTGTTACTAATGTTACTCGGGAACTAAATTTTAAATTTTATTTAATTTTTATTATTGTAAATAGCCACATCTGGCTCCTGGCTTCTGTATTGTACAGCACAGACCTAAATACATTTACTTAATCTCATTTGTCTGAAGTTTTCTTTAAGATATTTTTTATCTAAAAGACAAAGTTCTTTTAAAGGGACTGTCTTTTAAAGATAGAAGGTACTTTCAGAAATATTCAATGCTTTACATTTAGGATTATTCACTATTTAGAAAATATGTTACACTGTAGTGTCAGCCCTGGAGATCTGTTGGGGACACAACAGGTCTAGTGTCTCCCTTCATGGAAGGCATCTGTAGTCAGGTGTGACCTCAGAGGAGAGGTTCATGTATGATTAGGGTACAGGATAGAGTCTGTTCTGGATATGGGACGGCCTTTTAGGGGAAGAGGCATTAGCCCTGAGACCTGAGGATGAACAGGCGATTGGGAGGAGGGGATACTATTCTAGGCTTGGAAACAGCATAAATAGCAAGTGTGAAGGTCTGGAGGTATAATCTCTTGAGTGTGTAACAGTTTTTGCAAAAACCAGTTTTGTTTTTGGTTTACGTTCATTGGGCTACCATTTAGAATCGGTGTGGTCTTCCTTCTGAGAGGTGGAGACTGCTGGTGTGGTCCTGCTCTTGGGAGTTGGGGGAGCCGGGATTCCAGTCTCAGTTCTACCATCTCATTCTTTTATTCAGCAAATATTTAAATACTTATAAAATTCAAATTAATTATATGTTTCTTATGTGGGATATTGCTAAGCCGTGGTGATAACAGTGGTGGCTCTGTCCTCTTGGAACTCGGAGCATAGTGGTGTAGGCAGGCAATCCAGCAGTCCCACCAATGCCTGTCTACTTGCAAACTGAGATCAGAGTTGTGGCAGGAAGAAACTGGATGCTTAAGGTAGGATGGTCAGGGAAACTTCTTAGCAGAAAGGACATTGGAGCTCTTACAGGATGAATTATGTGAGAAGTCAGGCATCTGAAGGCAAGCAAAGTTGAGAGCCTCCAAGTGTCAGACCAGGGAGTCCAGGCCATTCTTTTAGGGCTTTAAAAACAATACAAAACTTTAGAAACCAATCGCTTCCAGGGTATTTGGAGAAGTCTGGGAAAGCTTTTCCAAGGTGTGTGTTTCCATCCAAGTTCCTATCTGCAAGGAGAGTTGAAAATTCTCTCTCTCCTCCCAAAATTCTCTCTCTCCTCCCACACCCCGTTGTAGGAGGAAAAAAACCATGAAAGTTGTTTAAAAAATTTTTTTAAGTGGGTAATATATTCATAGGGTTCAGAATTCCAAAAAGCACAAGAGAATGTTTGCTGGAAAGCCTCCCTCTCCTGTCTGTTTCTGGAGTCACCCAGTTTTACTCCCCACAGGTAACCAGTGTGCATTATTCTAGAGACATGCTATGCATATGTAAGTACATGCTCTCTGTACTTTCTTCCCATAGTGACACATTATACTTGTCGTTCCACTATAAGTACATTTTGGACTGATAGACTCTCAGAGCTGTTGGATATAATAATATTCATAGAGCAGTCTTCATTCTAAAAACACTTTTTAATGGTAAAATGTTTGGTGCTGTACTTAAATAACAAAGTTATTTTAGTGTTTTCAATATTCTGTATATGTAGGAAGAATTGAGGTTTTAAAAAATTTAATTCCATGCCATCTCAAAGAATATTAGAAGTTTTGTTACTGTCGTCATGTTGCACGTCATGCAACCAGTTCATACCAAAGTTGTGTTTATTTTCCCAGTTTCTGGAAAAGATTCTTAAAACCTGTAGTTTTTATTATCTACCTTAGTAGATAATGTAGAACTATCTGTAACTTCTACATCAAGCAGATAAAGTGGAAATCAGTTTCTTGCTTGGTAGGACTACTATGGATATTCATATTAATGCCAGGCCTTTTCATTAATTTAGTTAATTAATTTAGAGATTGCAAAACATTATTAAAGTGACCAAAAGTCCTTCAGAAGAGGAGTAGCTGAGTCCTCTGCTATTGCAGATGTGGAGGAGGGAGAGTGATGGGCACTTAAGAGAGAAGATAAATTTATTAGATCATTACATAAAAGAGATGGAGAACAAAAGTGATAATTAGATTTTTTAGGGGTAAAAAGATATTTACTAATGTGTGCATAGATTTCCAGAAGGAAATCTCTAGAAATTGTTTTTCTTAGGGGTGAGGAACTGGGGATGGTTTGGGAGGGCTCTCTATTTTCCACTTTATATTCCGAATGCCTTAAAAAACACCTATAAACATAATTTTTGTCATGAAAAGCTATTTAAAAAGTAAATCAAATCCAAAGCAAAACATCTTTAGTATTTGTGGTTAGAAGAATCTGTTTAATTGTGAGAAGTGGAGTTTTGGTTAGTTCCTGTTGCAAAACCTTTAGCAAGAATGGTTTGAAAAAAGTGTAAATTAACTCGGAGGTGCTGTTCAAAGATTTGAAAATATGATTGTGATGTCCAGTCATCACTTCTTTGCACAAGCTCTGATTTTAACAGAATCCTTTTATTAGAGGTTTCTTCATTGATGTGCTGGAAGCTACAAGACCTGACAGCCAACTAATGTTTCTTTGAGTGTTTTGAAATAATGGCAACTTTTCTGATGTGAGCAACATTTATTTTACTACTACATTGGGCACAAAATGTAGATTGTCACATTCCTTTAGGGAAAAAATGGTACTTTTGAAAAGTCCTTAAAATACTTTTTATTTTCTTGCCTTTTAAGCTCATTTAAACACTTACAATATTTTAAACTAATATTGAGCTCATTTCAGATTTCACCTCAATCAGTAAACACTCCAGTTGGAATCAGGAATGCGTGGAAGTGTTCTAGGTGTTACCACCTGGGCCGAAGCTGGTCAGCTGGGCCTGGACACCTCCAGGGCTGCCTTTAAAAATTCAATTTTTTAAATTACTTAAATGAGTAATTCATTCACATGGTTCAAAAATCAGAGGACACAAATTTGTTAGGAGACTTCCTTCCTCTGCCTAGTCCCCAGATGTGAGTAGTTGCTAGTGTTCCATTATATGAGATGGGCCATAATTGACTTAATCTGTTCCTCACTTGTGGACATTAGATTCCAATCTTATTGTCTCAACACAGTGTCTCAATGAATAGCTCTGCACAATTATGTATATATCTATAGAACAGATTCCTAAAAATGGAATTAATGGTTAAAAGGATTATGCATTTTTAATTTTGATGATGTCATCAAATTGTTCTCTAAGAACTTGTATGTTGGTGGATTCTTAAAGCTTTAAAAGCAGCACACTTATATCCAGCATAGACATCACTAGATATTTTGTGTATGTTATTTGTTAATATTGTCTAGTTGATGATACATTATTCTTCAGTTTGTGATCTCCATCATTTTGTGCAATCTCCATAGCTTTAGGGTGTAGTTTATTTTTCCTTTAAGCCTTTTTTTTTTTTTTTTAGAACAGCTTCAAGTTCATAGCAAAATTGAGAGGAAGGTGTAGAGCTTTCCCACATGCCTCTTGCCCCTACATGTGCACAGCCTCTCCCATTATTAACATCCCCTACCAGAGCGGTACATCTGTTACAACTGATGTACTTACATTGACACAGCATAATTACCCCAAATCCATAGTTTGCATTAGGGTTCATTTTTGGTAGTATGCATTCTGTGTGTTTGAATAGACGTATAATGAACATTATGGTATCATACAGAGCAGTGGTCGCCAACCGGTGGTCCGTGAGGTTGAAAGGTTGGCTACCGCTGATACAGAGTATTTTCACTGCCCTGAAAATCCCCTGTGCTCCACCAGTTCATCCCCCACACTCCCTAACTCCTGGTAATCACTGATCTTTTTACTGTCTTCATAGTTTTGCCTTTTCCAGAATGTCATATAGTTAGAATCATATAGTACATAGTCTTTTCAGATTGGCTTCTTTCACTTAGTGGTATGTATTTAAGTTTCCTCAATGTTTTTTCATGGCCTGGTAGCTCATTTCTTTTTAGTGCTGAATAATGTTCCATTGTTTGGATGTGGGTGTACTTTTTGGACTTAATACATTCATTTCCTGTTACAGGTTCTTGTATAGTCCACCTGTTTCCATATGTTGTACACTGACACCTCTAAGTCCAGAATATGATCTTTCCCCTTCTCCTGACTTGTGTTGCTGTCTGCCAGCTATAGATCCCAGCATTTAGGCCGTAAGACCTAGTCTCTGGGCATCTGCTTACTTATACTTACCTGTGGTGGGGTTTGCTTCTGCAGAGGTTGGATCCTAGCTCAGCCCCCACATTCCTCATCCAGGACCTCTAATTGGATTGCAGGGTGGATAAGGAGCTGATCACAGTATCTTATCCGGGCCCCTCTCAACCATTTTGGTGGAGGATAGTGAACCCCTTTGTGCTTCCTCTGCTCCAGAACATCTGGTTACTGTTTAGGGGCTGCTGGGTGATTTATGGTCAGTCTGTTGGTGGTTTAATGCTGTGGCAGCGCCTCTTGTTCCACCTTTGTCTCTTGAAGCCTTTTCTCCACTTTTCAGGGTTGAGGGAGGCAGCATACAAACCACATTTAGGAAATGTGAAATTGTCCTTGCTGTCTAGGAATAGCCCTTTTCTGGAAACTTCTTAGGTGCATCAAATGAAGATAGGAGTCTGGCTGCAAATCCAGGACTCTGCTAATTTTAGGGTCCAGTGTAACAAAGAACTTTTGATCAGAACTGTCTTGTGTTCTTTAATTGGAAGATAAATAGCAAATATTTAGTGAACAAGATTTCTAGATACCTGATGCAGAGTAACCATGAAATACATTTACTCCCACTGTATGAAGGCCTGGGAGGAAGCAGGTTGCCCAGCCTAACCCACTTTGGCTCTTGAGCTGATAGTGATTTTGAGAAAGGGCAAGACTTTTTACTCACTATAAACTCACTGTTCAGAATGAAGTAAAACCTTATTATCCTGTACTAATTAGGGTGTGGTGTATCTGCATGAAAGAAGCCTGAATTACAGAAGATTTTAGAAAGAATTTGCCTTTATTATTTTCTAATAGTTATTGAAAAGTTTAGGTGTCTTGGGAACTTGTTTAAATGCCTAGATAAAAATTGTAATGGCATAAATGCTAATAAAACCATGCCTTTTTTTTCTTTTACTTTTCATTATTTGTATTTTCATTTTCAGTTGTTGGAGAATTGTTTCATTATTTAGTTGCACATCTCCAAGAATTTTCAGAGGTTTTATTCTATAATTGTTACAGATTATTAGGGCTTTACCATAGAGAAAAAACAGTCGTTGAGCATGAACCCTGTACCAGGCATGGGCTGCTAGATTCATGATGGGGCTATGACAGTGGTAATAATGCCTAATATTTATTGAGTCATCACTGCATGCCAGGCTAAGGGTTGTATACACATTGTATGATTTAATTCTTTCAACAGTGATTCTAGAGGCAGGCACTAGTGTTTCCATTTTAGAGCTGAGGATGCACACATAGGGAGGTAGTAGTAGTAGTAAGTGACAGAGACAGAGCTGAATCAAAACTGGTTGGGTACTTCTCTCACTACCCCAGACTATACTTCCTGTATTGTCAGTGTCTGACTGGTACCATATTAATACATACACTGTGAAGGTCCAGAATGGTTTTTGAGTCATCTAAGAATAATAACCCTGCGAAAGTGTCTACCGTTCAGTGGGTTCCTTATCTTTAGATGTGAGCCTTTCCGGGATGTATTGCCCTTGTTGGATCAATTTTTTGTATCTAGTTTTGACTTAGGAATTAAAAATTCTTTTTGTAAAGTTTTTTAGGTGGATGAATAAAAGTGCTTAGTTTTTGAAAGATTTAAGAGAAGCATTTTGAGTAGTCAGTACAAGCAATGCTGAAGAAAGACTAAAGAAATTATGAAAAAAAAATTTCAAGAAAGCAGACCTTTTTAAAAAACAAACACACACAGGGAATAAGGACTGCAGAGAGAAATAAGAGGTCCTTGGGAGGGGAGTTTTCATGCTTGGAACTAGAGAAACATGAACATAAAACAGCATCTAAACTCATGAATAGTTTTATTTCTCACACTACCATTTCTCATTCTACATTATGCCATTTAATCAACCATGGGATAGAGATTCACTGATATTGAGGTGTAGTTGAAGAGTGAAATAGACCTTCCTGGTCCCTTAGAGGATAAAGCGGGTATAAAGGAAAAAGTAGAACAATGTAACATTTCAAGATAATTCATTATTGAAATTTGTTTTCTTTGTTTCTGTCTTAAGTAGTAATAAATATTAACATTATCACTTTATGTGTTTGACTAGACAAGTAACTTGTTAAAGTTGATAGTGTGTATCCTTTGTAACTCTGGCACTCTTCTCTGTAATTCATTCACTCATTCAGCTTATGGATGTTTGTTGTGGGCCTAATATATGCCAGGCATTTTAGGCTAAGCAATGGGTAGTTAGGATCCCTGCTTTCTTGGTGCTTACAGCCTCATGAGTTATAACAGGAAGTTGATCGTATGATTTTAAGACTCACTCACTATGTCTATAGAGTACAGAAGAATTCATGCTTCTGGCTAATAGAAGGTGTGATAAACTGGTCTGTACATACTTTGACAGAAAAAAACAGTTCTATCAATAAAGAGAACTTGGGGCTCCAAATGCAATTCAAAGAAAAAAATACATGGTGTTATGACAGAAGAGATGTTAGAAAAACCTGAAGAAAGATATGTTTTGTGGATGATTTGTTTAGCTGACACATTTGAAAATTTTTTCAAACAAAACTATTATCAAATGTTATTGTTTGGACAGATTGATTCTCAAAAGCTGTTTTCCAGAGTACCTGAGAGCAGCCGTTCACTCCTTATTTAAGGTGAAATACTGATTTATGATGATGATGAATAAGAATGGATTTAGAACATGTGTGGAATACCATTTGTCTTTCGGTGTTCAGAAGTAATGGTTACCTGGAACGAAGTTTCTGGGTCCAGCCTAGAAGTGAAATACACCTTGTGATCATGTGTGATGAAGACCTCCTGTTTCCCAAAGCAGGCCCAGTTTGGTTGTGACTTTCTCCTTCCTAAGCTGCTGTTGTGGTTGCCCCAGTCTTGTGTGAGTGTGAGACTGGAAAGCTAATAGCTTGGTTTCTCTCAAATCAGCTTAATGAAAGGAACCAATTCTGGGGTTGGCAGCTGGGAAGCCCCAAAAGAGAAAATTCTTGCCCCCAGCTATGAAAGTATGACCGACTTTTTTGCTGTTTGCTGTATGACAGTCTCCTGCTAAGAGTGAACAACCCCTAGAAAGCAGGGTGCCCACGAATCTTGTTCAGCCTCAGCTTTGCTCTCTCCTGGTCTCCTGGGCCCCCTGGTGACTTGGCAGGGAGAAAGGAATTTACCTAGGATTGGAAATGGTAGTGCTCAATCTTGAATCACAGGAATTTCCCATGATTCAGATTGCTTTTGCCCAACCTGGGTGTTGGGACACTAGTGTGTAGAAAGCATAGCTGTGTTATGTTGTAATATCCTGACTTTCCTTCTTCAATCTCCTTTGTCAGTGTTTTGAACTAGAGAATAGGGAAAAATGGTGACAGTATAATGGTGAAAAGCAGGGTAATGGTATGGGTATGGATATGCCTTCCACAAACCCTACACAACCTGTCTTGTCTTTCTAAAAGCCACACCTTATATATTTGGTTGTATACATGTTCATATATGCTTGGACTGGTAGGTGAGGACATAAGTAGAATTAGTCAATCTTCCTGTACCCAAACAGTTGTGAGATGTGTCTGTATTGAAACAGAGTGAGAAAAAGAAGTCAAGGTAGACAAAATGTGGCAGGCCAATAAAAAAACAAAACTAAACTAAAACATGAGCCCTGCTACAACTGCAAAAGTTGTATGTACATTTGGACTAGAATTGGAATAAACCACACACACACACACACAAATGTAAATTTGAGAGTGAGAAGGTTGAAGAGTGAATTTTTAAAGGTAAGACATTTTAAAGTTTTTGTGCAAGATAGAATAAGCTAACCTGTATCTGACACAAAGTGTTCAGTCCAGCATTCATCGTGTAACCCTGGGATACTGTTGTCCCTGTTTTACAGATGAGGGAATTAAGACTTGAGATTAAGTAATTTGTCGAAGGACCTGGGGGTAATTGATTCGGCCAGGATTTAAACTCATCTGTTCTAATTCCAAATGTTCTTTTTCCGATTTCTACGCTGGACTAGGGTGCCTGATGCTGACACTGCCATGTTTACTAACTCTTCTTTTGGGTGTACCTGCTGCTGCCCTGGCCTGGACACTCTTTCCTAGGAACACTGCTTCAGGGTACTTGGAAGAGCCAGTCAGGGGAACTTTAGGCACCAGCTGTTCATCTCCTCCTTGAAAATAGGAAGAAAACCCAATCTTTGTTATAATGGCTCCTGCTTTCTGGTTCAGATGAAGTTTCATTTTCATGTTCTTAGATGGAGCATTGCATTAAAAAAATTTTTTTTTGAAGAGTACTAAGTAAAAATGTGTGTGCATGTGGGCAAAACCTGGAAGGCAATAAACAAAAATGTTATGTATCTGGAGACACTTGTGAATCTCCAGATTCAGGACAACATAATAGCATAAAAGCTATGAAATGGAAGCCACAAAATCATATTGAGACACAGAAGCAGGGTAATGACCAGCAGCAAGGCCTAGTCAGTGGTTCTTTCTCAGAGCTGTCTGCTGTCTCCAGGATCAACTCCTGTTGTCCTGTAACCATGAGGAATCAACCCCAAATTGAGGGACATTCTATAAAATAGCTGGCTTGTACTCTTTAAAAATGTCAGCTATGAAAGACAAAGTCTGAGAAACCTTTCTATGTGAAAAGAGAAGAAAAAGACATGATAACTAAGTGCACTGGGATCCTGAATTGGGTCTTGGATTAGGAAAGTAAATGTGATGAAGGGCATTATTGGGATAACTGGCCAAATCTGAGTAAGGGCGGTCAATACATTAAGTACTGTATCAATGTTAAATTTCCTGAAGTTGATAAATGTACTATGTTTATGTAAAAGGGTGTTCTTAGGAGATGCAGAATCAAGTACTTAGGAGGAAAGGATCATACTGTCTGCAGCTTACTCTCATGGGTTCTGCAAAAACAGTGTATGTGTGTGTGTGTACACATTACCCAGGTCTAATTCCTTACAGCCAGGCAGGAAGAAATACATGTGTGGTGTAGAGATGGTTTACTAGGCATGTATGTACAGAGAACTGTAGAGCCTGAAAAGAGACACCTGGTCAGTTTTGCAGGGGTAGCCTAAAAAAAGTCTTCATAGTCACTTAGACTAATCCTAGTGAGGGTTTGGGGGTGAGGTTTTCTAGTGAGGAGCGCATTTAGAAGAAAGATTGCTCATGCATGTGAGAGCTCATTGTTTTATGGCTGAAAGGGCTGAGACATGGGCAGGGGCCATGTTCATCTTGTACATCTTACGAAGGAGTTTGTACATCTTACGAAGGAGTTTGAGTTACGTCCATAGACATGATGGAGATAATCAAGATGCCTTCAGCTGCGAGGTAATATTAAACTCTAGCTAGAACGACTTAAATGATAGGAAATGTATTTTCTCACGTAACAAGAAGTGTGGCTCTTTCCTGACCTGGTGGGGCAGAAGGCGCCATCATGGGAGTCAACATCTGCCACAACAAAGACCAAAAGGTTCAGTGCGAGGAACCCAAGAGCCAGGACATCTACCTAAGGCTGTTGGTCAAGCTGTACAGGTTTCTGGCCAGTTTCAAACCAACTCCACCTTCAAGTGGTGCTGAAGAGGTTGTTTATGAGTTGTACCAACCGGACTCCTCTGTCCCTTTCCCAGATGGTCTGGAATATGAAGCTTCCTGGCCAGGAGGGCAAAACCACAGTGGATGTAGGGGCTAAAACCTATGACGTGTGTGTTCAGGAGGTGTCCAGACTGGAGGTGTATGCACTTCGAGTGAGCAGCTGCTCCTAGAGCCACATCCTCAAGGCTGGGGGCAAGATCCTCACCTTTGACCAGCTGGCCCTGGACTCCTCCCAAGGGATGTGGTCTTGTCTTCCTTCTGGTTCTTGCAAGGGCCTCAGAGTGTACAGGCATTTTGGCAAGGCCCCAGGAATCCCTCACAGCCACACCAAACCCTACGTACAATGCAAGGGCCGGAAGTTTGAACACGCAAGAGGCTGACGGGCTAGCCATGGGTACAGAAAATGAACCCCAGATTCTACCTTGTTATTAAAAAGATTCTGGATGCTGGGGGAGGGAGGGCATGAAGATAGGGAAGTTCCAGGGTTAGATAATTCAGCTCAGAGATGGCTTTATGAACCCAGGTGTTTGCATTTTTTTTGCTGCAGCCATCCTTGGTGTGTGAATGACGTCTCTGCTCCTGGTTGAAGAGAGTTGCCACAGTTCCGTAATGAAATCTAGTGAAAGGGGAATCTCTTTCTGAGCATCCCTTATTATTAGAAAGGAAAGCCTTTTCCAGAATTGCCTTGGCCAACTTGCCTTTAATTCCCTTAGCCAGGATTGTGTCACCTGCAAGGAGAAGATGATTGTGGCTTTTGGCTTCTCCAGTGGCTCTCCCTCCTGTGGCTAAAAGGTGTTACCCTTCCTGAGAAGAACCTCTGAGGAGCTAGCCAAAAGAGGTTGTTGTGTAAGCAGCCTCCAGGGTCTGTCACCATTGAGAAAAAAAAAATTTCTATAAGTGAATGGTGGAAAGAGGAGTGGCTGCTAAGTTAAAAAAAAAAAAAAAAAAGCCACATGCACGCATCCCCTTGACCACTTTATCAGGACAACTCTTTATTTCTGGCATATTACTCTCCAGCCACTGCCCATATGCACATACTTTAGTTCTAATCTTACTCTAGGTGTCATTTTGCATACAATTTCCATTGGTATGTTTTTATACACCATATAAACATTTTTCTACATTTTTATAGTCTTCATTATTCTAATGTATAATGTTTTATCATATTTTATAGCAATTTATTAAACTTACTTTTGGACAATAGTAATAATAAAGGCTAATACTTACTGAGCACTTACACACTTATTCATTTAGTCCTCACAACATTTCTATTGGGGTATGATGGCCATTTGTTACCCCAGTTTCCAGGTAAGAAAGCTGAGGCTCAGAAAGTCTAAGTAACTTACGTGAGGTCACACAGTTAATTAGCGGGGAGCTAGCAGCAGAGCTGGAGTTCAGATGCAGGCAGTCTGGGTCTATAGCCATCAGGTTAAACTACCTCTGGATATTATTACCCCTTTTTTGATGTTAATACTATGATGAACATATTTCTACATATCTTGTCCTTGCACATGCATGCATAGCCAGGTTGTGGGTTGAAGAATGCATGGTCGCCCTAACCGGTTTGGCTCAATGGATAGAGCGCCGGCCTGTGGACTCCAGGGTCCCAGGTTCGATTCTGGTCAAGGGCATGTACCTTGGTTGTGGGCACATACCCAGTAGGGAGTGTGCAGGAGGCAGCTGATCAATGTTTTTCTCTCATTGATGTTTCTAACTCTCTATCCCTCTCCCTTCCTCTCTGTAAAAAATCAATAAAATATATTAAAAAAAAAAAAAAGAGAAATGTTACTTTGAGAAAGGGCCAGAAAAAAGGAGTTGCTTTCACTTCTTATGTTCAATTACCAGGAAGGTTGATCTATTTTTTTTTTTTACTGTTTAAATCTTTCTTTGTGATACCTGCTTTTGTCCTTTGTGCATTTGGGAGTCAGGGTGCCTCTCATATTAATGTATGATTGACATTAACCCCTTTCATATGATACAAATATTAAGCTCCTGTTTTATTTTCTTAAATTATTTTTGGTTTCTCTGTATGTATTTATTATTTTCTATAGCTTCAACATTTTGAGGAATCTCGTGTTCTGTTAAGGCTAGTTTTTTAAAATATATAACTTACCTTTTAAATATGTAATTACTTTACATATTTAGGTTAGGCTTTACTTTAATTTTCCCAAATTGCTGTTTATCTAATCAAATGCCCAACTGCTTTTTACACAATACAGTCTTAAAAGCATTTTTACCTTATAATTCAGTTTTCTTTGAACTCTCCATTGTTTTCCTCTAATTTGTTTATGTGTTTGTCCCCATAACACATGATTTAATTTTGTTTGAAAATATGATCAAATCTAATAGGGCTAACTCTCTTCTCATCTCTGTTTAACTTTTTCTTTTTCAGAATTTGAAAAAAATTTTCATGTTTTATTTTTCCAAATTAACTTTCAAATCATTTTGACATTACTCTTAAGACATGCTGGTGTTGTGTGTTACATATGCCTCTTTAGGTTAAGCTCATAGTAGCATATGACAGTTGGAGAGCTATTATGGTTACTTAGTTTCTCACTTTCATTTCTGTTTAATTTCTAGATTTTGGACCATTGTTTGACTTGGAAAATGATCTTCCTGATGAGCTGATCCCCAATGGAGAATTAGGCCTTTTAAACAGTGGGAACCTTGTTCCAGATGCTGCTTCCAAACATAAACAACTGTCGGAGCTTCTGCGCGGAGGCAGCGGCTCTAGTATCAACCCAGGAATAGGAAATGTGAGCGCCAGCAGCCCTGTGCAGCAAGGCCTTGGTGGCCAGGCTCAAGGGCAGCCGAACAATGCGAACATGGCCAATCTGGGTACTATGGGCAAGAGCCCTCTGAACCAGGGAGATTCTTCAGCCCCCAGCCTGCCCAAGCAGGCAGCCAGCACCTCTGGGCCCACTCCCCCTGCTTCCCAACCACTGAATCCGCAAGCACAAAAACAAGTGGGACTGGTAACCAGCAGCCCTGCCACAGCGCAGACAGGACCTGGGATCTGCATGAATGCTAACTTTAACCAGACCCACCCAGGCCTCCTCAATAGTAACTCTGGCCATAGTTTATTGAACCAGGCCCAGCAGGGGCAGGCGCAAGTCATGAATGGATCTCTGGGGACTGCTGGCAGAGGAAGGGGAGCTGGAATACCGTACCCTGCTCCAACCATGCAGGGGCCCACAAGCAGCGTTCTGGCTGAGACGTTAACACAGGTTTCGCCACAAATTCCCAGTCACGCGGGACTGAACACAGCACAGGCAGGAGGCATGACCAAGGTAAGTGAGCATCAGTGCTTTGAATGCTTCCTAGTAATTGGTGTCTGCTCCCTCCAAGTAACATGGTAAAATGGGGCCATGTGGAAAGTCTCCTTCAGGCTTTCTTCTGGCCCCTCCTACTTGGAAGAAACAGATTTGGTATCTGGAGTCTTTCCAGGATAAAGATCTCTGCTCCATGTTTTTAAAAGGGGAATTCTTAAAGGAATAAAAAGTTGAATAGCATGCACATCAGGCATTTGAAAACATAGGAAATGTGTTCGAACTGATTGCCAGTTTTCAACCTCTGAAGAAAATGTGTGGAAATAGGACCACATGGTTGAAAGAGGCAACTTCTGCTGAGAATCCGTTTGTATCAGTGAATCTGATAAAGGCTGTTTTACCCAGCTAGCCGAGTTTTTACTCTGTTTACCCTTTCCTTTTTACAACCACCTGATAAAGTGTCTATTGTCACTGTGTCTATTGTACCAACAAAAAAGTTGTGTTCCAAGCTGGTCAGCTACTTGCCATGGTTAACAGGGAAGAGGTACCAGAGCCAGGAGGGCAGTGCTGTCTCTTGGGTACCAGAGGAAATTCAAAGTTCTAGTTCTCAAAGTGGGCTCCCCATCAATATCACCTGGGAGCTAGTTAGAAGTATGTAGCTGCTGACTCAGAAACAGAGGGTGGGCCCAACACTCCAGGCTTTAAGAAGCTTCTATGTTGTTTCGAGGCCTGGGCAAGGTTGAGAGCTCTGCTGTAAGGAAAGGCCTAGGCTGGGGTTTGTAGCTGCCAGCCTTGCAACTGGTGTGTAGAGTAGGAACCAAACTTGGATAATAGGGAAGGCAAATGCCCAGATAGATATGAGAGAACTGGAAAAGATTGAAGTTCACAAGGGAAGAAGAATGCCAGCTAAATCCCAGTGAAGGAACAAATACCCATAGGAGCTCTGAGACAAAGGCTTCTGAACTACAGCCACCAGGGCATCTACTTCAAGCAATATTTGGTACAGCAAATTCCAAAATAGAAAAATGGTTTGGGCTGTTCTTTGGATTTGATTAATCCCATATAAAGAAAAGGGAGAAATTAGAATAGAATGCAATTTCCCCACAAGGTTGATTGTGAGCATTAGGTGACGGATATGAAGTCCTGTGACTATCTTAGGTAAGGAGCAGAATTTTTTTTTTTAAACTTAAGAAACAAAGGTGAAGTAATTCCCAACATCGAAATTGCAGTTATCTCTTTTGAAAATTAGCAAAAGACAATGTGAACTTAAACTTTAGTTATTCCTGGCATTTGAAGAGGGGTATGTGTATGCACATGCCTTTTAGAGTTGGGCTGAGAAGGGATTTCTGATGGGTTTGGGATTCTTGGATAGATTGATGTTTGTTCCTTCTTAATCCACTCATCATTCCAATCCATACTACCCAGTTAAAAAAAGCTTTTTATTTTGGAGAATTTAAATCATATACAAAAGTAGTCATAGTAGCATAGTGCAGGACTTCTCATTCTTTTTGGTCTTGGATTCCTGAATAATCTTAAAAATTATTGAGGGCCCTAAGGAAATTTCTTTAAAATGTGGATTATATCTGTCAATATTTGCCACACTGGATACTAAAAACAGACTTTTAAAACACAATTATATATTCCATTAGCCATCAAGCACGGTGACATCACATGTCACAGAGCCTCTGGAAAACAACTCTGTTCTTATGAGAGAATGAAGGTGAAAAAAACAAAAAATGTCTTAGTATTTCATGAAAACAGTTTTGGGCCTCTGACCATACTTAGCCATTGATAATATGTATTCCTAAAAGTTAGACTTGGCATACCCAAACATAAGTGCCATTCTCACTTGTAAATGCATGAATAGTTTCTTTGAGATGTCAAATGTCCACTAAATATTCAAATTTCCAGTGGTCTCCTTTGTCATAATTTTTTTTTCCAGATTACTTTTCAAAATTTGAATAACCCATATTTCAGTCAATTGATAGGACTGTTAAGAATCTATTAATCTCTAAGAGCCTTACATTTTATTTGTTGAAGAATTTGGTGGTTTTGCTTGTTCTGGGGAGTTTCCTGCAGTCTGGGCTTTGTGATTTCAATTTTGTCACTTAATGTCCCTCTGTTTACCCAGGTTTTTCATTCTGTTTTGGGATTCTTTCCTTTGTACAGAGTGACCTTTCTTTCAAACAATACTTTGGAAGTGTTCACTATGTGGAAAGTAAGTTACATTAGTGTTGTGAGGGTAGTCCTCTCTATTACCTATAGGTATCCCAAAGAGGCCAATGGTGAAGAAAGGGCAGGGACTGTCATTTACCTTCTTCTCCTTCTTCCTCTTCTTAAAGGATACCTTTCAGCATTTCATATAATACTGGTTTGGTGGTGATGAACTCCTTTAGCTTTTTCTTATCTGTGAAGCTCTTTATCTGACCTTCAATTCTGAATGATAGCTTTGCTGGGTAAAGTAATCTTGGTTGTAGGTTCTTGGCATTCATCACTCTGAATATTTCTTGCCACTCCCTTCTGACCTGCAAAGTTTCTGTTGAGAAATCAGCTGATAGTCGTATGGGTACTCCCTTGTAGGTAACTGATTGTCTTTCTCTTGCTGCTTTTAAGATCTCTCTTTGTCTTTGGCTCTTGGCATTTTAATTATGATGTGTCTTGGTGTGGTCCTCTTTGGATTCCTTTTGTTTGGGGTTCTCTGTGCTTCTTGGACTTGTAAGTCTATTTCTTTCACCAGGTAGGGGAAGTTTTCTGTCATTATTTCTTCAAATAGGTTTTCAATATCTTGCTCTCTCTCTTCTTCTGACACCCCTATAATTCGGATGTTGGTGCGCTTGAAGTTGTCCCAGAGGCTCCTTACGCTATCTTCGTATTTTTGGATTCTTTTTTCATTTTGCTTTTCTGGTTGGGTGTTTTTTGCTTCTTCGTATTTCAAATCTTTGACTTGATTCTTGCCATCCTCTAGTCTGCTGTTGGAACTCTGCATAATATCCTTTATTTCAGTCAGTGTATGCTTAATTTCTAGTTGGTCCTTTATCATAACCTCGAGGGTCTCACTAGATTTCTTGAGGGTCTCACTAAATTTATCGGCGGTTTCTAGAAAATTCTTGAAAAACCTTAAAAGTGTGGTTTTTGAACTCTATATCCAGTAGTTTGCTTTCCTCCATTTCTGTCATTTGTGACCTGTTTCTTTGTCTCCGCATTTTTTATGCTTCCCTGTGTTGGTAGAGTGGCTTTGTGTGCTAGGTGTCCTATAGGGCCTAGTGGCTCAGCCTCCCCAATTACCTGAGGTGGACACTCTTGGTGCACCCCCTTGTGCTCAGTCTTGTTGTAGTTAAGCCTTGATTGTTGTAGGTATCACTGGGAGGAATAGACCTCCAGGCCAATTGGCTGTGAGAATCAGCTGTGTCTGCAGTGGGAGAACTTCTGAGCTGGAGACACCCTTCTGGGGCAAGACTTGCTTCAGTGGGGCTTTGGTGCTCACTGAGTCTGCCCCCTGAAGTGTGTCCCTTATGGATCTGAGGAGTTGTAATCTGGATGGTCCCACTCTCACCACTGGGTACACTGGCTCTTGGATATCTAAGAAAGTGCTAATGTAGCCTCTGCCTGAGGCTACCCAGCAGGAGCTATGGAGAGTTCCTCTTCTTTGTTTGGGGTTTGGAGGTGCCCAGATGAGGCCCAGCTGTGAAGCAGTGCAAGCTGCTGTGGGGCCTTGGACCTTCTTTTGGAAGTTCTGGGTCTCTCTAATCCAGCTGCAATTTGTTAGGTAATTTTCAGCTTGCAAAGGGCCAGGCCTTTCATATGCAAATGCCTCTGCACAAAGCTTGGGTGGGGCGGGGTCTCAGGGGATCAACAGGGCGGAGCAAGCAGCTATGGCTGCTTCCCAGTCTTACCCTAAGAGGCCCCGAGTCGCAGTGTCCCGGTAATCGCTGCAAGCACCTCTGAGAGAAAGCCGTCTTCCAGTTCTGCCTGATGCCAGACAATCCAGTTTCTTCCCGTATGAGTCTGGGTCCCCAGAGACTCACCCGGAACTGGAGTTGAGAGCAGTCGGGAGCTTGAAACTCCCTCCCGATTGAAAAGGTCAACCGAGTCCTCAGTTTCCAGCCCTCTCCACGTGCGCCTCGTCCTCAGCTGCCAGCCCTTTCGGCGTGTGCCTCCGTACCTCTGCTCTTTACTTCCACACCGCACCTCCTCTGAGTCTCAGTGTGCTTTTCTCTTTCCTCCTAGTTGTAGAATTTCCATTCAGCCAGCCTTCCTGTGGTTCTGGATGATGTCCGTTTTGTCTTTTAGTTGTATTTTTGAATTTGTTGTGGGAGGCAGCAATTTCCGGTGTTTACCTATGCCGCCATCTTGGTTTCTCCTCTCCCTCCTTTTTTTATTTGCTCAAGTCTGTTTTGCTAGGAATATTGGCCACACAGCTTTACAATGGGATAGTTCTTATGATAGATGTGCTTTTTACCAAATACAGTGAAACCTTGGTTCTCAAACTTAATTCATTGTAGAAGGCTGTTCAAGAAGTAATTTGTTTGAAAGTTGAATCATTTTTTTCCATTACAAATAATGTAAATTGAATTAACCTGTTCCAGCCCCCCAAATGATAAACAGTAGTATTTAATCTATAAACAAATACTTCTTAAATTTATATCGAATCACCCCATTACTAGCCTTAAATGAATCACTATTAGCGCTCCTTTCAGAGGTGTCTTTCAGGAGGCCAGTATGCCGCATGGATGCTTTTTCACATCACTGCCTCTGAAATCTGTCGCCATCTAACTGCTTTTTGTTTATCCAATCAACAACAGTTTTTCTACCTCTTCAGTTGCCTGTGATTATTGTTTCTTTCACACCCTTAGCCACATTAGCACACTTGATGGCCTCTTTATGTTTTAAAATTGTGCTAATCATTGATTTAGCCAACAACAAAAGCATTCTATCCTTTTTTGTTGCCTGAGTGATGCTTTTTGTCATGTTGAGGTATCAGCATGAAAGGGTTGTCAGGTCAAAAACAAGTTTTGGTAGACTGCTGAGCCATTTTTTCTGTGAACTTGATGGAGAACTGAATTGTTCCAGATGGGAGACGTTCGAGAACCGAGGTTTGACTATAGCTGTTTTTTGTTTTTATAGAAATAGGCTTATCTATTTTTTTCCTTTATGGCTTCTAAGTTTTATGTCATGTTTAAAAATTATGAACTATTTTTGTGTATTTTTCCCCTTATACCTTGGATCTTTAACTCAGAATTTATTTTGGTTTCAGTGAGTTATAAAGATCTAGCTGTATAATTTTTTTCCAATTGTTAGTTATCCCAGTACCGTTTATTTAGGTATTGCTAATCCAGCTTTTTTCCCACTAATATGACACACTATTTTTGGTATATTTTATTTAGTTTTCACATATGGAAGGTTTGGGCCTAATTTTGGACTTTTTGTTTCATTGCTCTTTGCTTATTCTGTGCTAGAAGGTTATTATCCTACCTGTATAATGAGTTTAATATATAATGGAGCTAGTTGCCTTTCATTCTTTTTCAAATATTCAGTATTTTCTTTACCATTCCTCTAAAATACTCTTCCAGATGTATGGGTCTTAACCCTGTCTACACATCAGAATTACTTGCACATCAAAATGTAATGCCTGAGCCTGGCCGGCATAGCTCAGTGGTTGAGCGTCGACCTATGAACCTGGAGGTCATGGTTCAATTCTCGTTTAGGACACATGCCCAGGTTGCGGGCTCGATCCCCAGTGTGGGCCATATAGGAGGCAGCCCGATCAATGGTTCTCTCTCATTTATGTTTCTATCTCTCTCTTCCTCAATCACTAAAAATATATTTTTTTAAAAATTGTGATGCCTGAGCCCTAACCAGTTAGGTCCAGTGGATAGAGCATCGACCTGCAGACTGAAGGGTCCAGTTTCGATTCTGGTCAATAGCACAGACCTTGGTTCCAGGCTTAATCCCTGGCCCTGGCACATGCGGGAGGCAATCATTCGATGTGTCTCTCTCACATTGATGTTTCTCTTCTCCTCCCTTCTACTCTCCCTAAAAATCAATGGAAAAATATCCTCGTGTGAGGATTAAAAAAAAAAAAATTGATGGCTGAATCCACTGCAAACCAATTAAGTTAGAATCTCTGGGTTATGGCATGAACATTAATATAGTTTGTAATTCTTCATGATTGGTTTCTCATGGCAGCCACGGCTGAGAACTTACTGTTTCAGATAAACTTTAGGACTGTTTTTCAAATCCTTTAAAACAAACAAATAAAATTCATAGGAGTGTATTGAACTTACAGTAAAATTTGACATTTTAGCAATTTTGTGGCTTCCTGAGTTATCTTATTGTATACATGCAAGTTGTCTTTTCATGGAGTCTTAAGTTGCTGAGAAGTATAGTATAGTTTTCTTTATATAGGCAATACACCTTTTTTATTAAGATTATTCCTAGATGTAGTAATGAATTTATTATTGCTATTGGGAATGAATTTTTCTATTTCATCACCTAACTTACTATCTGTATACATATAAAAGGCTATTATGCTAAGTGTCCGACCGTCCGACCGGTCACTATGACGCACACTGACCACCAGGTGGGAGACGCTCAACACAGGAGCTGCCATGATGAGCACAGAAATGGCACCGCGGACCTGGTGCCCATAAAGCAACACTCTGCCTGCCTGCCTGATCGCCTCTAACTGCTCGCCTGCCTGCTTGATCTCCCCTAACCACTGGCTTGCCTGCCTGCCTGCCTGCCTAATCGCCCCTAACTGCTCGCCTGCCTGCCTGATCTCCCCTAACCACCTCTGCCCTCTGCCTTGGCCCCCACCACTGCAGCTTCATCTGGAAGGTCGTCCGGAAGGACATCTGGAAGGTCGTTCAGCTTTCCAGTCTAATTTGCATATTACGCTTTTATTATTATAGACAATATGAGGTTTGGTTTGCAGTCATTTAAAACTGGGGAATAATCTATTCATTTATAAGATGAGTTTTATCAAATTCCCTTTTGTTGATATCTGTGGTGATTACCCTGTGATTTTTCTCCTATGTTTTATTTATGTGATAGATTATCTCAATAGGTTTCCTAGCATCAAATTGAATCATCTCTGTGCTTGTGAAATTGAAAGTTTAGTGTAGTGCTGAATTTTATTTGCTAGTCTTTCATTTAGAAGCTTTGCTTCTCAATAACCAATAATGAGGTTGATCCATAGTGCTTTTTTTGTGTGTTGTCTGGTTTTGCTATCAGTGTTATGTTAACTTGATCAAAAAGAGTTTGGAAGCCTGTCACATCTGTGCTCTGGAATGTTTTTGCATTTCAATGATCTTTTCCTTGAAGAATTGAGAGACTTCACCTGTACAACTACATGGGCTTGAAGCTTTTTTTCCTAGGAAGTAACTTAAGATCTTTGACAATACTCTTGCTATTTTCTGTAAATATTGACCTTTTGAACTTTATGTCTTTTGGGTCAATATATTTTTCTTTTTAAAAAGTCTAAATTTACTTTTAGAGAAAAGCTGAAAATATTTAACTCTTTTACTCATTAAAAATATAAAGTGGTTACTATGTACTACTATTCCTATGTTGCAGGGTAAGAAATGGAAGCACACAGAATGGAGGAAAGTTAAATAACCTTCCCATGATCACACAGCCAGTAGGTGGCACAACCAGGATTGGCTCTCTCACAGTTTGGCTAAGGGTCTCTTTCAGACTTTCTGGATATTTGATTATTTCCTCTTGCTCATTCCTAATTTTGTGTGACTCTTAAAATAGAAAACAAAATTATTTCTCTATTTCAGCAGTAGCAAAATCTGATATGTTATATACTTTGTGGTAACATATTCTATTGAAAATAACCCACACATATATATTTGTTATTTTTATTTTATTTTTAAAATTAATTTCAGAGAGGAAGGGAGAGGGAGAGAGAGATAGAAACATCGATAATGAGAGAGAATCACTGATCGGCTGCCTCCTGCATACCTCACACTGGAGACCAAACCTGCAACCCGGGCATGTGTCCTGACCGGGAATTGAATTGTGATCTCCTGATTCATAGGTCGACACTCAGTCGCTGAGCTCCACCAGCTGGGTAGAAGAAAAGCAAAAAAGATACATTTAAGTGGGATTTACTAGCCATACAAACAATCACATTATTCTCCTGGGTACAGGTGTTGAGAAGTGTTACTCCTTACAGAGAGGGTGGAAGAGGGAAGCCAAAAGCTGGTAAATTGAAGATGATGTGTGATATCTGGCCAAAGAGTTCAGAATCTTTCTAAGGTTGATAAAAATGTGCTTTTGCAGCCTTAGAAATGCTTTTAGTCCTTTCTTACAAATAAAAATATGACAAGGTACCAAAATAGTTTGTACGGTAAGTCTTCTTTACAGGGGGTTAGATTAGTGCTCATTTTGTGATAAGGTTTTTGAAACTTTCTGTTTTAGAAAGTGGTCAGAAAACAAAGAGCTTGTTTTTGCTTGGAGCTCTCCCTAACGGGTAAATGTGTGTGTATTTTAAGGTTTTGATTTAGATCCAGACTCTCTGGACCCAGTCAACTAACACTTTGGTCAGATAGGTTAAAGCAGTAGTTCTCAGATTTGAGTGTCCAGAAGAATCACTGCAGGCTTGTTAACTCAGAATTCTGGGCCCCTCCTCAGAGTTGTTGATTCAGTGGATTTGGGCTATGGCCCGAGAATTTGTATTTCTTGCCAGCTACCTGGTGACCCTAGTTGTGCTGGTCATAGACCATGCTCTGTAAACCTGTATGCTGACAGAATGGATTAGCCAGAATATAGTCAGTAAAGAATTATTAGAGCCACATCAGTCATTAAAAGAATGCATGACTCATCTACTTTCTCTATTTTGGAATGATAATTGGACATTTTTATATTTAATAACAAAGATAAATAATACTGTACATTTGTCTAATGCTTTTCTCTTTTTCATGTAATATCATCTTATCTGATCCTTAAATGAATGCAAAGAAAACAAGGGAATGTTATATTAAGTAAATCTTAATTTGGACTTTTAAAAAGGTCACAATGGAAATAAATGGGTTTGTCTATAGAATGAAAAAACTGAAAGCTTTGAATTACTACAGTGTGCTGTGAGATTTATATAGCTCCTGTAGGCACAGGTTTTTGATAGAAATATTAAGCAGTCTTGTACTAGCTCATTACTGTGACTTTAATGGAAGTTGATCATAGTTGTCCTTTAGAATATGTGATTCAGGGTGCACCTAACTTCACATGATAATTATCCATGAATTTGTTTCATTTAAAAAATTTTTTAGTTAGTGAAATTATATGAGATAATATATAACTGGGTATTGTCAGTAGTAGTAATAGTAGTAGTAGTAGTAGTAGTAGAAGCAGAGACTGCCTTCCCCAGATGCAGTACAGCTAAGTGCTTAAAAACAGAGCTTGGGCTCTGGAGTAAGCTGCCTTGGTTCAAATCCAGGCTCCACTAATTCTTCTCCCTGGGAAAATTACATAACCATTCTAGGTCTTGGGTGTTTTGTTTTGTTTTCTCTTTTTAATGAGGATGATAGTAGTGCCTGCCTTTGAGAATTGTGTAGATTAAAGGGGGATAATAATATTTTTCTCATAGAATTGTGTTGATTAAATGAGATAGTATATATAAAGTTCTTTTGTATATATTTTTTAAGTAAAAACAATACTTTCATTAACAAGTTTGTGACACAATGAACAACTTCACAGACCAACAGAAATAAGACAGCCCCAAGATACTGGAGTATAACATTGCAGCAGACAAGTTAATATTCTTTACCCTCCTCTCCCCCACCACTATCTGCCAGCTTCCTTAAAATCCTTCTCAAAGGCAGCCATATCCTCACGTGTCTCTCTTTCCTCCATGACCTTAGCCACGTACCAATGAACAAAGGCACACTAGGCGTTTATCAGGACAAATTGGTGGTCCAGGTGAGCCCAGGCCTCAGCAACAGCTGTGGTGTTACTCAGCATGCACACAGCTCACTATACTCTGGCTAGATCTCCACCAGGTACCACAGTGGGAGGCTGGTAATTAAAGCCAACATTGAAGCCACTGGGTACCAGTTCACACACTGAATGGTATGCTTGGTCTTGATGGTGGAAATGGTAGTATTGACATGGTTGGGAACCACATCACCATGGGTAGCAAGCTATGTATTTACCATGATGAGGGTCACATTTCACCATCTGGTTGGCTGGCTCAAAACACACATTGGTTCTCTGGCTGATTTGGCTCAGTGGATAGAGCGTCAGCCTGCAGACAAGGGTCCCGGGTTCGATTCTGGTCAAGAGCACATGCCCGGGTCGCGGGCTCAATCCCCAGTAGGGGGCGTGCAGGAGACAGCCGATTAATGTTTCTCATCATTGATGTTTCTCTCCCTCTCCCTTCCTCTCTGAAATCAATAAAAATATATTAAACACACACACACACACACACACACACACACACACACACGTGATCTCTGCTACAGTATGGTAAGCTTTCCCTGGTAGGCTTTCTCAGCTGAGATGACAGAGGCATATTGTGGCAACAGAGAAATGGATGTGAGGATAGGATATCAGGTTGGTCTGGAATTCAGTCAGAATAATAGTCAGGGCTCTATCAAACCTGAGGGAAGCAGTGATGGAGGACAAAATCTGCCTAATAAGGCAGTTAATATTAGTATACTTTGGGTGCTCAGTATTGAGGTTTTTATGACAGATATTGTAGGTGGCCTCATTGTCAACCATGAAGGTACAATCAGAGTGCTCCAGGGTGATGTGGGTGGTGAGGATGGAGTTGTAGGGCTGTGGAAACCTGAGAGGCTTGGTAGATGAAGAACTCCGGATTGACCTTGCCATAATCAACAGAGAGCCGTTCCATCAGTAGGGCGGTGAATCCAGAACCAGTTCCCTCACTAAAACTGGAAAACCAGGAAGCACTGAAGACCTGTGCACGGATAGGCCAATTTACAAATTTAGTCCAAGACAAGGTCAATGATCTCCTTGCCAATGGTGTAGTGTCCACGGTTATAGTAATTGGCAGCATCTTCCTTGCCTTGAGCTTCTCAGAGTGGAAGAACTGGCAGTAGGTATCAGTGTGAACTTTATCAATGGCCATGGATGGGTTCCAGGTCTACAAATACTGCACTGGGAACATGCTTACTAGCGCCTATCTCACTAAAGAAGGTGTTAAAAGAGTCATCTCCTCCCCTAATGGTCTTGTCACTTGACATCTGGCCATCAGACTGGATGCTATATTCCAGGCATTGCCGATCTGGACACCAGCCTGGCCAACTTAGATGGAGATTCATTCACAAATATCTGAGATTTGTAGGGCTCCGTTGGTTTGGAGTTGGCGAGGGGACGGGGACAAGAATCTCCCACTGACAGACTATTACGGAGTCTGAGGGAGAAATCTGTGAAGTTCTTAGCATAGTGCCTGGGTTTACCGAAAAACTTTTAGAGAAGTTTGGTTAGTTGGCTAGGTGCTTTCTTACATAAAGGATTTGAGAAACCAATAAAATATTTGGAGTGATAATGAGACTGCTTTCTAATGTTTTCAGTGAATATTTTCTAATAAAAATATTTTATGCTTATTATACAAAATTTGCAAGTCTAGAGAATTATTGCCCATAATTCTATCATCTAGTTCAGTGTTAACTTTTTGATGTTTTCTCTACCAGTCTTATCCATAATTATCTCTTTGTAAAGTCAAATTTGGAGTCATGTTTCTTTTTCCCTAGTTCTTTATAACTGATTATATTCTGTAACAAACTGAATGAATGTTTTGCATAATAGCAACATTGAATACTTTGATTTAATAAGCTCCTGGTGACTACTTTGAAGAGTATTACTTGTAAGAAAAACCAATCAACCTGTTCCTTTCCAACTAAAGGTCAATAATTAGGATCTGGAGTTAAAGACCTACATGTATTGCTTTAAAAATATTTTATTGTTTTAATCTTATTACTGGAGATATACATTACATAGAGATGCACAGATCTTAAATGTTACAGTTGATGCATTTATCAAACTCGTGCCCCTATAACCCACAACCCTATCAAGATACATTATCCCAGAAAGTTCCTTTAAATTTCTCCCTTTTTTTGTCCCTCCTACCCCCACTGCCATAATCAGTACTGATTTCGTTCACCATGGATGAGGATGAGTTTTACCCATTCTCAAGCTTTATATAAATGGAATCATACAGTATTTACTTTTTTGTGCAAGGCTACTTTTGCTTGCAGCATGTTTTTGAGATTCATCCATGTTGCTGCCTGAATCAGTAGTTTTTTTGGTGTTTCTTTAATCCTCGCCCGAGGATATAGTTTTATTGATTTGAGAGAAAGAGAGAGAGAGAGAATTGATTGGTTGCCTCCTGCATGCGCCACTACTAGGGATCGAACCCACAACCTTGGTATGTGCCCTGACCAGGAATCAAACCTGTAACCTTTTGGTGTGCAGGACGATGCTCCAACCCGGCCACCTGGCCAGGGCACATTTTTATTGCTAAATAGTATTTCATTGTGTGAATTTACCAAGATTTGTTTATCCAGTCTCCTATTCATGGACATTGTAATGGTTTCCAGTTTGGGCTGTTAGAATAAAGTTTCTGTGAACATTTTGTACAAGTCTTTATGTGGACATACAAATTTTCATTTCTCTTGGATAAATAGCTAGGAATGGAATTGACTAGATGAGAGAGGTCTGTTTTTGGACTCTAGTCTGGAAACTAGCAAGCTGTGTAGCCCATGGACCAGATCTGGTTTATTGACTGTTTTTTATAGCCCATAACCTAAGAATGAGTTTCTTTTTTTAATTGATTTTTAGAGAGGGAGGAAGAAAGAGAGCGAGAGAGACATAGATTTGTTATTCCACTTACTAATGTATTCATTGGTTGATTTGTGTATGTGCCTTGACTGGGGATTGAACCAGTAACCTTGGCATATCGGGACGATGCTCCAACCAACTGAACTATTCGGCCAGGGCGGTGTTTATAGTTTTAAAGGGTTGATTTAAAAAACAAAAACAAAAACCATTAAATAGAAGAATGAGGAATGGAAAATATAGGTTGTCTGCTAAGACTAAAATATTTACTAACTGGCCTTTTATAGAAAAAAAGTTTGTCACTCCTCTTCTAGTTTATTCCATTGATCTATTTGTCCATTTCTTTAGCTTCATTATAATAAGCATTAAAATAGGGTGCTTAGTTTCTCATTTTCATTTCTGTTTAATTTCTAGATTTTGTATCATTGACTTGTTTTTTGCTGATGAGAAATATAATTCATTTTTCTGTATTAACATTGTATCCTATAACCTTACTAAACTCACTTAGTTCTGTTAGTTATTTAGTAGATACCTTAGAATTTTCTAGGTCACATTGTCTTTGTTTTTTGTTTGTTTTTTATTGATTTTAGAGGTGGGGGAGAGAAACATCGATGTGAGAGAGAAACATTGATTAGTTGCCTCCTGTATGTGCCCCTACAGGAAACTGAACCTGCAGCATTTAGTTCAGAATATATTGATATGTGACCAGTGGCCTGATGCACGAAATTCGTGCTGGGGGAGGGGTGGTGTCCCTCAGCCCAACCTGCACCCTCTCCAATCTGGGACCCCCTTGGGGGATGTCCGATTGCTGGTTTAGGCCCGATCTGGGACTACTGGCTCCTAACCGCTCACCTGCCTGCCTGCCTGATTGCCCCTAACCACTCTGCCTGCCAGCCTGCTTACTCCAAACTGCCCCCCCTGCCGGCCTGATCGCCCCAAAGAGCACCCCCGTGCCGGCCTGCTCGCCCCCAACTGCTCTCTCATCCTGGCCTGATAGCCCTTAACCACCTCTGCCTTGGCCCCGTCACCATGGCTTTGTCCGGAAGGTCTCCTGGTCTAATTAGCATATTACCCTTTTATTAGTATAGCTGATATAACATATCATAACAGGGTATGTGCCCTGAGAGGAATAGAACCTGCCACCTTTTGGTGTACACACAATGCTCTAACCAACTGAGCCACCCGGCCAGGGTGGGTCATGTCCTCTTTGAATAGAGACAGTTTTACTTCTTCCTTTCTATTCTGCTTGCTTTTTCTTTTTCTGGCTTTACTGCTCTTGCCTGAGACCTCCAGTACAATCTACCTATATAAAAGTCTAAGTGACCATTATGACCAGACGACCAGCCAGTAGCTATGATGTGCACTGACCACCAGGGGGCAGATGCTCAACACAGGAGCTGCGCCCTGGTGGTCAGTGCGCTCCCATAGCCAGGCCCAGGGACCCCACCCATGCACAAATTTGTGCACCGGGCCTCTAGTATTTAATAAAAGTAATGAGAGCATGCATTCTTTATCTTATTCTTGATCTGTGGAAGAAATCATTCAGTTTTTATTATTAAGCACGGTGTTGTAGGATTTTAAAGACATACATCATCAGATTGATTAAGGTCCCTACTGTTCCTAGTTTACTGAATCTTTTGATTATAAATGATTGCTGAATTTTGTCAAATACTTTTTCTGCATCTATTGAGATTATCTTAGGGATTTTCTTTACTCTTATAATGTGAAGGGCATCTTTCTGAATGTTGAATCAATCTTACATCTCTGGATTAACCTCACTTGATTGTAATGGATTACCCTTTTTATGTATTACTGGATTTGATTTATTAAAATATTGTTCATGATGTATTCATCTGTATTCATGAGGGATATGGGTCTATGTTTTCTTTTTTTTCTTTTTTTAATATGTCTTTATTGATTTCAGAGAGGAAGGGAGAGGGATAGACAGAAACATCGATGATGAGAGAGAAACATCAATCAGCTGCCTCCTGCACACCCCCTCCTGGGGATGTGCCCACAACCGAGGTACATGCCCTTGACCGGAATTGAACCTGGGACCCTTCAGTCTGCAGGCCGACGCTCTATCCACTGAGCCAAACCGGTTAGGGCTTATGTTTTCTTTTTTTGCAATGTCATTTAGTTTTGGAATCAAGACTATACTGGCTTCATAAAATTATTTGGGAATTATTCCTTCTTCCCTTCTTTTCTGGAAGAGTTTCGTCTAAAATTAGTATTATGCCTTAAATGTTTGATAAAATTCACTAGTGAAACCCTCTGAGTCTGGAATTTTCCTTGTGGGGAGGTTTTAATTATTCAATTTGTTTAATATGTATAGGCAATTTAAATATTTCATTTCTATGTTAACTTTGGTAATTTATGTTTTTCAAGGAATTAATCCATTTCTTCTAAGTTCTTGAATTTATCTGGCATAAAGATGTCCATAATACAATAGTTCCTTAATTTCTTTTTTATGCCTGTATAATTTGTAATAATGTAGTGTCCCCTCTTTCAGTCTGATTTGTGTTTTATCTCTCTTGTTTTTCCCTGATCAACCGAGGTAGGGCTTTGTCAACTTTATTGATATTTTTTATACAACCATCTTTTGATTTGCCAGTTTTTTCTTGTGTTCTATATCATCTATTCTGTTTTTTCTTTTCTTTTCTTTCTTTCTTTCTTTTTTTTTTTTTAGCAAAAGGGAGAGAAATTTATTAAAGCGAAAGTAAATAACAAGGCTCTCAGCATGTGAGAGGGGTCCCTCCTAAAAAGGGTTGCCCTGTTTTTTATTTTCTTTTATTTACTTTGGGTTTTCTTTGTTCTTTCTAGCTTCTTGGGGGTAGGCTTAGATCATTGATTTTAGACTTTCCCAGTGTTAACATTTGAGCAATCAGTTTCACCCTAAATATTGCTCTGTACTGCATCCCATAAATTTTGATATGTTTTGATTTTATTACTTAGTTCAAAATGTTTTTATGTGTTATGATTTATTTGATTCATGTTTTTATATAGAAGTGTGTTGCTTAATTTTCAGATATCTGGGAATTTTGCAAATACTAATTCATTTTAGATTTCTAATTCCATTGTGATCAGAGAACATGCTCTGTATGATTTTGTCCTTTGAAACTTATCAAAACTTGTTTTATGGCCCAGCACATGGTCTGTCTTGATGAATGTTCTACATATGCTCAAAAAGAATGTGCATACTACAGTTGTAGGGTATAGCGTTTTTGTAAATGTCAAAGTTGGTTGGTTGTGTTCAAATCAGTTATGTCTGTACTTTTTTTTGGTCTCTTTTATCAGTTACTGAGAGAGGAGTATTAAAATATCCAACTATAATTATAGATTTGTCGATTTTTCCTTTAATCAGGATGAAATCTGACTACTTATTTCATGTGTTTTAAAGCCCTTTGATTAGGTGAATATATATTTTGGATTATTAAGTCTTCCCGATGAATTGAGCCTTTTTTCATTTTAAAAGTTCCTCTTTATTTTTGTTAATATTCTTTGTCTTAAAAATCTACTTTGTCTCATTAACCTTGCCACTTCTACTTTTTTATGATTAATATTTGCAAATACATCTTTTTTACCCTCTTATCTGTGTTTAAATGTTAGCATTTAGTTGGAACTTGGTTTTACTAGTAATTCGGACAATCGTAGTGTTTTTTTTCTATTTTTCAATTAGAGTTTACATTCAAAATTTGTATTAGTTTCAGGTATGCTGCATAGTGATTAGAAAGTTATGTTCTTTACCAAGTGATCCCCTGATACAATCTTAGTCTTTTAATTTATTTACATTGACTGTTGATATAGTTGGATTTAGATTTCCCATCTTGCTATTTGTTTTCTATTTGCCCCTTCTGTGTTTTGTTTCTTTCCTGACCTTCTATTAAAGGCTAATTCTAACATCTCTGTTATCTCAGTTTGTTTCATTTGCAGTCATATGTTTAAATATATAATTCCTGGTTATGGGTCACATTTTCCTGCCTTTTGCCACGTTTAGTAATTTTTGACTGTGTAGTGAACATTGTGGATATGTTGTTGAATATGAAATTTGTTAGCCTCCCTGTACAGAGTTTTGGGTTTTATATTTTAACAGGCATTTGACTCACAGATCAGTTTGATCCTTTCAAGGCTTGTTTTTAAACTTTCTTAAGGCAGGTCTTGAGGAGCTTAGACATGACCTTTTGGGGTCTTAGTTGAATTCCTCGGATGTCAGGAAGATCTTGAACCTTTGACGGGTCTATGTCTCCAGCACTGTGTCCCCTTTGAAATTTGTTTAGTGCACAATTCCTTAATAGTAGCCGGCCACAGGTTCCTTTAAGCCTATTCTCAAACTCTTCCCTGGGCCCTGCTCTCTGTTGCCTGTAGATCTCTGCATTTTGTTATTTGTTGCCTGTGTTTCTTAATTGGGAAACTTGCCTGATCTGAACAAATAGAATTTCTAGGAGGTAGGAGGTGGGAGGGGGTCTGAAGCTCAGAGCCTGACCCTCAGGCAGCTCTCACCATGACAGGCAAGCCAGCTTCAGAGATGGGCTGAAGGGACAGGCCCCCTTGCATGGCAGGTGGCAGCCCAAATTAGGAGGAAATTTGGAAACATTGTACCTAAACTTTATTTTTTTATTTTGTTATTGCTTAAAGTATTACAAAGGGTATTACATATGTGTCCCTTTTTTTCCCCCCCGCCCTTGACAAACCCCTGGCCTCTCCTACCCCCCAGTGTCTTAAGTCCATTGGTTATGCTTATATGCATGCATACAAGCCCTTCGGTTGATCTCTTAACCCCCTCCCTCCTGCCCCCCAACCCTCCCCGGCCTTCCCGCTGCAGTTTGACAATCTGTTTGAGGCAGCTCTGCCTCTATATCTATTATTGTTCATAAGTTTATAATGGTCTTTATTATCCATGAATGAGTGAGATCATGTGGTATTTTTCCTTCATTGACTGGCTTATTTCACTTAGCATAATGCTCTCCAGTTCCATGCTGTTGCAAATGGTAAGAGTTCCTTCTTTTTTACAGCAGCATAGTATTCCATCGTGTAGATGTACCACAGTTTTCTAATCCATTCATCTACTGATGGGCACTTAGGCTGTTTCCAGATCTTAGCTATGGTGAATTGTGCTGCTATGAACATATGGGTGCATATATCCTTTCTGATTGGTGTTTCTGGTTTCTTGGGATATATTCCTAGAAGTGGGATCACAGGGTCAAATGGGAGTTCCATTTTTAGTTTTTTGAGGAAACTCCGTACTGTCTTCCATAGTGGCTGCACCAGTCTGCATTCCCACCAGCAGTGCACGAGTGTTCCCTTTTCTCCACATCCTCTCCAGCACTTGTCGTTTGTTGATTTGTTGATGATAGCCAGTCTGACAGGTGTGAGATGTGTACCTAAACTTTAAAGTCACCCCATAGGTGCAAGTTTCATGCTCAGAAATGAAATACTTTACGTAGGGTCACAGTTGGGAGATGGCTGCCCAGTATTTACAACCCAGGGTCTGTCTTAAGTTTCTGCTGTTTGTATTTGGTGCTTTTCCATCAATACAAACATTTTAGGAACCATTTTGTAACCCAGTCATTATTAACCTGCCTCTCAGACTTTAGCATAGATTAGGGCAGTGGTTCCTAACAACTCACCTGGTGATCTTGTTAAGATGCAAATTATGATTTAGGAGGTCTTGCGGGTGGGGCGATGTGTGGGCTTTTCTAACCAACTCTGGGAGGAGCTGGTGCTGTGGTTGTGCTTTGGGGCAGCAATTGCCAACCGGTGGTCCGTGGACCACTGGTGGTCCTTGAGGTCGGAAAGGTTGGCAACCGCTGGTGTAAGGAAACTTTTGGAGCAGCGATCGCCAACCGGTTGTCCGTGGACTACTGGTGGTCCGTGAGGTTGGAAAGGTTGGCGACTGCTGCTCGGGGGGCTCTGGGAGATCTCTCTTGTCTTGTTGGTGTGAGCTTACATGAGGGTATATAATGGTTATTGGATATGTCACACTTTAAAAGTCATCTCTGTTACTTCCTTCATTGTTCAGTGTATAAAGTTGGGAAGTGCTAAACTTAATATTCTTTATGTAAACGGGTCCAAAGCATGACTTCAAGGATCGACTTCTGCAAAATGTTTCTGCAGTATATTGGAAAGATTTCCATTTACTGTAAACAGTAATTTGCTGTCCATCTGTCACCCAAGTTAAAACATTTAGGGTTTTTATGTTGATTCCCATGAAATTTTAGCATTTTCAGAATTAAATAATGACTATAATATACAGTATGATCCTGTAATGAACAATGATAACAGTTACTGTATTTACTCTTCCTGAGTTATAGTAAGAGGAGAGCAGGCAATGAGTGACATTTCTCAGGTGCCCATTGTATTGGCCACTGTGCTAAGTGCTTTGCAACATGATTTCACTTCATCTCATGTTTAATAATCTTGTGAGGTAGGTGTCATATCTATTTTTCACATGGAATAAAATAATAACCACTTTCCTGCCTCCCAGGAAATTAATCAAGATGACACCTATTAGAAAGTGGCAGGCTCTGAGTTTCAACCCATTCGTGTCTGACTTCACAGTCTGTATTTTTTCTACTGCACTATTTTGTCTGTACCATAGCAAAGATTCAAAATATGGTGAGGAAGTACATAAACCTAATTTTATGTTATGGATGAGTTTTACCCCATCAACAAAATTTATAGAATAGATAACTTGGATAGTGAGTCTAATATCCCAGTAGTATTTTTTGCCATATGAAAAAATTTACTGCTTACACCTTTCTACAAACATACCCAGTGTATAGTGTTGAACCATCTCTGTAGACCAGTGGTTCTCAACCTTGGCTGCACGTTAGAATCACCTGGAATCTTTTTTAAATCCTGATTTCTGGGCCTCATCCTCCGGAAATTCTGTTTTTTTGTTACTAATGTTGTGGCCTCACCCCATAACAAAGAAACAGAATTTCCGGAGGATGAGGCCCAGAAATCAGGATTTTAAAAAGATTCGCAGGTGATTCTAATGTGCAGCCAAGGTTGAGAACCACTGCTTGTAGACTGATTGGGCTGGGGCTCTCAATTTGAAATAATAATTCAGTCAAGCAGGTTTGCAGGACCCATAAGGAAGTCTACTCTTGCCCTAACCAGTTTTCTCAGTGGTTAGAGCATGGACCCGAGGACTGAAGGGCCGAGGGTTCTGTTCTGATCAAGGGCACGTACCTCTGTTTCAGGCTCGATCCCAGCCCCAGTCGGGGCTAGTGCGGGAGGCAACCAATCGGCGTTTCTCTTTCTTTTCTCTCACCCTCTAAAAATCAGTGGAAAAAAATATCCTGGGGTGAGGATTAACAACAACAACAAAAGTCCTCTCTTCTGGCTATTGAAAAATGTGTGTTTACCTCACACACAGGGAGCCAGCATAAGGATAACTTCTTTAAATGTGGTTTTTTATGTGTATATATATATATATATATATATATATATAATTAAGGAAGAGGGAAATATAGAAACATCTAATCTAATAAAAGAGAAACATGCAAATTGACCACACCTCTGCTATGACCACACCTCTGCTATGCCCAAGCCACGCCCACCAGCCAATCAGAGCGGCTATATGCAAATTAACCCAACCAAGATTGGGGCCAGCAGCCATGGAGCTGGCTCCGGCGATGGAGGAAGCCAAGCTTCCCGCCTGCCCTGGCCGGCTGTGGGTTCTGCTCAAGGCAACAAAGTTTCAATTATCTACACTAATAAAAGAGAAACATGGTAATTAGCGTACGACCGCTACCCTTTTCATTGGCTAATCAGTGATTATATGCAAATTAACTGTCAGCCAAGATGGCGGCCGGCAGCCAGGCACTGAATCGAGCATGAGGCTTGCTTGCTGCAGACTCCAACGTTCCCCGCCTAACTTGCCGGCCTCTCAACTGCAACTCTAAGCAACTATGTACTATGTTGCAAATAAGAAGCTAAACAAAACTCCAGAAACCAGCCGGACTGAAACCCAGCCAGACGACAACATTGTATCCATGTTTTCAGCAGCGAGGCCTCAGAGCTAAAGCTGGCCCAGAATAAAAAAAAAAAAAGAAAACAAGGAGCGGTTGGAAGCTTTAGTCACTCGCCAGCCGGAAAACAGCCCTCAGCCCCTCACCCAGACTGGCCAGGCACCCCAGTGGGGACCCCCACCCTGATCCAGGACACCCGTCAGGGCAAACCAGCTGGCCCCCACCCGTGCACCAGGCCTCTATTCTATATAGTAAAAGGGTAATATGCCTCCCAGCACCGAGATCAGTGGAGCAGCGAGGCTCCCAGTACCGGGATCCGCGTGACAAGGGGCAGCGCCCAAACCCCCTGATGCCCTGCGGCTCTGTGTGTGACAGGGGGCGGGGCCACAACCTCCCTATCCGCCCTGCTCTGTTCGTGACAGGGTGGGGCGCCCCAACCCCCCTCCACGGGCCTTGCTCTGTGTGTGACAGGATAGAGCCATAACCTCCCCATTGGCCCTGCCCTGAGTGTGACAGGGTGCAGCGCCCCAACCCCCTGATCCGCCCTGCTCTGTGTGTGACAGGGGGGAGCTCCTCAACCCCCTGATCGCCCTGCTCTGTGTGTGACAGG
>NW_005871120.1:4228128-4249149 GCF_000147115.1 Myotis lucifugus
CCACCAACGATAGATGTTATTAGTCACAAACGCACTAGATGTTTGCCAGGACAGGGGTGAAGGTAGAAGCAGTCATGCTTCCTCCTCAGCCCCTACGGCGTCCGGCGGCTGTTTAGGAATATCTCTTATGGGAAGTGAGCATCACCCAAGAGTCCCAGAGTGACAGAGGGATGTCTGACTGCCAGCTTAGGCCCAATACTCCGGGGAGCGGGCCTAAGCCAGCAGGTGGTCTTCCCCAGAGGGGTGCTAGACTGCGAGAGGGCACAGTCCAGGCTGAGGGACCCCCCCCTGGGTGCACAAATTTTTGTGCACCAGGCCTCTAGTGGTATATAATAAAAGCCTAATAGGCAAATTTACCGAGCAGTGGAACAGGTGGAATGACTGATTGCTATGATGTGCACTGACCACCAGGGGGCAGATGCTCAACGCAAGAGCTGCTCCCAGTCCGCAGGCCACAGGCCAGCCAAGGTGGGTGCCAGCAGGGGCCCCCCCATCGCCCCGCTGGTCACCCCGCAAAGGAAGGTGGTGGGGGCAGGGCCGGCAAGCAGGCCCTGCCAGTTGCCCCACAGATTGACCCTGATCGTTGGCCAGGCCTAGGGACCCTACTCATGCACGAATTTTCACCGGGTCTCTAGTCAGTGATGAGAGCGAATCACTGATAGCTGCCTCCAGTACGCCTTACATTGGGGATGGAGCCCACAACCTGGGCATGTGCCAGCTTCAAATATCTTCTTAGTAAATTGTTAAAAGTTGGGATGCATTCCTGTCTTTTTTCAGTATTGTATAAAATTTCACTTTATTTATTTTTAATATATTTTTAGAGAGGGGAGAGAGAGAGAGAAACATCAATGATGAGAGAGAATCATTGATCGGCTGCCTCCTGCACACCCCCCAGTGGGGATTGAGCCCGCAACCTGGGCATGTGCCCTTGACCAGAATCGAACCCTGGACCCTTCAGTCCACAGGCTGGCACTCTCTCCACTGAGCCAAACCAGCTACGGCAAAATCTTTTACTTTAGAGACTCCTGTCTGATGGTAGAAGTTTTCTATGCTCTATTTTTGGAAAGAGATCTCAAAGCCACTTCAAGATTGCACAGAGCTTTGTGGTTTTCAAAGTGTTTTCCTATGTGCTATTCCATTTCAGTGAGATACAGGAAGTCCAAGCAGCCCTGTGCGCAGGCTTTCAGGGGTGTATGATCTCAGTGGTGAGCAGCCATACTGATAGGGAGTGGGGGCGGGGTGGGGGCACTGGGGCATAAAGATAAGGGATAGACCAAGGGGAGAGTATAGAGCAGGGGTGGGCAAACTTTTTGACTCGAGGGCCACAGTGGGTTCTTAAACTGGACCAGAGGGCCGGAACAAAAGCATGGATGGAGTGTTTGTGTGAACTAATATAAATTCAAAGTAAACATCATTACATAAAAGGGTATGGTCTTTTTTTTTTTTTAGTTTTATTCATTTCAAATGGGCGGATCCGGCCCGGGGGCCGTAGTTTGCCCACGGCTGGTATAGAGCATGTTTTCTTCCTTGAAAACCTTGCACGTTTTACTTGGAGATTTACTGTCAAGTAGGAGGTGCTGGGCTGCTTGGCAGGTTGTACTCTCATAGTTGTCAGGGTGTGGCTGCGTGTAGGTGTGCTGCTGCTGCTGCATGTAGGTTCATTAAAGAAAGGTGTACAGTGGTGGGAGCAGCCAGAAGACTGCAGGCTGTGACTCTCAGATCAAATCTGTCAGGAACTGATTGGAGAGATCATAGAAGCTTGCTTTCTTGTCTGTTGATGTTGTGAGTGATGCTCTTCTGAGACAGTGCTTACTTTTTATGAGTGATCAGCAGTATTAATCAGCTTATTTTGCTCTCTCCATTCTCGATGTTCATTTTAATTAATACCTTAGAGTTATCAGTTAACTCCCAGCCAGATGTCTGGCCATCAAGTCCTATTGTTGTGGATATTTGAGTAGAGATAGACTTTAAAACTGCAAGAATAGGCCAGTGTAGCTCCATGGTTTAGAGTGTTGGCCTGCGCACCGAAGGATCTCTAGTTTGATTCCCAGTCAAGGGCACACACCTGAGTTGCAGATTTGCTCCCTGCTCCCAGTTGGTGAGTGTACTAGAGGCAACTGGTTGCACATCGATGTTTCGTTCTCTCCCTTCCTTCTTTCCCCTCCTCTCTGAAGAGCAATGGAAAAAATATCCTCAGGTGAGGATTAACAACAACAACAAAAACAAAAAAAATCCTGCAAGAATAACTTTTTTGGGCCTAGTGAATATTCAGGCCCCTTCCTGAGGTGTCTTACTGTATTCTCATTCATGGAGAGGATGCAGAACAGTAGCCACCACGGTGCATATTAGTTAGTTTTTAACCTGCCCTTCAGGGCCCAGTTGAGGTTTAACCTCTTGAGCCATTTGTTTGCCCTCTGGGCCAGGACCCCTGTCTCCCTTTTCAGACTACATTTAGCAGTTGGTATCAGTGCCACCTGCTGACAGCACACATCCTGTCCTTGTAGCATGTGTCTCTTACCTTGAACTTGGGAGGATGTGGTCCTGCGTGCAATGCACCTCCACCACCCCTTAGTATCTCCCTCCTGGAAGATACTTAATAAACACTAGAGGCCTGGTGCATGAAATTCGTGCACTGGAGGGGGGGGCGTCCCTCAGCCCAGCCTGCACTTCTTCAATCTGGGACCCCTTGGGGGATGTTTGACTGCCGGTTTAGGCCCAATCCCTGTGCAATCAGGCCTAAACTGGCAGTCGGACATCCCTCTCACAATCCGGGACTGCTGGCTCCTGATCGCTCACCTGCCTGCCTGCCTGGTCGCCCCTAACTGCCCCTCCCCCCCCCCCTGCCAGCTTGATCACCCCTCACTGCCTCTGCGTGTCGCCTGATCGCCCCTAACTGCCCCCCCCCCCACCCTTTGCCAGCCTGGATGCCCCCAACTGCCCCACCCCCACCAGCCTAGTTGCCCCGCACTGCCTCCCTGCCAGCGTGGTCACCCCCACTGCCCCCCTCTGCCAGCCTGGTCGCCCCTAACTGACCTCCTGCCGGCCTGGTTGCCCCTCACAACCCCCCCTCGCTGGCCTGGTCGCCCCACGCAGCCTGCTGTTCAGTCGTTTGGTCATCCCTCACTAACCCCCCCTGCCAGCCTGGTCATAGGCAGCCATCTTTATGAGGGCGTGAAGGTTAATTTGCATATTACCTCTTTATTATATAGGATTATTACATAGGATTATCCTCATGGTTGATAGTGTACATATTTTCACAGCCTTTTCCGCTTCCACTATCCCTTAGATGAGGACATCATTGCTCAGAACTGAGAGAAAGCTAGCTTGCAGGTAGGCTTTAGTGAGAGTTGGGCAAATGTGAGAGCTGCTGGAGCATCTCCTTGCTGGGAAAGGTCTGTCCTTGCATAGGTACTTTCCAGTTATAAATGCACCTCGTTATCTGGAAGCTAAACACATTATGGTAACTCCCATGATCCGATCTCTTGCCTCTTGCCTCTTGCTCTCAAAAGCTTAGGTACCAGGTAGATTCAGGTGAAATGGTATCCCTCACTGCCTGAACTGTGAGCCAGAGTACAGGGAGTCTTTATTGTATCAAGAGTCAGGCATGCAATTTCCAAGTCAATAAACATAAGCTGTTGGAGAAACGAACACCTTTTTGTAACCCGATTGGCAATTGACTATGTTTACTTCATGTTTCCCTCCTTTCAGCCTACTTCGAAAATAGTGGTGGTAGATGTCTGAGTGGCTGAGCCTCATTCATTTTTTTTCCCTGATCACATATATAATGCATTAGAGCAAAAATGTGACAACTTATAGCCATGTTATAACCAGGGTGAATTTGATTTTAAATTACCACCCAGGAGCAATCTCTAATACTCATAATCAGTTTGATCTACCTAGTTTTATTCACTGACAGCTTAAATTAGTATTTTAAATACAGCTGTGCAGCCAGTGGGTCATATTGTCATTAAAGCCAGTCAGAATGTTTGAATAGAGAATGACTTTAAAAAATAACTTTTCCTCCTTATGATAAAATAATGCATTGTGTAGAGAATTTGAATAATGTAGAAAATACTTAAAAAATTAAATCACCGGAGAATGATAACTCTATTAAATATTTCAGTGGTGCTCTTCCTTTCTGTGTGTGGAAATAGGGGGGGGGGGAGAGAGAGAGGGAAAGAGAGGGAGGGAGGGAACCTTTTGTATCCTTTTTTAAAAAATGTACAAGGAACATTTTTCCCTTCTTAGTAATGAATGACTTTCATAGTAAAAGAACTGTTTCAGTATCACCACCACTGCCTTATATCGATGTCATACTTTCCTTTTCCAGGTGCTTACAGCTTGATCTTTAGGAATGAGCTGCAGAATATATAGAATGTTGAGGTAGCTTTGAGTGTTCACAAAGTCTTATCTATGTTCCATCTTCTCACCAGTAGGGATAACAATACTGCACCAAGTATATTTGGTAGGACTTTATACAACTCAGTTTTTGGTTAGAAATAGAGTTCATGTGTTGAAAACACTGATATGTCTTTGGGTACGTTTTATAGTTTGTGATTTATGGCATTTAATAAGGTGTGCGGGACCTTACTTGATTCCCTTCGGTACTCTCAAGGCCCAAGAGGTTGGCTAGGAGGAGACCGTAGGAAACCCTGAATTTGTATTCTCACACCTACCATGTACCAGTCTTCCTGCCCTAGCAGTAAAGCTGACAGCCTGTTTTAAGAACTGGTTCAGTTTTCCTGTGCCTTTGTAGAGGAGAAACACAATTCTCTGAAATGTCAGCTTTCTCCTTTCAATTTCACTAGAAATAATTGTGGACTCTCATCAAGCCTTTTTTGTATGTTCAGTCCCATCTTTACCTCTCCTTCCCCTGAATTCCTGCAATACCTGTATGGACGTTACTACCTTGTTCCTCCATTGCCGCCTCTGTTTCATCACTTTTCTAGTGCATAGTAAATCCATGAAGAAGGAACAGGCAAGCTCTCCCTGCAGAGGGTTTGGAGTAAAGACTTAAGTTCATTGAGTGACTTCTTTTTAAAGTTCAGATCTCTGTTCCATTGTGCTATAGCTGATCTGCAGTGTAAATTAAAATTCATCTTTATATATTTCTCTTTCCCTTTCATCCTATTCTTTTATCATCTTTTCCTCTTTTCTCTTCTTTCTCCATGGCCACTGTGGCTTGCCTTGGCTTTGCATCGCTTGAAAGGAGTACTCAATTGCCCTAGCTGGTTTGGCTCAGAGCGTTGGCCTGTGGACTAAAGGGTCCCAGGTTCGATTCTGGTCAAGGGCACATGCCCGGGTTGTGGGCTCAATCCCCAGTGGGGGGTGTGCAGGAGGCAGCTGATCAATGACTCTTTCAACATTGATATTTCTATCTCTCTCCCTCTTCCTCTCTGAAATCAATAAAAATATACATATTTTTAAAAAATATATTAAAAAAAAGAAAGGAGTACTCAATCCTAAACAGGCTGCTTTTCTACCTAAAACGATATTAAGACTTGGAAGAATTAGGAGAAGTAATCAATTTAAGTTTTATCACCATCACTTTGAATTACTTTGCCTTGGCTTCGTGGTAATATATGTAAATACTCTGGGAAATGGTGTGGAGGATGCAAAGCTGTAGAAAGCCTGCGTCCTGTGCATTTTGGAGTACCCTCCAAAATCCTCAGTCTTCTTGACAGGCCCCTAGCCACCCCACAGCTCCCCAGAGGGAGCATTGCCACGGTGAGGTCCTCCAGTTCCAGAGGCTGGCTCTCTTGGCTTGAGCATATTCTGAGTCCTCAGTTGTTACTCACTGCAAATAGCTGGACCTTCCGGGAGTATAGACCTCATGCGATTCAAGCACTGATTGTTTATCGGATTTTAGGATTAGAAGGAAATTTAAAGATCACCTAGTGCAGTGGTCGTCAAACTCATTAGTCAACAGAGCCAAATATCAACAGTACAACGATTGAAATTTCTTTTGAGAGCCAAATTTTTTAAACTTAAACTATATAGGTAGGTACATTGTTATTAACTTAATTAGGGTACTCCTAAGCTGGCCTATCTCCCAGTTGTGATTTATCCTCAATCTGATTGAGGTATGTTCGCTGAGGTCGACCCCTTCCAACTCTCCCATCTACACTCGTCTTGTATACTTGTTTCGTCTATCTCCTTTCGTTCATCCTCTCTATATGTCCAAACCATCTCAACATAACCTTTCTCAATCCTCGACACTACATCTTCTTTCACTCCATTCCCTAAAATTAACTTAATAAACTTTACTTTTGTCACCTGCGCACGATTTGTGGACGCGACTAGCACTAACCACTGCACAGTGAGACTGCTGACTGACTGGCTCACTCAACTCGTGCATGAATCAACCAAAGAACTTGTATGCATGCATATAAGCCAAACCAATGGACATGGACAACAGGGGGATGAGAACATGAGTGGGGGGGGCGTCTAACGGGGGGGATAAGGACACATTTGTAATACCTTAACTAATAAAGAATTTTTTAAAAAAATCGCGAGCGCCTCCCCCGCGCTGCGTCTCCCATCGCCCGACCGACCGACACCCCCCACTTCTTCTAACGCCACTTCTTCAAAATAGACTAGCCCAGGCCGAAAACCGACTTCTGCGCATGGGCCACGAAGTTTCAATCGCACTGTACATGCGCGCCCGCATATGGTATTTTGTGGGAGAGCCACACTCAAGGGGCCAAAGAGCCGTATGTGGCTCGCGAGCCACGGTTTGCCGACCACTGACCTAGTGGTCATCTAAGTACTTCATGTTTTACAGCTGAGGAGAACTACAACTTAGAAAAGGCAAGAGATTTGTCCCAGCCACACATCTGATTAGCAGCAGAACCAGGATTATAAACATTTTCCCTACCGACTTTTTGCTTTTGCTTGTGGATTAATGCAGACTGTACCCTGGGGAGCTGGTGTGTCTAACTGTTGTGACTGCTGAAGTTTGCCAACAGTGTTAGGGAACCAGTTTTGTTGCTGGAAGTTTCTAGAGCAATTGGGTGAATACAAATGAAGCCCGACAGTGATCCCCTGTCCTGTCACCTTCCCTTTAGGAGTTCCCATCCTATTTTCTAAGTCATATTCTGGTCATACATCATTTAAGTGAAATTCCATGAGAGTTGCTGAGTATTTTTACCTATCTCCCAGTTGTGATTTATCAGGCTAAGGTAAATGTTCAGACTTTGGGGCTGTGTATTTTTCCTGAACTCTTTCAGAATTGGCATCATTGTAAGAGTTGAGTTCAGTGAAAGATGGTGTACTCATGTGCCTGGGATCTTCAGCCCAGTTCTCTTATTCCAGGTGACTCTGGTGGCCAGGCAATGTCTTTGGCATTGCAGTCTGTTGTATATTTCTACTTACTCTTTATTTGCCAAGTTGAGGTACTGGAAAGATTCCAAGAGCAAGCGGGTGATAGCAGACAACTGAATACAGCCATGTGTCTTTCCATGAAAACTGCTTTTCTTGGCTTTTTCCCAACAGTGGTAGGTTGCCAAGAGAAAATGCTTTTGGCTTTATGAATGATATGGCCATACTCTGGGTTAGTTCTGGTTCTTTATGTCATTGAAAAGAATTAATACTTCTGGCTCTTTATTTGGCAAATTTTGCTCTTGGTGTACTAAATTGTGTTGTTTTTACACCTCTTATATGAATTTGTGGTTTTACATGTATACCAATGTGTGAAGAAAGATGCTAAAGACATCAAGTTAATAAGCTTGTTGAGTTAGTTCGAAGCCACATCTCAAATGGAACATTTGTTGCTATGTCATGGCCTACTTACAAGTGGGAGTTATATCAATTTCTTTTTGTGGGACTGTTCTTTCTTGTTTGATTCCTCTATGTTTTTATTTAAATTTCAACCCAGGAAGATTAGGCTAGCGTATTTTGATTATATATTGTTATTGTTTATAGTATATTTTGTTTAAAATGAACATTGTGAGTGTTTTTAAAGCTGGAAAACAATGTAGAGTGAAATAGTTGAAAATGTTTATGATCTAGAAAATAATTATCTGTTAAAAGTATTTTTACAGCTAGTAAGTGCACAAGATTGTTTCGTTATAAATTCATTTCATGTTCCTCTGAATATGTCAAATGCCAGTAATTCCAGATGGCCTCTCCCTCTGATCCTACCTGTTTGAACCACTCCCCACCATCACATGGCCTCTGGAAATGTTCATTTATTTTATTAATACCCTATGCATTTTTTGTTGCTGTTAATCCTTACCAGAGGAAATTTTTTCCATTGATTTTTAGAGTGGAAGGGAGGGATTAGGTTTGGGGAGATGGGGCGGGGGGGAGGGAAAGGGAGAGGGAGAGAGAGAAGCATCGATGTGAGAGTGACACATCAGTTAGTTTGCCTCCTGCACCCAACCTGACCGGGACCGGGGATTGAACCTACAACCCAGATATGTGCCCTTGACCAGGAATCAAACTTGCGACCCTTTGGTGGTCCACAGGCCGATGCTCTAAAAGTGAGTCACACTGGCCAGGGCTACCCTAATCATGCTTTTGAAAGAAATATATTTAATATAAAGTGATTCTTCCCAAAGCCAACATACTAGCTAACTCCTATAGCACTTACTGTATGTCAGTTAGCTCGTCTTGGTGCTTTACTTGAAGTTTAATCCTCACACAACCCTCAGAAGAAGTGCTGTTATCTCCAATTTACAGGTGATAAAATGAAGGCATTGAGAGGTTAAAGTAAATTGCTCCAAAGTCACACATTTAGCAAGTGGCAGAGCTACCCTCGGACCAGGTGAAGATCCCTAGAGTATACACATTTAAATATAGCACTTAATTGTCTCTCTGGATGAAAGCTTATTGTGTCCGTGTTCCAGTAAAACTTTTGTTGTTGTTTTGTTTTTCAAAAACAGGCATTAATACTTGATCTTTGTGGACTGAGCCTGTCTCTGTGCAGTGGTATCAAGTGCCATGGGTGTGCAAGTATGGATGTGTCTGAAGGAATCACAGTTCTGCTTCAAGCCTTGTGGCAGGGATCAAGGACTCTGGACTGGGGAAGGGAGAGCTTCATATTGAGTTTTTCCAACTGATTTTGTTATGTTCCTAAGCTTTCTGGACCACCCTTTCCTCATCCATAAAGTGATATGGATTTGTTGTTGTTGTTTTCATACTTTTTATTTATTGATTGGTTGATTTTAAAAAGAGGGGTCAGCCTGACTGGTTTGGCTCAGTGGATGGAGCGTCGGCCTGCAGACTCAAGGGTCCCGGGTTCGATTCCGGTCAAGGGCATGTACCTTGGTTGCGGGCACATCCCCAGTGGGAGATGTGCAGGAGGCGGCTGATCAGTGTTTCTCTCTCATTGATGTTTCTGTCTCTCTGTCCCTCTCCCTTCCTCTCTGTAAAAAATCAATAAAATATATTTTTTTAAAAAAAGAGGGGTCAGGGGAGACTGACAGACAGACCTGTTCCACCCATCCATGCATTCATTGGTTGATTCTTGTATGTGCTCTGACCAGAAATCAAACCCACAACCCTGGTGTATCAGGAACCTGCAGCCTTGTTGTATCAGGACAACACTCTAATAACCAACTGAGCTACCCGGCCAGGGCCTGAGAAGTAATATGTTTTAACCAGATACTCTTTGAGGCCCTTACAGCTGAAAATTCTGTCCTATCCAATTGTCTCTGCAATTGCTGAAGGTCATATTTTGTTTGCTTTCTGTATGTTTTTTGACCAGCATCCCACCCCCCATACAGTACTTCCTTTGATCACTCTGCTGTGTGGTGTGGTTTTAAGTGTCTATCAAGGTATGAGGAAAACTGAAGAATTCAGCTTTAAAAAAAAAACAACCCCAATGTGTGTAATGGTCTCATTGAAACCACATCAAACTCAACATTTGTTGCCTCTTAAAACATTTCTGAAGGCTCGACCAACTCTTAAGTAAAACCGTTAAGTGGAATCGTGTTTCTGACTGGCCTCCTCCGGTCCTATACATCCTCTCTTTATCATCCTGTTCCAGATATTCTCCTCTGGTCACACAGTGTGTCCGCATCAGGCTTTTAGTTTATAAATGGTTATGATCTGATCCTTTTGGTGAGTGTGCATTTCAAGAGACATTTGGAGATAATATTGGGAAGAGTTCATTTATAAGGGTAGTTGTTTAATTGAGTGGTTGATGTCTGTGGATGGGAGACTGTCCACTGGAAAAGGCCTGTTTGTGGCAGGGATGTGTGAAGTCTGGGGAGAGCTTGTGAGAGGTGGGCAGGGGGGTGTCTTTCTCCAGGGGCAGGTCTTCTTAATCTTTAGGAGATCTTAGTACCCCCTTTAAAAATGTAATAATGGACCTTATCTCTCAAAAGCGCACATCACACAAAATTCGTATAGGTGTAACCACCTAATGTGCCCTCCTGCACACACACATACACATATACCGTGGACTTCCCAGACAGTGCCTGGGCCACACCTCATCCTAGGGGTGTTTGGGTTGCTGATAATGGGAAAGGATAATGGTGGCCCTAACTGGGAAGAAAGCATTTCTCTGTCCCCTTTTGCTACAAAGGAGCAAGAAAATGGATACTTCGCTTGCTTCTATTGTAGAAACCTACTCTGGCAGAGTTAAGAAGATAGGAAGGAGACTGTTACTTCTGACTTTCCTAGTCAGAAGAAATTTCCATTTTGATGATATGTTCTATACCAGGGGTGGGCAACCTTTTTGTGAGTGCGTGCCAAAACCAGCAAAATCTCTGACTCAAAATTCTTTTGCATGCCAACCCTAATTTTTTGAGAACATGTTACGCCTACTTGATATCTCTTAAGGTGTACGTATGTGAAGAACCTTGAAATAATAAAATTCATTCGAGCCACAAAAACACAGTATATGATGATGAAAAATACATTTATTTTTTAATGTATACATGTACACTGATAGTCTGACAGAAAACGTTATGACTCCGTTTGATATTATCAGTGGGACTTTTGCTGCTGCATCACTGATGACAGAGATTTACATCAGGTTTATATTTCGTGACCTTCAGAGATATGCACGAGCTACTACTTTCATCCGTCAGGCTACTCCTATTACGAGACTTAACAAAATTCATCACTGAGAACAAAGATTCACAGCGTATGTGGATGAAACCAAAACACTGGTCGGATCTAGGAAGGCAGGGAGAGTTAAGGCAGAGGCATAGAAACTGCTCTTTCCCTCTCTCGTCAATCCATGTCTATGGTCTTTAAGATAACTTGTCATGTAAAGTTATTTATTTATCTAAGATGCACCTACACTGAATTTATCTGAAAAATAAAAAAGTCGATATTAAGAAAAAAATTGTAAATGGAAGATTATAAGAAAGGGTTTTGCGTGCCAGCAAAAGTTACTGGCGTGCCATGTTTGGCACGCGTGCCAGGGGTTGCCCACCCCCGTTCTATACCCTTTTAGTTTGGTCTAAACTCTTCAATATCTGTGTTATAGTCAGTAGCACAGGTACATTGTAAATGATTCAAGCAACTTTCCATTCATGTTTGCAAGTTGACAGTTATATTTTTCTAAGCTTACTACCTTAATTGATGAAGTGAGTTAGGTGAGTAGTAGAAGTAGTCTATGGGTTAGTGGAGATAATCTTCCTTTTCTTTGGAAGCTCAGAGCTTGTTTTCTTATTTTTATAGCTGTCATATCATGACACAAGTAGAAAATGAAAATATTTGTCCCACAGACTGAGGTCAACAGAGGAGACTGTTTGCAGTCAGAGGTGATCACTGAGGCTGATGAATCAGTATTTTAGTACACCAGTTGGGAAGCTCTGGGTTGGGGTTTGGCTAGGACCTTGAACCAAAGCCAAGGATTTGCTAGCTCAATGGATATAGATAGCACAGAGGACCTCCCATATATGCTGTCAGTGGGACACAAAGCTATCATCATCCTGTAAAACCAACTCCAAGGGCATATTATGTTCAACCTTTTATCATGGGTTGTTCACTTGCATGCTTGTCCACTCCATGACTGTCCATTCCAACTAGTAGCTAAAATCTTTATGGCAGATGCTGAGAAGATAGAAAGGAAACTGTTATTCCTGACTTTTCTATTTCCCCTCCAACTAATAGTGACTCTCATTTGTGCCTGCCTTAGAACTGGCCCACAGTTCTTTGATTTTTCTCTGTTCTTGGGGCCAGTGTAGGGGTTTTTGTTCCCAGGTACTGCCTGATACATGGTCTCTTTTTGTTTGGTTTCTTTTCCAGATAGTAATTAAGCACTCATTATGTGCTGGGGCCCAAGGACACAGAGATGTATATTCCAGGAAGGCAAGTTTTATCCTGGTTTTGTGTCTAAGACAGATCCAGGATAGATTGTTATAAGTATTATTATGGCAGATAATGCCATTGAGTCATGTAGTTTTTTTATACTTTCCATAGCATATCTGTAGTACATGCCTTTGCCAAAGTAGAAAGAGAAGCATTGTCTATCCCTTTTCTGTGGATAGCTGTCACTCTCCTACTTGCCAGACAACTCAGACTTCAGCAGTTCTTGATTGATGGACCAAATATCGCTAGAATTTGCTCCAGGTACTATCTTTGCTTCGGTAATAAAGGCTATTGTAGGCCTTGTTTAGTTTTTTTCCCCAACTAATAAAGAGGTTTTCTCATCAGATTTCATACTTTAGAGTCCCCATCCTTGGGGGAGAAGGCAGGTAGGCCTCCAGATCTGGCACAATATTTTTTTCCTCTTCTTTTTACCTAGTTTTTTCTTTCTTTGTACACAGGGACTGGTGTAGCTCCGTTGGTTGGAGCGTCATCCTGTACACCAAGGAGTGATGGGTTTGATTCCCAGTTAGGTCTCATACTCGGGTTGCAGGTTTGATCCCCTGTTGGGGCACATGCAGGAGGCGGCTGGGCAGTGTTTCTCATGCTTTCTCTTCCTCTCTCTTAAAAAAAAAAGTATTCTCTTTTTGAAATGATTGATTGATATACTTGGTTACAAGAACGCTTTCTCATGGGAAAATGTGATAGACCTATAAGACATTTTTTAATTTAGATTTCATTATAGGAAAGCTTGCCTTTTTAGGTACTTAATATAGTTAACTTTTCCTGTTTTCTCAGATTGAACTTGAATTAATGCTTATAAGGGCTCTGGGAAAAATGGAATAAAAGGAAATTTTTAACATGTATGGATTGCTGCTGAATAAGACAATGTAAATATTCCATAGGTTTTAATTTGTTCATATTTTATATAAATGTTACCATCAACTTAACAGTTGCTTATTTCTGCTGTTCTGCTTTATGAATTTTATTGAAAAGATTACATGGTGTTTCTTAAGCAGCTATACTCAAATCCTGGTTAACTTCAGTTGAAAATAAAGCCAAATTTACTAAATTGTTATCAAATAACTGTCAGAAAATTAGAGTAAATATTTTTGTCTTGATTTGACTATTTTCTTATGAGTATTGATGTTAAAAATATGTGTGTTAGCCCAGACTTGGGAATGTTCAATCTGATCAAAGGACAATAGATGTAGAACAGGAATTAAGAAATCTAGAAGTCTCTAAAAGCTAATGGCTTTTACCCACTCTGCAGGCTAGGACTAGAGAATACCCTCTGGTTCTACCAGGCTCTGCCAGGAAATGGTTTGGGACCCAGGGTTCAGGGTGGGGACCTTACTTAGGAGCTGGGCAGCAGTGGTCTGTTGGAGGACTGTCCTTTGGTTCTCCTCCCTGTTAGCTCTAACCGGTTACAGACAGACTGGGATTGACCCTGGACTGAGAGACCTGAGCCCTGACCTTAGTTAGAGTCTGACCTTCTGCAGGTAGCCTTGACTTGTTTTGGTTCGTCTGTAGAATGTATTGGTTCTAGGCTGGGGAGGGGAAATTTTTCAATTTTTTAAATGTATAGTCAGTCCCTATTAGCTGGACGTTCGTTACCTGCCATCAGGTAACGATGGCAGGTAACAAACTTTGACTTTGATTTTACCTTGGTTCTTGCACCATGAGGATCAAGACCACATTGAAATAGTTTTCTTCGCTATTGAATGGCCAAAAAGAAAAAGTGAAAAATATTCCTGATGAAATATATCAGAGTGTTCCAAACACCCTGAAACACTTCAGTGCAGACAGTTAGAAAGTGCTTTGCCCCAGAAGCTGACCAGACAAGTTGTATTCAAGAGACCAGACAGACCCACACCCACCCCATTTTCGACCTGGCAAGGTGATCATATGAATGTTGTAAAAATATTTGCAATGTTTTAAAAACAGGTTTTTTGCAACATGTTGGGTGAACTTTGAGACCCACAGGACCCCTTTGGAAGCTCTTTGGTCTCTTGCTATTTATTTCCCTCTCTACACTGAAGGGGGTGACTAGAAGCACAAATTGTCTATCCTTCCCCTCCCTCAGCCGCCGTCTACTTTGGTTCGTTGATGCTAGCGACTTCCAGTGTGACTTGGATTTTCTTTGTCCAATTGGTGGTTATAAGAAGTGAGCTCCATGACAAGTAGGAAAATTGCCTCTGCACAGAACTAGGCTTGGCTCACAGCAGGAGCTTAGAGAATACAGGTAACCCCCACTTTTTAAAAAATCCTCACCCAAAGATATCTATTGATTTGAGAGAGAGAGAGAGAGAGGAAGGAACGGGATTGAACCTGCAACCTAGGTATATGCCCTAACTGGGAATCGAACCCTCCACCTTTTGGTGAACAGGGTGATGCTCCAACTAACTGAGCCATCCTCCAGGGCCAGGTATCCCCCACTTTTGGTTCACATTATGCCATTTTGCTTTTGTCAAAAACCTACGTTAGTACCTGTTTTCACTAACTGAAAGAAATTTGAAGAGGATTTTTGCTTTTACGAAAAAAGGTGAAAAGTGAAAATGGCATTCAGCAGTTGTTCTGCAATAAGCCAGGTGCTCGCACCGAAGGTAGCCCAGCTGAGCTCCTTCCCCAGGAGCCACACTCAGCATCTCAGCATCAAGCCACTGTAGCTTTGAACTATGTTTGTGAGCATCTGGGCTTTCTCTTGATGTTGTTCATCCATTAACAAGATGTATCCTAAGGTATCAGAAAAAACCTAAGAGAGCTCACAAGGGTGTTAAGTTTAGGGTAAAACTGGGTGTAATTAAGCATTTTAAAAAAATATTTTTATTGATTTTTTTTTTTTAAGAGAGAGAGGAAGGGAGAGATAGAAACATCAATGTAAGAATGAAACATGGATCAGCTGCCTCTTACATGCCTCCTGTCTATGTGCCCCCCTACTGGGAATCGAGTCTGAAACCCAAGCATGTGCCCTGACCAGCAAGGGACAATGCCCAACCCAACTGAGCCACACCAACCAGGGCTAATTAAGCATTTTGATTGTGGTGAAATAATCACATTGTGTGTGCATTGAACTTGCCTGTGTCTACCATTCGTATTATTTACACATGTGCAGAGAGCAAGGATCTTGAAAGCTGCCTAAATTATTATTGGTTCTGCTAGTAACAAAGTGGTCTCTCTCAGTTGATGTTCAGTAATAGATAAATTGGAAAGCCTGTTGCTTGAATTGGATTGGTAGGTGGTGCAAAGTGTGGTGTGTATTTTATCATATCACTAGAGGCCCGGTGCACGAAATTCGTGCATGGGGGGGTTGGGGTGAAGGGAAGGTCCCTCAGCCCGGCCTGCACCTTCTCCAATCCAGGACCCCTCGGGGGATCTCCAACTGCCGGTTTAGGCTTGATCCCTGCAGCCTAAACCGGCAGTCGGACATCCCTCTTATAATCCAGGACCGCTGGCTCCTAACTGCTCGCCTGTCTGCCTGCTTGATCGCCCCTAACCTCCTCTGCCTGCCGGCTTGATTGCCGCCTAACCGCTCCCCTGCTGGCCTGATCACCCCCAGCTGCCCTCCCCTGCTGGCCTGATCACTCCTAACCGCCTCTGCCTCAGCCCCCACCACCGTGGCTTTGTCCAAAAGGAAGTCGGACATCCGGAAGATGTCCGGTTGACCCGGTCTCATTAGCATATTACCCTTTTATTAGTATAGATTCCTGATTTTACTATATGTTAGGGTTAAAATTTGTTGTTGTTAATCCTTGCCTCAGGATATTTTGCCATTGATTTTTAGAGAGTATAAGGAAGGGCAGGGAGGGAGGAGGAGAGAGGGGCGGTGGGTGGGGGTGGGGAAGGAGGAGGAAAGGGAGAGAGAGATGTGAGAGAGACACATCAATTGGTAGCCTACTGCATGCACCCAACCACCTGGGCCAGGGATGGAACCTGCAGCCCTTCAGTATACAGACCAGCGCTTTAACCACTGAGCAACACCAGCCAGGGCAATGTTAGGGTTATTTTAGGTTGTATGTATTATTTGGTATGTTATTTTTTGGGTCTGGGAACACTCTTTTTTTTTTTTAATATAGAAATTAATGATAATTTCTTCTTCATTTTACGGCATTTGGTTTACAAAAGGTTTCATACAAACTCTACTTTTAGATAGTGGGGGCAACCTGAACTGGCTAACTGCAAGAATGGATTGGATTCAAGGAGAGGTGAATGGATGCATATGTCTTCTGAATATGTGGTCCTAGTAAAGATATTTTAAATAAAATTTAAGAAATAGAAATTATAATTATGTTTTTTTAGCCCCAAATTCTTGGGCCTCTAAGAAGTGTTTCAGCAATTTGATTTTATGGGATAAAAAAAATTCTGAGAAGTAATTGTTACGTGGAATTTATTTAATGTATCTAATTCTTTCTGAAAATACAAATTCTTGTTTCAGATCGGAGTTTTGGATAATAACTACAAAAGCCTAGTTGGAAATCAGCCCTAGCTGGTTTTGCTCAGTGTATAGAGCATCCGCTTGCGGACCAAAGGGTCCTGGGTTCATTTCTGGTCAAGGGCACGTACCTCGGTTGTGGCCTAGGCCCTGGTGAGGGTGCATGCTGGAGGCAACCGATCGATGTGTTTCTCTCTCATAGATATTTCTCTCTGTCTTTCCCTATCTCTTACACTCTCTCTAAGAAGTCAGTGGAAAAATATCCTCGGGTGAGGATTTAAAAACAAAACCCTAGTTGAAAATCAGAAATGCCCTTTATATTAAAAGTTTACTGAGCTGCCATCTTACCTTGATTAAGTCATCAGAACTCAAAGTTGAGCCTAACTAGGCTTTTTGAAGAATTTTTTTTAATTCAAGTTGAATTTGAGTTTTAGTGGAATTTAAATTTGTTTCTGTTTACTCAAGTAAAGCAAATAAAGCAAAAAATGGCTGCTAGAATATGTTCACTTTCAAAAAGGTGAGAAATATCAGCTGAAAAAGCTACATGTGGAAACCACCTGTACATATGAAAATGCACAGAACGAGAACATTTTTGTTACACTAGATTGTTTTTATTTGTGTTTTTATATGGACATTTCAGCAGAAAAGGGTTAGTTGTATGGAGCATTGCTTTGTTTGCAACCTAGAATTTTAGAGCTTCAAGAAATAATGCAATTCATCTTGTTCAAGACACAGGTCTTACAAATGAGGATCTAAGTTTATAGAAGGGGAATGTAAGTTACCCAGTGTGACGGCTAGAGCAGGCTGGAGCGAGATCTCTTGAATGAGTACAACTTAACCTAGGAGGTCTTTCCTGGGGGACCCCTTCCTCCCAGTTTTCAAACATCCAACACACCAAGATACCTGGAAAGTAGAGTGAGCAGTACACAGCAGGTGGAATGCTACAACTTTGAGAAAGAGCACAGGTAGGCAATGAGAAAAGCCAGTCTTTTAATGATTGGTTTCTGTTTCTCCAGAGGAGAGGAGGGTGAGCATCAGGATATCAATTTGAGGTTTCCCAAATTCACTCCTGTGGAGGTTGGGGCTGAGGTGTCCAGAGGGAATCCTGTTGACTGGAAGAGATTCCTGACGTGTGTTGGTTACAGGCCCTTACAGAGGCATAGGTGGGAGTTCCTTCTTCCTGTTTTTGCCTTTATCTAGTATATATTTTATATTTTTTCACTAATTTTATAATGGGAAATTTCATGTAATATTAGAGAGGATAATATAACAATTCCTCAAATGCGTACCTATTATCTATTTGGGAGTTACCAACATATGGCTAGTTTGTTATCTAGGCTTCTTTCCTATCAGTACATCTTGCCTCACTAGGTTATTTTTTTATTTTTATTTTTTAATCCTCACCCGAGGATATTTTTTCCATTGATTTCCAGAAAGGGTGGAGGGGGGGGGGGGTGAGGGGCTGGGAGAGAAACATCTATGTGAAAGACCATTGATTGGTTGCCTCCCACACACCCCCACTGGGTCTAGGGAACTTGCAACCTAGGTACATGCCCTTGACCAAGAATCGAACCTGAGACCTTTGGTTTGCAGGCTGAGGCTCTAACCACTAGGTCAAACCAGCCAGGGCCTCACTAGGTTATTTTAAAGCAAATCCCAGACATTATATCATTTCTTTGTCAGTGTTTCTACTGCATGTTTTAAACTAGTAGAAACTTAGCTTCAATCTGATGGGGATACCTGAAAGAAACTATTTACTTAGAGAGTAATTAAGCTGAAGGAGCTTCCCTTTATTAATGATTCTAGAAGGTTTTGTTCTCTAAATGATTTTCTTAATGCCTTAGTGCCACTGTTGGGGTGGGGGAATTGGGTGATGAGTATGGCTGAGGGTAAGGATGGGAAATTGCTGGCTCTTAGGAGGAGGAGACAGATGTAGCTGTTGAGAACAGCTTTATTAGCCTTCTGCCTTAGTGTGTCACTGTTTGAGCAAGTTGCTCTGTTCATAATTCTGACTTGAACCCTGAAAATAAGCCTTTAATTTGTAATTGATATGAAGCTTTTATAGGAAATAACAGTTTTTGCTTCCCTGGGTCAAAGTGAGCATACCTGAGACTCTTTCTTTTATATGTGATTTTCCCAATACCTGATGTTGCCTCTTTTTGTTTCAGATGGGAATGACTGGTAACACAAGTCCATTTGGACAACCCTTTAGTCAAACTGGAGGGCAGCCAATGGGAGCCCCTGGAGTGAACCCCCAGTTACCCAGCAAGCAGAATGTGGTCACTAGTTTGCCTCCCTTCCCTGCAGACATCAAGAATGCTTCAGTCACCAACGTGCCAAACATGGTAAGTTGCCCTTGGCTCTCAGGACTTTGCTGGGTAGATTTTATTGTGCTGATAGTAAAGATCTGTAACTAAAAGTGTGTTGTAGGTGATAAGAAAATAACCCATATTTCTTATGAGTAGCTCTCTCTCAGGGAGTTTACATTTTCTGTGATGAGCTGGCAATCAGAGGGCTAGGTAGAGGTTATTTAGTCAGTCCTCCCAGGTTCCCTTTGTGGAGAGAGAGGGTTCATGACTGTGAATCGCTGTTCCTTTCTCTTCAGTTACCCTCTTGATTCAGTAGTATAGCCAAGAGAATCAAGAAGCAGGCTTTTCTCACACTTTCTATCTGTTAGTGGTTGAGGCTGTCAGTAGAAGCCCATTGATTTTTGTTACAGTCAAACAAAGAGCATTCATCTTCCAAGGACTATATCGTGTCTGTGAGACATGGTATGTCTGACTTGTTATAGGGGTTCACATGTCTTCATTCTCTCTGAGATTTCACCTATAAAATAGGGATTATCCTTGTAACCTCTCGGCCTAACTAACCAAGATATTTTGGGAAAATAGCTCCTTTTGCACTGCAAAATAGACTCTCTTTTCATTCCAAACAGTAAGGGGAGGTGTGTGTGTTTTTGTTAGACCTCACTGTGCACTCGCAGCTTCTAAATGTTTGAGGCTGGAAACAGCCAAGTCTTTTCTTCCCTGCGCTTGTTGCTGGGAACCTGCCCTTCCAGGATTGTCTAGTTTCAGCCATACACATCCAGAACCTAAAACAAAGCCTCCTTCTCCCCTAGCTTGCCCTTCAGAGCTCTGGAGGCAGCAGTCTGCATCTGGCACCCACATTCTCCCTAATCTCACCTGCCTTTCCTTTTCCATTCCTCATTAGGAGGACGGTAGCATGGACTCCAGTTCTAGCAGTCATCACCTGAGTTTGCTCAATGACCTGGAGCACATTTTGGTTTCAGAGTAAGAGCATTTGCTTTTCCACAGCCATCCTGTATTTTATAATCTGGTAAACTCTGACTTAATATTTTCCTCCTTTTCTCTTTTCAAATCTTTTCCAGCCTCACTTCCCTATCCTCTCTTCTTTACCCACAACTTGGTGATGGAATCCTTTTACTCCACATTCCCTTCCTTCCTGTACTGATCCAGGGGACTGAATTTCTGAAAGTGGTACATTTATCAGGGTCAAATTCAGACTTGACTAGAAAGAGGCATCTGGTTCCCTTCACCTGTGCCAGGGCTAGTGGGGACAGCCCTTTGGTCTGGAGCAGGGCTTCTCTCTCCCTCTGCACTGTTGACAATTGGGACTGGATCATTCTCTGTGGTGGGGGATGCCCTGTGCATTGTGGGATGTTCAGCAACATCCCTGGCCTCCACCCACTAGATTTCTCATAGCACTCTCCCCCTTTCCCCTTTCTTCCTCCCACAGTGGCCCCTGGTGAGAACCCCTGCTCTGGTGTCTGGTTAGGGGAAGCAGTAGCAACAGCACCTCATCCTTTTGTCTGTTTTGGTGACATCTAACAGAAATAAACCCAGTTTTTTCCCTCTTACCTCTTTCTTTGTCTCTACCTCTCCTTTTCTCTACCCATTCCACCTGTCATCTGCACTGCTTTTCCAGCTGCCACTTTCCCACCAGGAGGGCAGACTTTGAGTGAGCTCCTCAGACTTTTACCAGGGCAGGGAGTGGTGCTTTACCTGTGTGTGTATGCTTGTGAGGCAGAGTAACCCAGGCATAGCCTTCATGCTGTAGAAGCAGGAACGAGAGGGGTCTGGGCAGAGAAGTGGGACGACATCTCAGTGCCATCATGTCATGTTCTGTGTTTTATCTTATTCTTGCAATAGTCTCTTTGAAAGACATCATTACATGTCCCATTTTACAGATGAGGAAGTTGAGGGTCTGAAGAGTTTTAGTTTGTTCAAGGTTCAGTGGCTTCCTGTCTGCAAAGCCCAGCAGCCCGTTTTTAATTATGTCTGGTGTCGTGTTTTGGAAGCTCC
>NW_005871120.1:4249488-4250930 GCF_000147115.1 Myotis lucifugus
CGGGATTCTGATGCCTTATTAGAGCTCTTCATGGAATGATTTAAACCACTTGGTCATTGCCTTTCTCCTCTCCTCATTTCTAGAGGATTTCAACAACATTGGGCCGAGTTAAGAAAGTGGGGAGGTGACCATTCCTTTAATTTGCCACATTTATTGCATGCCATCTCTGGGCCTAGGTGCACCTGGAATGCAGATGTGTGTGACATAGAGTTTACCTTCTTTCATGAAATTAGGGGGAGGTGGTGATGGAGAAAAAATAATTACAAAACCACTGCCCCAACAGGTTTGAGTAGTATGCAGTGGTTGAAGTTGACACAGGAACCTCCTTAGATGGAGCCATTGGAGCGGCTGTACCACAGAGGGAGATTTGAGGGCAAGATCAGGAGAGCAGAAGCCATGAAGACACCAGGGCACTTGGTTGGAGAGCATTGGCTTGTGTAGGAACTGGCAGACGTTCAGTGGGAAAGGTGGCTCTCAAGTGAGGGGAGAGCAGTGGGAGTGGATGTTGGGGATCAAATAGGAGCCAGTTCAGGGAGGGCCATAGGGTGGTAGTGACTACTGCAGTGGTCAGGGCGAGAGGAAATGGTAGTTTGGATGTGGTTGATCACAGTAGGGACAGGAGACTAGATGACAGTCGCCACTAGATTATGTGGAGTCATCATGTGAGGCGACTTGTTGGGTGGAACCATTTACAGAGCTGGGGAGGAACAGACTTGGAAAGGGATGACAAAGAGGTGGGCATCAGTAATTCCACTTCAGATGTGTTCCTTTTGAAATACTTGTGAGATGTCCAGGTGGGGATGTCAGGCACACCGGTGGGCTTACAAGTAGGGTATCTGCTATCCATGTGGGAGCTGTGGTAACCATAATGCAGCAAGGGCTGTGAAGTGAACAAGATCACGCAGGGGGAGAAAACCAGAGAGAGAGCAGGTCAAGAAGGAACCACAAAGGGGACAGCCAGGGGATGATGTCCTGCATCGAAAGAGGAGGATGTTTGAACAGAAGGAATTGGTGCAGTGGAGGTGATTAAGATGAGGGCAGAAGAGCATCACTGGAATGTGCAGGTGAATCTGTGGGTAAATCATTGTCTACTGAGAGTTAAATGTAACCTGTAGTCATGGAGACCTACAGATGAGAGTGCTCTGTTGTCATCTTCTGGGATAGGATGGCTGCAGGAGCTCTGAAAAGTTCAGTGCTCCTGTTGCATATGGGGTCATTGTTGAGGGCATACGTATTCTCAGTACAATGTTCAAAAGCAAGTAGCACATACTCCTAAATGTTCTGATGTATCTCATTGATGTATCTGTCTTTGACCATTTTATTTGTAATTTCTTACCTTTCTACAATTTTGGAAGTTAGAAATTTCCCTATGTTATCTATACTAACAAAAGGGATAATATGCTATTTAGACCGGGAGACCGGCCAGGGAGGGCAGTTGGGGG
>NW_005871120.1:4251308-4254898 GCF_000147115.1 Myotis lucifugus
GGTTAGTTGGAGGCAAGAAGGCTGTTGGGGGGGGGGGCAGTTGGAGGAAGAGCAGGCCGGCAGACAGAGTGGTTAGGGGCGATCGGGCAGGTGAGCGGTTAGGAGCCAGCGGTCCCGGATTGCGAGAGGGATGTCTGACTGCCGGTTTAGGCCCAATCCGGCAATCAGACATCCCCTGAAGGGTCCCAGATTAGAGAGGGTGCAGGCCGGGCTGAGGGACACGGCCTCCCCGTGCACGAATTTTGTGCACTGGGCCACTAGTCTATATAATAAAAGCCTAAATGACTGTTATGACAGAATGACCAGAACAACCGGTCACTATGATGCACACTGACCACCAGGAGGCAGATGCTCAATGCAGGAGCTGCCCCCGGTGGTTAGTGCACTCCCACAGGGGGAGCGCCGTTCAGCCAGATGCCGGGCTCACGGCTGGCGAGTGCAGCGGCGGTGGTGGGAGCCTCTCCCTGCCTTCATGGCAGCGCTAAGGAGCAGCAAGCCAAGCAGTAAGGAGCAGCTATCAGGTGGGCGGTAAGGAGTGAGGGGTCCCAGACTCTGAGAGGGCTCCCATACTGCAAAGAGGGCGCAGGCTGGGCTGAGGGGCACGCACGCATGCACAGATGCACAATTATGTGCACCAGGCCTCTAGTATTTCATAATTATAAGATGCACATGTGTTCTTTTTACATTGTAGCATATATGAAAACAGGACTTTTAGAAACAGTCAAGTTTTAGAGCTTATAAAATACAGTATGTATGCTCTTTTAGTTGCTCATAATTTGAATTGACAACACTATTAAACATATATTCACTGTACAGCTTTCCAGGACAGCTTACATGGATAAAAGAATTTTAAAGGTATTTAAATTTTAGTGCCCTAACTCCGTGGTCAGCAAACTGTGGCTCGCGAGCCACATGCAGCTTTTTTGGCCACTTTGAGTGTGGCTCTTCCTAAGCCTTAGGAGTACCCTAGTTAAGGTTAATAACAATGTACCTGCCCTATATCGTTTAAGTTTAAAAAATTTGGCTCTCAAAAGAAATTTTCAATCGTTGTACTGTTGATATTTGGGCTCTGTTGACTAATGAGTTTTGACGACAACTGCCCCTAACTTGTTTGGCTCAGTGATTTGGTTCAGTGGATTAGAGCATCAGCCTCTGGACTGAAGGATCCCCAGGTTCCAGTTCTGGTCAAGGGCACATGCCTGGGTTGTGGGTTTGATCCCTAGTAGGGGATGTGCAGGAGGCAGCCAATCAAATGATCCTCTCTCATCATTAATGTTCTATCTCTCTTTCCCTATCTTCTCTGAAATCATTAAAGATATTTTTTTAATAAATAAATAAATAAATAAATTTTTACTGACAAAAGAACAGAAAGCAAGTTTGAGGGGAGGGACGATTATGTCATCTTTCTGTGGATTGGGGTTGAGGTCTAACGGGCTGCCTCAAAGAAGAGGCATGCAGCAAATTGTGGGAAGAGAAGTAGTTCCAAGGCAGTCCTCTGAAAGATTATGTCACCTGATTCCTGGTGACACTGTCCTTCCATTTTTATCAGAAAACATCTTAACACAGAATGAGGGAGCGTTTGCAGGAAGGAGGAAAACGGGCTCCAGGTGGGACTGAGTTGTCAATTAGGTTATTGCTGACCTTCATGACAGTCAGGTCCAGGTTGTTTTTAAAGGAGCATTGTTTGGAATTGGGACACATCTTGGGTTTAATCTGAGAAAGGGCCTCTTCATTAGGTTCACCCAGGGAGTCGCCTGTTGGGCCTGGGATGTGGTCTCCAACGAGGGTAATTTCTCATAGGAAGTTCTTATGTGTGACTTTTTTTTAGGAATTACATTACAGAGACTTAACCATTCTTAAAGTTGTAACACAGGAGATTTATCAGGAGTGCTCCTTATTTAAAACTAGAGTCCCAATGCTTGAAATTCGTGCGAGGGGCGCTCGGCCCTCGCAGCCCCGGCTGCCTCATGACCCTGCCCCCGACCCACTGGTCGTTCTGGAAGGTCATCCCAGAAGGTCATTCCACTGTCCAGTCTAATTAGCATATTAGCTCTTTATTATATAGGATTGCTCATGAGAGTGGTGTTAGGATTTGTTTCAGTTGTGTGTTAGAGAATTGACATGAAAAATTTGGATGAGGCTCCCAGGCAGCTACTGGTTCAGGTCTCTAAATGGAAAGAAAGTGGGACTGGTGGACGTCTGTTCATGCAGGAGAGGTTTATATAGAATTGTCTTCTGTGTCCTGCCAGAATAACATATCTGGGACAGTGCCACTGGCAGCAGATGGGTGGCAAGCCATTAGCCATGACCCTTGCAGGGGTAACTGTGCATCTCAGAGTTAATTCTGTGTTTCTCAAAGTGTGTCTGTGGACCCACGCTGCATCAGTGACTGGTTCCTGGGCCCCACCCAGTCCTGCTGGTTCAGACACTTTTAGAGCAGGGATTTTCAAGCCTTTTCATCGCATGGCACACATAAACTAATTACTAAAATTCTACAGCACACCAAAGAATATATTCTGTTTTTTATTGATCTGACAAAAATATAGATATACAGTAGTTTTGAGAAGTCAGTGCCCCTGACTAAATAGTCAGTTAATTGATGTTTTAAAAATTCTTGCAGTGCACCAGTTGAAAATCGCTGTCTTAAAGGAAGGGTGGTGGATCTGTTTTTGTGGTCACTATTTACAAAACTTTAGTTTTTTTTATCAGTTTCCCAATGTATGTCTCCTAATTCCCTATAAAGCAGTTCAGGATAATTGCCAAATAGATGGGCTTGTTCTCTCTTACACTGGAATATGTAGATTTATGTATTTAGTTAGTTAGTTTAGTTAGTTAGTTTATTTTTCCATTGACTTTTAGGCAGAGTGAAAGAGAGAAGGAAAGACAGAGAGAAACATTGATTGGTTGCCTCCTGCACGAGCCCTAACCAGAGCCCAGGCTGGGGAGGAGCCTACAATCAAGGTACATGCCCTTGACTGAAATCGAGCCCAGGACCCTTTGGTCTGCAGGCCAACACTATCCACTAAGCCAAACAGTCTCGGGCTGGAATCTATAGTTTTAAATAAGCTCCTCCAGTAACTTTGATGTGGAACAATGATTTTCAACTAGAATGCCACAAGAATTTTTAAAACATGCAGTACCCAACACAAACAATAGCTGTATGGTGTGAATAAATCAAAATTATACCTATATTTTTTGTCAGATGGACAAGAAATATTTTTTTGGTGTGCCACAGAATTTCAGTAATTAGTTTATGTGTGCCATGAGATGAAAAAGGTTGAAAATTGCTAATGAAGAATGTTTTCAGAGCCACTGTTCACTGCAGTATGAGTGACCTGTTGCCCAGCCGTCCCTCTATGGAGTGGGCTTACTTTGTTGGTCTTTATGTCCACTGCAGTACTTCAGAAGGTTTCCCTGTCCTGTCTCCCTCTTGTTTGCCCTACCTACACTAATAAAAGACAAAGATGCTAATTGACCGTACCTTTCGCTACACTCCAAGCCACATCCACCAGTCAAATCAGAGCGACTATATGCAAATTAACCCCAACCCAAGATGGCGGCCAGCAGCCATGAGCTGGAGCAAGCAGAAG
>NW_005871120.1:4256179-4257271 GCF_000147115.1 Myotis lucifugus
ACCTTCAGGGCAAACCAGCCAGCCCCCACCCATGCTCCAGGCCTCTATCCTATATAATAAAAGGGTAATATGCAAATTGATCCTAACAGCAGAGTGACTGGGAATCACTGATCACTATGACACACACTGACCACTAGGGGGCAGACACTCAATGCAGGAGCTGCCCCCTGGTGGTCAGTGTGCTCCCACAGAGGGAGCTATGCTCAGCCACAAGCCAGGCTGATGGCTGCCAGTACAGCGGTGGTGGTGGTGGGAGCCTCTCCCACCTCCTCAGCAGCGCTAAGGATGTCCGACTGCACCTAGGCTTGCTCCCCGCTGGCAAGTGGACATCCCCTGAGGGCTCCCGGGCTGCCAAAGGGATGTCTGACTGCCAGCTTAGGCCCAATACCCCGGGGAGCAGGCCTAAGCCAGCAGGTGGTCATCCCCCAAGGGGTCCTAGACTGTGAGAGGGCACAGGCCGGGCTGAGGGACCCTCCTGAATGCATAAATTTTTGTGCACCGGGCCTCTAGTTCTCTCATAATTTCCTGTCTCCTGTCTCTCTTCACTGAGGAATCAAGGCATGAACTGACCCAACAGGTTAAGCCTTATATACCCAAGGGCTTCCCTGCAGAGAAGCTCATATTCCCGTAACATTGCACACTAGCCCCTTGTCCTTCACAAGCAGGGATAATCACTGATGCTCTGATATTTCCCTCTACCCTAGGACTAAGGAGAGTACTTCCGTTCCTTCTTGTGGAAACATGAGTAGTCATGTCAGCTCTTCACCACGAGAGCAGTTTCTGTAGAGACAATGAATTGTGCCTCAATAATTGAGTTGGCAAACATGAGAAAAGGTTGGGAAGTAAGCATTTTTCCATAATTATTAGTAATCCAAGTGTTTGTGTAATTTTAGGAATTCTGTTACTCTCATCTTACTTGCCTTCACCTGAGAAAATGTTTTAATGGGGTGGTAGACAAATCAGATTAGGTCTAATTCTTAGACCTTTAACAAACTAGAAACTATTTCTTCTGCTTAAAGTCCGTTCCTTTTTAGATTGGAAGACGAAAGCCGAAGCCACAAAAAATCTAATGCTTACAATTATCTCCCACCC
>NW_005871120.1:4257371-4348846 GCF_000147115.1 Myotis lucifugus
GTAGTCTTGGTTGTAGGTTCTTGGTATTCAGCACTTTGAATATTTCTTGCCATTCCCTTCTGGCCTGCAAAGTTTCTGTTGAGAAATCAGCTGACAGTCGTATGGGTATTCCCTTGTAGGTAATTGAGTCTCTTTCTCTTGCTGCTTTTAAGATTCTCTCTTTGTCTTTTGCTCTTGGCATTTTAATTATGATATGTCTTGGTGTGGTCCTCTTTGGATTCCTTTTGTTTGGGGTTCTCTGCGCTTCTTGGACCTGTAAGTCCATTTCTTTCACCAGGTGGGGGAAGTTCTCTGCCATTATTTCTTCAAATAGGTTTTCAATATCTTGCTGTCTCTCATCTTCTGGCACTCCTATTATTCTGATGTTGGTACGCTTGTAGCTGTCCCAGAGGCTCCTTACACTATCTTCACACTTTCGGATTCTTTTTTCATTTTGCTTTTCCAATTGGGTGTTTTTTGTCGAATCTTTGGTTTGATTCTTATACTCGTCTGGTCTGCTATTGGGTATAATATTCTTTATTTCAGTCCGTGTATGCTTACTTTCTAATTTCTTTATCGTAGCATCGAGGGTCTCATTAGTTTTCGTGAGGCTCTGCACAAATTTATGGCAAGCCCTCAAAATTGCGATTTTTAGCTCCATATCCTCCATTTCTGTCATGTTTTTTTGTCTCCGCATCTTTTATGCTTTCTTGGTGCACCCCCTTGTGGTCTCTGTGTGCAGTCTTGTTCTAGCCAAGCCTTAATTGTTGTAGTTAACACTAGAGGGATTTGACCAGCAGACTGACTGGCTGTAGGATTCTGGGGAGGCGCTAGTCCTGCCCTTGCCTGAGGCGATCGGCAAATGTCTGTGCGCAGTGCCTGGGCGGGGCGGGCTCAACAGGGCAGGGGGAGGGAGCAGCTATGGCCGCTCTCAGTCCGTTCCCAAGGGCTCTGCCTCTCTGTCCCAGCAATCGCTGCAAACCTCGGAGGGGCCGTAGCCAGACAGTCCCGCTTCTCCCGTTTGAGTCTGGGTCCCTAGAGACTCGCCCGGATCTGTAGCCCAGAGTCTGAGACTCACTCCTGAGTGAAAACGACAACCGCGCCCTCAGCCACCAGCCCGCTTTGCGCGCGCACCCGCCGCACCACCGTACCTTTAAATTTTCCACACTGTGCCTCCTCTAAGCCTCGTAATGCTGTTGTTTTTCCTTCTAGTTGAAGAGTCCCTCCTCAGCCAGCCTTCCTGTGGTTCTGGGTGATGTCCGTTCCGTCTTTTAGTTGTATTTTTGAAATGGTTGTTCGAGGCAGCAAACTCCGGTGTTTACCTATGCCGCCATCTTGGTTTCTCCTTTAGTCTAAATTCTTATCAGTAGCTGTATAAAAGCCTTTCTACTGCTTAAACTCATCTCCTTTTGGCTGGGAAACGTAGCCTAAGCACAAAATATGTTATGTTACAATTATCAGGAAGCTATAAATTGAGAATATTTAATGAAGTCCTTTGATGTCAGACATAACCATAGGTATTACAAGTATTCAATAAAAGCCACTTAACTTTGTTTCCAATATGGGTTTCCATTAACTAACAATATCTTTACTAGAGTGTGATTAGTATTGTCCTTTTTTCAGTGAAACCTTCTAGGTCAGCGGTCGCCAACCTTTCAGACCTCGCGGACCACCAGTGGTCCGCAGACCACCGGTTGGCAACCGCTGTTCTGGGTGGAAGCATAAATTATCTCTAGAGACATTCAGCTCTTTCACTTCACGTAGAGACCCAGTAGGAAGATTCCTCTTGTCTAAACAAGTTGTGCCGTGTACCTTCAAGCACCTAACATCAGAACTTCTGCCTGCCTGTTAGATGCACATACTGGGGATGTATACCAGGCATTTCTGAGCAGTAAAGTGACTGTTAGAAGACCTTGGTAAGATAGTACATGTAATGGGTCTGGATGGGGACAGTCATAGCTACCAAAGTTATAAATGTAATGCTTTATTATATCTGAAGAGTCATTAACCATGGCAGTCTTTTCAAGGCCCTAATCACCCTAACTTTTACCTTTTCCATAATCATCTGAAATGGCCTTAAGGCACAAGTCACTAAAACCAATTTGTTACTCAAATGGTTAATTTACCAAGTTATCAAAAACTTAACTGTAGCCCTGGCCAATGTGGCACAGTTGGGCATTGTCCTGGGCACTGAAAGGATGTTGGTTCAATTCCGGTCAGGGGACATGCCCAGGTTTCGGGCTTGATCCCCAGTAGGGGGTGGGCAGGAGGCAGCCGATCCATGTTTTGCTTTCACATCAATATTTCTCTCTCTCCCTCTCCCTTTCCTCTCTCTCTAAAAATCGATGAAACTATTTTTTTTAAACCTTAACTGTAATAAATACTTTTGAGACTCTGTCTGTATATATTGACTAGAGTCCCGTGCATAAAATTTATGCACTTGGGGCGAGGGGGCGTCCCTCAGCCCAGCCTGTGCCCTTTTGCAGTCCGGGAGCCCTTGGGACATCCTCCAGCAGTTGGACATCCTTAGCGCTGACGTGGAGGTGGGAGAGGCTCCTGCCACCGCCGCTGCGCTCGCCAGCCATAAACCTGGCTCAGGGCTTCTGGCTGAGTGGCGCTCCCCCTGTGGGAGTGCACTGACCACCAGGGGGCAGCTCCTGCATTGAGTGTCTGCCCCCTGGTGGTCAGTGCATATCATAGTGACCGATCGTTCCACTGTTCAGTCGATTTGCATATTGGCCTTTTATTATATAGGATGGTATACAAGAAGAATATTTCTTAAAAGTTTTTAGTAAGTTGGTAATTCTTCTGAACTGGTTATTTGGTCAGTGGACCTGGTGCCTTTTAAGACCCCTTAATTCAGTTGAGACGTGGTGGTCTGATTGGCCATTGGAATTGATCCAGTACCTTCTACCTTATGGGGTTTCTTTGTGCAGTAGTAGGTAACCACTCACCCCTCCTTGACAGTCCAACTCTCCAGTTCAGAAGGAAGGATTTGGGGGCAGGGTAGAGAGTTGAGAGAGGGGGTTGTTTGTCCATTTATCAGTCCCCCTACCTTTGCCTTTTATCTCACCAATTGAGTTTTCTTTCTTGACTTAGCCATTTGTTTTCCACCGTAAGATCACAGTTCTGATTTGGAAGATTATTTAGAAATCATTTTGTTCCAACTTAAGGTAATTTTAAGTTATTTTCCTATTGAGTTTAAATCTTAAATTGTAAGGTAATCTTATTTTTTAAAAAATCAGTAAACACCAAGCAAAAAGAAAGCACAAGAAACATTATACCACCCGTCTAAATTAGTTGTTTCTTACCAGTTGATCTTCATCATCTCAAAGGTGATTATCACTTCTTCCCAGTTAGATAGCTGTGAACATTTAATGAGTATTTTCTTTATTTTATGACTGCAAAGCTTTTCATACCCAGCTGTTCTAGGGCCCTTCTTGGGGAATCAGAACAAGCAAATATTGCAGAGCAATCCCTGTCCCAACTGGTGTTCAGTTGGGTATCATTTTCTACTTTAACCGGAGGTTGGGGAGAAAGTAAGGTTTCCAGGTGGGCCAAAGAAAGGATGTCAGGAGAGTGTGGGTCTGTACCCCATCAGTGGCGTGGAATTGGGGCCAGGTTGTCCTGAAGGGCCATCTGTAGGGATCCCAGCCCGACGTGGATTTGGGGCAGTGGTTTGTGTGGCAAGAGGAAACACTTTCATCCCCCATTCGGTCTTGGTCAAGTTCTGCTTCTTACTGTTTGCACTGGAGTCCTTTGCAGACATTATAACCTAGTCTTATATACTTAATGGAAAATAACTTATTTTTCTAAGAAGAATGCCAGGATAAATTATTATACAGTATGTACTTCTGTGCACATCTGTGATTATGTCCTCAGGATGGAATAGAGGCCATATAGAATAATGGGGATGGTGTTGATTATACAAACCTGTGTAACAATAGCAATTCTAAAAAAAGTACACGTTAGAGCCTAGCAGGTGTGATTCAGTGGTTGAGCATCGACCCATGAATCAGGAGGTCACAATTCAAGTCCCGGTCAGGGCACATGCCTGGGATTGTGGTCTTGATCCCCAGCAGATCAGTGATTCTCATCACTGATGTTTCTATGTCTTTCCCTCTCCCTTTCTCTCTGAAATTAATAAAAACATTTTTTTAAAGCACATGTTAGATTCCTTTAAAAAATTATGGAAGACCACAGAAATATAAAAGATTTGCCTTTCATTTGATGGACATGGGGCAAATGATGGTTGAGCTGTGGTGACAAATGATACATGCAAAGAGTAGTGGCCAAATCTAGCGAAGATGGGATTGGGTGAGTGGGCTGTACCTCCACAGCCACTGGGTCAGTGTGCTTTGTGTTCACCTGCTGTTACTCATGGTTCAAAATGCTAGCATGTGGGGAGAGTCACATTTGAATCAATGTGACTTACTCGCCATGCTAGCCTTCTCTTTCCCTGATTAGGAATTACATGTGAGCTTATTGGAGTGTCAGAAATGCATATTGCATATATTGTAAGGCTTTGGATGGATATTACCTTCCAACAAAAGCCATGAACCAGATCACCAGCATTACAAGATGCTCCCGAGGTTGGGCTTTGATAGCAGAAGGTGGTGGTGTCTCATTACTTTGATTTATAATTTTTTAAATTATTGGTAAAAATTAAATTACTTATGTTTAAAGACATACATATTTCTTTTTTGAGTTGTCTAGCTCCTGTCCTTTGCCTGTTTTTCTGTTAGAGTCTCTTAGAACACTTTCATAAAGCAAGTTGATCCAGGCCTCTGTCAAGGTGGGTAGTAGAGAGGTTAAGGGTGGGGGCTCTACTGCTAGACTTCCTGCTCCATCACTGAGCATACCACCTGGACAAGGTGCACACCTCTGGGCCTCAGTTACTTCTCCTGTAAGGTGGTGCTGGTCCTGAGTTAGTTTCTCCCTTGGGGATTGGATATTAAATGAGCACTGAGCACAGAGTTCGGCACGAAGTACTTGAGAAATAAAGACTGGCCAAGAGGACAAAAAGAAATAATACCTGTATTATTAACTTGCTTTGTCTTGTGTGTTCATTATTTTTTTCCTAGTTTTTTTAGTTTTGTGTTTTGTTTTGTTGTTGATAGCCTTTACGCTTTGGTCCTGGAACAAAATGGAAGTTCTCCTGTAGTCTGTCCTCTTGCACTTCCTTTTATGGCATGGCCCAACACTGGATCAGAACCACCTGTGGGCCCTTTTCTTTAAATGTTTTGTCTTATCCTCACTGTAAAAGTATATGCATATTCATTTTGGAAAATCTGGGAAAAGTATAAAGCTAAAATTAGTAATGCATCCTCTATGGAACTTGAACAAGTAGAACTGCTTCTGGCTCCACCGTAGATTTTCCAGTTACAGTTTCTGGGAAGAAAGAATGGGGAATCTGCATTTGAAGAGGATTTTACTGGGAAGTGGTTAGGAGCCACTGCTTTATATTTTTTTTGATGAAGGTCTTTACCACCTTTGCATTACAAAATATTCCTCTTAATTACCTTCTAGTATCTTTACAATTTTATTTTTTATCTTTAAAACTTTATCATTTTCTACTGATTTTTTGGAATTATTTTTCCCCAAAAGCAGAATTTTTTTTAAATAGTAGATGTAAAACATTCAAACAATACATGATCCTGTCCAAAGATAACCACCAGATGATAGAGTTTTCTAAGAACAGATACAAACATATAAAGTTAATAAAGAAAAAGCTGACTTTATGGTACTATTCTGTAACTTTTTTTAGCTCAATATGTTAGAGACAGCTTTTCATGAAAGTATAATGGTCTAATATATTATTATGTTATTATAATAATCACTTTATTATTATCTCACAATTTTTTGTAGGTCAAGAATTTGGGCAGGCCTCAGCTGGGCCATTGTTTTGCTCCACATGGCTGTGACTGGGATCTTTGAGGTCCCCCTTATTTTTCATAACTGTGTATTATTTTATTAGGTCTGTTGCCATAATTTGTTTAATTAGTATACCTTTGAAAGGCATTTAGGAGTTTTCCAATTCTTGGTGATTTAATCAAGGCATGATGCCTGTCTTTGCACATACATTTTAGTGTACTAGTTTATAGTTGCCTCCCTAATAATAAATCATAGGAAGTGGAACTACTGGATCAAAAGAAATGCACATTTCTCTTTTTGATATATGTTGCTTTCCAAAGCCATACTAAATTGCATTATCACCAAAATGCCTGAGAATTACTATTTCTCTATATTATCATCAATATCAATTATTGAATTTTTATCTTGATCATATTCATAGGTAAAAAATGCCTTTTGTTTTAGTTTCAATTCTTTAATGATTTAAAGTTGGATAGAACTTTTTAAAGCAGCTTTTCTGAGATATATTTATATACAACTAGAGGCCCGATGCATGAAATTCGTGCAAGTGGCTTGACCCTCGTAGCCCGGAAAGGACTCTGGAAGGTCATTCAGCTGTTTGGTCTAATTAGCATATTATGCTTTTATTATTATAGATTTACGTTCCCCCCTTTAAAGTATACAGTTTAATGGTTTTGGGCAATCATCTTCACAGTCAATTTTAGAAAAGTTTCATCCCCAAAAAGAAACCTTGTAGTATTAACAGTTACTCCCCATTTCCCCTGATCCCTCAGCTAAAGGCAACCACTAATCTATTTCCTGCCCCTGTGCATTTATCTACTCTGGGCATTTTATAGAAATGGAATTACATAATTTGTACTCTTTTGTGGCTGGCTATTTTCACTTAGCACAAAGATTTTCAACCCTTTTCATCTCATGGCACACATAAACTAATTACTAAAATTCTGTGGCATACCAAAAAATACATTTTTGCCCATCTGACAAAAAAATAGGTATAATTTTGATTTGTTCACACTGGATGACTATTGTTGTGTTGGCTGGGTTTTTTTTGTTGTTTGTTTGTTTTGTTTGTTTGTTTGTTTGTTTGTTTGTTTGTTTTACAATTTAAGGGAAAAGAGGTTCGTGCTCCTGACTAAATAGTTAGTTAGGTGTTACTTTTTAAAAAATTTCTTGAGGCATATCAGTGTGCCTGCCGCGGCACAACAATTGAAAATCACTGAGTTACCATAATGTTTTCATAGTTTGTGTTGTATCATGTATTAACAGGCATTTGAGAAGTTTCTGCTTTTTTGGCTATTATGAATAATGCTGCTACAAACATTTGTGTACACGTTTTTGTTGGTTTTGTGTGTCCTTTTCAGGTACATCTCTAGGTACTGTGGACACAGCAGACAAACTCTGCCTTTTGTAACTTACTGGGGACAGACATCAAATAATAGCAAATATGTAGCAAAATGGCAGATACGTTTGGGGCTATGAAGAAGAATTCAGCACAGGAAGAGTATAGAGAATTGGGAGTCATAGTCTATAAGAAATACTGTATAAGTTTTCTACTGTTGCTTTAACAAATTACCACAACTTTAGTGGTTTAAAAGAACATATATTGATTATATTACAGTTCTGTAAATTAAAAGTCCTATACTCTATTTTAAAAATATATTTTTATTGATTTCAAGAGGAAGGGAGAGGGAGAAAGAGAAACATCAATGATGAGAGAGAATAATTGATCAGCTGCCTCCTGCATGCCCCTACTGGAGATTGAGCCTGCAACCTGGGTGTGTGCCCTGACCAGGAATCGAACTGTGACCTCTTGGTTCATAGGTATAAGTTCAACCAGTGAGCTTCATAGGCAAAGTCCTATACTCTTAAAATCAAGGCGTCACAGGCTCTAGGGAGAATCCTTTTCCAGATTCCAGAGGCTTCTTATTTTTCCTTGGCTTAGAGTTCTTTCCCTTCATCTATCTTCAAAGACAGCAACATCACATCTCTCTAATCCTTCATTTGTTGTCACATCTCTTTCTGACCCTGTGTACATGTTTTTGTGTAAACATATGTTTTCAGTTACTCCGGGTGTATACTTCGGAGGGTAATTGCTGGGTCATATGGTAACTCAAGGTGTAACCTTTTGATGAACTACCAGACTGTTTTCTAAAGTGGCTGCTCAATTTGACATTCCAGTAGTGGATGAGGGTTTCAGTTTTTTCACGTGTTCACCAAAACTTGTTACTGTCTTTCTTTTAATTCTAGCCATCCTGGTGGGTGCAAAGTGGTATCTCGTTGTGGTTCTGATTTGCATTTTCTTAATGGCTAATGGTGTTGAGTATCTAGTCGCATCTTTTGTCCATTTTTTAATTAGATTATTTGTCTTTTTATCATTGAGCTATATGAGTTCTTTGTATGTTTTAGATATAAGTTCCTTGTTACATCTATGATTTGCAAATATTTTCTCTCATTCTTTGGGTTGTCTTTCATTTTCTACATAGTGTCCTTTGAAGCATAGCAATTTTTAATTATTTTTAAATGTTTTTAAATTGATTTTTTTAGACAGAGAGGAAGGGAGAGGGGGCGAGAGAGAGAGAAAAAAAAAAAAACATCCACGTGAGAGTAAAACATCCATCGGCTGCTTCCTGCATGCCCCCAACTTGGAATCAAGCTCGAAACCCGGTCTTATGCCCTGATTGGGAATAGAACCAGCAACATGGGACGAGCCACACTGGCCAGGGCACAATTTTTAATTTTAATAAGGTTAATTTATTTTTGTTGTTTGGGCTTTTGGTGACATATCTGAGAATCCATTACCTATTCCAGGGTCATATGATTTACTCTTATGATGTTTTTCTAAGCGTTTTATACTTTTAGCTCTCACATTTAGGTCTTTTATTAATTTTGAATTAATTTTTGAGTTTGATGTGAAGAAGGATTTCATCTTCATTTTTTTACATGTGGATATCCAGTTGTCCTGTTTTTTTCATCACTATTAACTGTAAAAAACTATTCTCTCCATTGAGTTTTCTTGGCACTGAGATATAGGACAGTTTATATAATAAATGCTGCCACCTTTCTGGAAAACAATTTGGCAACATAACTTACAGGGTGGGGCAAAAGTAGGTTTGCAGTTCTTTGTATGGAAAATAATATAAGAATAAACTGCCCTGGCCAGGTGGCTCAGTTGGTTGGAGCCATTGTCTTATATACCAAAAAAGGTTGTGGATTCAGTTCCTCGTGAAGGCACATACCTACATTGCAGTTTTGCTCCCCTGTCAGGTGTGTACAGGAGGTAACCAATTGATGTTGCACTCTCTCACATCATTGTTTTTCTCTCTCTCTCCCTTCCTCTCTAAAATGAATAAAAGCATATCCTCAGGTGAGGGTTTAAAAAAAAAAAAAGAAGAAGAAGAAGAAACTCTGTTTTGTGTACTCAAAACTGTAAGTCTGCTTTTGCTCCACCCTGTATATAAGGAGCTTAAAGAATGGTCCTAACTTTGGGCTCAGTTTCCACTTTTCAAAAGTAACAATTTTTCTCTTTTTAAACCTTAATTTTGTGTCTTTTTAAGTTTTTTTACCCTCATTCTAAAAATATTCTTTATTTTTTTCTAATAATTTTATCTATCTTAACCTATTTTTACACACCCTAATTCATCTGGAATTTACTTTTGTATTTTCAGGTGACACTGGAATTGATGAACATGTTTCTTTTTCTAGATATATGTAAAGAAATCTGTAGTTTTGTAGTTTTGGTAGCTGGTAAGAGAGATTTGTCCCTTTATTCTTATTTTTTAAACAAAATTGCATAAAATTTATGCTCTACTTTTGGGGGTATTTACAACATCACAGTTTTGGTTCTGTGTTTTTATTTTATTTTTTAAATATATTTTATTGATTTTTTACAGAGAGGAAGGGAGAGGGATAGAGTTAGAAACATCGATGAGAGAGAAACATCGATCAGCTGCCTCCTGCACACCCCCTGCTGGAGATGTACCTGCAACTAAGGTACATGCCCTTGACCGGAATCGAACCTGGGACCTTCAGTCTGCAGGCCGACGCTCTATCCACTGAGCCAAACCAGTTAGGGCTGGTTCTGTGTTTTTAAAGGGAAGTTCTTGTCTAAGCACTTTTTGTCTATTCCCGGTCCCCACCTGGGCAATGAGGACTAAGCAGGGAAGTTTTTAGAGTCTAAGGATGCTTCTAACATGGATTTCAGGCCACTTAGAGTTCATACAACCCTTTCATCTCATTGAGCAACAATTTCAGATTCTTAATTTGAAAAGGCAGAGTAATGGTGTACTTTAAGGGGAGGCAGAGAGTGTTATAAAATCAAGTTGGGAGTGTTAGTGTCAGAATACTAGAGTTGTCTAAAGAATGTTGGTAGTTGCTAAGAATAAGAAAACTGCATAGCCCACCTTTTCCATTTTCTTTGCAGTTATGAGGTACAGTCAGTCTGGCTTGTTATTTTTTAAGGATGAAAGCAACTAAACTCTTATTTCTATATCTTTAACAGATTGTCAAATACTTTTTGAAAATATTGTCCTGATGTCTGAGTGGAATTTTAATGGAAGGAAAAGAATTTCATAAGCATTAGCAATTGTACTAGATGTCGTATTAAGGATAAGTTTGTATTATTCTTTTAGGACAGGTAATGAATACTGAAAGTATTGTCATTCTGGTCACAAGATAATGAAATCCAGAGGGTGGCTCTGATTCTTCTGCTGCATCAGATATTTTTCAATTAAGTTGAACCATATGAAATTGCCAATGTTTGGCTATTTTGGCCTACAAAAACAACAGTTTCATATGGTTTAACCTAAGATAGTAACACAGCTTTTCCTGCTCTTGTATATATTGTAGAGTGAGTTGGGTTTTGGTTACTACAGTTAAGAATAAGCAGCATTTTCTTGCTCTGAGACAGTCATACACAGTGAACTTTAATCAGCCTTGTTTCTCAGTTGGTTTATTTCTTTGCTTCTTTATCTTCCTTAAAGTCTTTGATGAAATAAAGAGAACCACACCAGCTGCTTTATCTCTGTGGCCAATATCCATCAACTTTAACATTAGTTTGAAAAATAATTAATGGACATGAGTTGGAACTCTAAAAGCTTATTAAATGTTTATTAATTTGTTTTATTTTAGTCTCAGATGCAAACATCAGTGGGAATTGTACCCACACAAGCAATTGCAACGGGCCCCACTGCAGATCCTGAAAAACGCAAACTGATACAGCAGCAGCTGGTTCTACTGCTTCACGCTCATAAATGTCAGAGACGAGAACAAGCAAACGGAGAGGTTCGGGCCTGCTCTCTCCCACATTGTCGAACCATGAAAAATGTTTTGAATCACATGACACACTGTCAGGCTGGGAAAGCCTGTCAAGGTAAGTGCCATTTTCTGAAATCCTACTGGCAAAGCTTAGGACGAAATTTGTCCTTGTTAGTAGCCAGCTCTCTTCTTATAAGGTTCTTGCAACCTATGTCTTTACACACCATCCAGTCAGATGCCACTGGAACACTTAATTGCTGAGGAGAAAGGTGATTTGGTTTAATAATAGTATTCTGTGACCTTCTACTGGATGAGGCTGTGCCCTGCATTTGTTCTTTACCTCCTTCCTCTGTCACAGAAAATATTTGTCACTTCTTAAACATAGTCTTCATTATAAATGTCTAGGGCACTGTTTTCTTTTGGGCAGTGTAGCACACACACATGCATGTACAAACCCTTTTCTCAATAATGTCTCTTGCAACTATGTCGTGTGTCAAGCCACTGCCTTGTTCCTCCATACTTTCGTCTTGAGGCTAATCAGGATACCAAGGAAGTTGTCCTGGGTGACTATCTGTGACCTGGGGAACTGTGTGCACCATATCATCTCTGCCACCTCCTCCCTCCCTGTCACTTACACACCATGTGCCTCCCTTCCCCCTCTTCTATGGCAGACCCCTTGATTCTATCAAAGAAAGTGTTTCTTACTACTATACTTTCCTCTAATCTTGATCCTCTTTCCTTTTCTCTCTTGTGCTCCTAAACCTTGGGGAGATGGTCCACCTGATCTCCCTCTCTCCCTTTATGACATTTGTGAGTCCCCAGCATAACCCTTAAACTGATGGAGAAGCCGAAGGAGGGTTATGCCAGACCTTTAGAAAGAAATCAGTGCTTTAATATGGAAGTGAAGGTAAAGACTGAGAATAACCAGGTTTAATTACCCTTTCAAGTACTTTGAAAAGTGCCCAGGGGGGCCCTTCAGAATCTCCGCAGACTTCTCATTTCTCTATTTGTATTTCTTCAACAAGAGTATTTAGATGGCTTCATCCTTAAACATACTATAACATTTTTATTTTAAATAGTGACCTTACAGAATTATTTATTCTACCTTTCATTCCAGTTGTTTAGTACTTCAGGTCAAATAGCTTTTGTTTTGTGGGCTGAACCTTAATCACCATCATTCATAACATTGCTTCAATGGGAAGTTTTTGTTTGCAATTCTCAACAGTCGCCTTACAAACTTCTTGGAAAACTGCCTGTTTGTAAGTTGAGGACTGCCTGTACTGTGTTATGGTTACCTTATTACCATTTTCTTATGGAACCTGGCATTATAATTTAGGTGTATTTGAAAGTGTGACGATTTGGATAGAAAAATAACATCTCGTTGTTTTTCTGGTCATAGTTGCCCATTGTGCATCTTCACGACAAATCATCTCTCATTGGAAGAACTGCACACGACATGACTGTCCTGTTTGCCTCCCTTTGAAAAATGCCAGTGACAAGCGAAACCAACAAAGTAAGTGAGCATTGGGGGTAGAGAAGCTTGGAGATGAGAAAATGAGCTATTTCTGAAGAGGATACAGAAACATAGGTAGGAAGCAGGGCAGAAATTATTAACCACAAAGTATAGTAGTGAGTGGAGACATACAGTGACAAAGGATGAAGCAAGCTTAGTGAGTAGACAGAGTCTCATTGTGCTCAGTGGATGTGGTTGTTTTAGAATTTAATTCTCTGCCACTTCCACCCCCCTGTACCAGAATTGGCAGGAATGGGAAAGGATTATCACCAGAGTGACCTACTCTTCCTATTTCTTGAAAGATACTCAGTATCTGAGGATTTGAATGTCGTGTCACTAATTGCAGTGACTTTGGGGGTGGAGCAGGGAAAATTGAAGGACACTTCTTTTGGAATTGGAAACCTCTTACCCCAAAGTCATAGATAAGTCAGTCAGGTCAGGTCAGTATAGAATCCCACATGTAGACATTTGAGAGGTTTCCATCCCCCATGGAGCTGCAGCTCCCAGTCCTATTAGCATAACGTACAATTTATTCAGCACAGATTGAGAGTCTCTGCCCCAGACTGGCTGCATTCTGATCATTTCCATTGCTTTGTTGTCTTTGGAGTCATCTGTGTAGCCTTTCGCTGATTGACTGTTTAAGCAGTGATCCCAGTTCAGGAGGCTTGTGTGGGACTCCCAGGGGTTCCCTATAGCCATCAGAGCAGTGAAAAGATGAGCATCTCTTCCCAGTTTCAAGTCCTTTCCTGTCATTTTAGAGGTAAAACAGTGGTCTTGGGTGTGTCCCTCAGTTTGGACAGATAAGACGTGCTTTTCAATATCATGTTACCTCTTTGGCTGGAGCTTCTCCCTGTGACTTTGAGCACAGCACAGTCTTTCTAGTCCTCCATCTTGTCTGTGCCATCTTGCCACCCTCCCTTGTTTGTGGTTACATGTTCATTCCTCTCATTCTTGATCATCTTCCTCAAGACCCCACTGCTACCTGGAGAATGTGCTGCTTTTCTTTCTAGTTTGCGAGTGGTACAGGGAAAGGTGGAAAAGCTCATGTTCCTAAGTGTCAGGGAGTGGAGCACCGGTGATAACCCAGGTGCTTTTCCTTAAGTCCAGCTCACCCCCTCCTGAGAGGATGTCTATGAGCTGACTCTGCTCAGCAGTGTCCATGTCACATAGGAGAGACATCCAGGGGTCATAGGCCCGTTATTCTCCTTCCCTCCCTAGAGAAGGAGTCATACTAAGTTTCCTTTCAAAGTCACTTCCCAAAATGAGTTAAATTAATTTTTGATTGATCAAAATTTTAATTAATAAAAATTTCCAGGACATCTTTCATATAAATTGAAAGTCTAGGAATCTGGGTATTCTAGAACAAAATGTTTGGGACAATAGTTCTAGTAGAATACAGTCTGTTTTTCCGCTAAGTTAGTATAAAACCATTTTTTAAACTAGTATATTTTGATGGTTACAATTTCTTGTGTTTTAGGATGCATTTCAGTAATAGGCTTTTTTAAGTGCTAAAATATTCATTTGAGTTTATAGTTGTACAGTATTAATTCTATGAATCCTATATAATAAAAGCCTAATATGCTAAGTGTCTGGTCCTCCTGTCAGCCATTCAACCAATCAAATGTAATATGCTAATGTTATGCTAAGGCCACTCAACCGCTTGCCATGACGTGCACTGACCACCAGGGGCAGACAGTCGACCGGTCGACCAGTTGCTATGACATGCACTGACCACCAGGGGGCAGACGCTCCAACTGGTAGGTTAGCTTGCTGCTAGGGTCCGGCCTATTGGGACTGAGCAAGACTTGCCGGACACACCCTAGAACCCTCCTGTGGCCCCTTCCCAGCTGGCCAATCCCCGGTTCTTCCCCAGCCCCAATCATGCACCAGTGGGGTCCCTCGGCCTGGCCTGCGCTCTCTCGCAATTTAGGCTGAGGGCCCATCCCCGTCGTCGTCCCCCCCCTCCCCCCCAGTGCATGAATTTCATGCACTGGGCCTCTAGTAATGAGACAAGATTTCATTCTGAACTTTTAATTTGGGGTGTGGCTTTTCTGGGACCTTTTGTTTTTAGTATGTATCACCATGACAATTGTAAACTTTTGTGATTTCTCTTTTTAAGAAACATGAATGTGGTTTTTGTCTTAAAAAAAAAAGAAATGTATGTGGTTTTTTGTGGGGTTTTTTTTTAAACATCCTTATAACTCTCTGGCTGTTGTGACAATTTATCTGGTGCGTGCCCTCTGAAGTGGTAAACCACAGTGTTTCTACTAGTCATAATGTAAGGTGTTACCAGGGTGATTTTATTATAGTCATGGTAATATTTAGATTATTTTTGTACAAAGTTTTAGTAATTTTTCGTGAAAGAAATTAAAGCTCCTATTTAAAAAATTATTAAATGCTTCTCAAATTAGGTTTCAACTTTGAGTGTATTCTTTTGGCTCTAACAATAGTTGTGTGAGTATAGAAGAGTTTGATATGATGAGTGAGCAAGTTTCAACGATACCTTTTCTGTAAATGTTTGTTGGTATTTTTCAATTCTTCTAAAGAAAATTGTGCTTAAACGTATGAACACTTGGTTTAGGCAGTAGAGAAGAAATTCGGATTCATCCTTCTAGTACAGTGGTTCTCAACCTTGGCTGCACATTAGAATCACCTGGGAATCTTTTTAAAATCCTGATTTCTGGGCCTCATCCTCCGGAAATTTTCTTTGTTACTAATGTTGTGGCCCCACCCCATAACAAGAAACAGAATTTCCAGAGGATGACGCCCAGAAATCAGGATTTTAAAAAGATTCCCAGGTGATTCTAATGTGCAGCCAAGGTTGAGAACCACTGTTCTAGTACCTTAAAGTCAGTTCCAGAGTCAGAATATCTACATTAAAAATGATGTGACAGTGGTATTACTCAAAGGAACAAGGTAGAGAGAAGTCACTAGTATGGCAATCCTTGAGAGAAGACCGGAATTTGCTGGAGGGTAAGGCTTAATGGAGCCCAATTTCAATAAAGTAACAATAAAATATTCTAAACAGCATGGATAGTGTCAGCAGAGTTGACATGTCTGTAAGGGCAGGATCTGACAGGACTCAGAGGTTCCTGTGCAAACAAGGTAATTCAGGGAGAGAGGGACTATTCGTTCTGAGGTGGTGAGGACCCCTGGGGCTATCTCTGATCCAGCTGTGCCCGCACGTGGAGCATGTGCCCTATGCCACCAAGGCTGTGTGCTTTTTAGGCAGGGTTTCCCACAGATGCTTACCTTACCTGGTACACACATTTTTACCATCTTACTTCTCTCACTGATGTCTCTATGAACCTACCAGAAAAACCTGTGGAGCTAACCTGAGGTGGTTTGAAATGAATCTCAGACCATTGGTTACCTTTTTGGCTTATGTGGTTGAGATTTTGATTTTTCAGTTTTCTAGAGATTCTATAATCACTGATCTCATGCTATCTATCCCCTACAGAGATAATCAGAATTTATTGAATAATTAGGACTTTCCAAGGAGTATATCTAATATGAGTCCTGGCATCTGACTCTCATTAATTCTAGTTCATAGGGTGGCATGGAGGACTGGAGCTGTGTGGACACATGACCAAATTCCCTATTAGAACTCATCTTGCCTCATCAGTGAAGTTTTTTTTCTACTCCAAGTGTAGTCCTCAGACCAGGAACATGGGCACTCCCAGGTGGCTTGTTAGAAATATAGACGTTGGGCCCTAGCCGGTGTGGTTTAGTTGGTTGAGTGTCGTCCGGCACACTGAAAGGTTGCTGGTTCGACTCCCAGGTTGTAGGTTCTATCCCTGGTGCGTGTGGGGGGCAACTGGCTCTCACGTTGTTGTTTTTCTCTCTCTCTTCCTCTTCCTCTCTCTCTCTAAAATCAATTTTTTAAAAAAGATTTTTAAAAGAAATGCAGACATTAGAGCCTCATACCAGGCTCTCTATATTAGTATCGGCATTTTAACAAATTGCCATGTTATTGGTATGCACATGAGTGGCTGAGATGCTCTTCTTTGAATGCCTTGAAGGGGCCGTGTATCTGTCCTGGAACTGTTGAGGAGATTTGAGTCATTCTCTGGGGGAAACCAACTCAGAGACCCACAAGGACTGTCAAATGGATGCTATAGGGTCAGCCCCAGAGTCAAACTGAACCCATTTACTCATGCAGCATGAGCCCATTGACAGAATGTCAACCAGCAGTCCTCTAGTCTGTTGCTTGAATACCTCCACTGGCTCTCTCCCTAGCCTGGCTGTTCTAATTTTAGGCAACTCTGATTGTTTTAAACACCTTCCTTCATGATACTGTGTCCAACTCTACCTCCTTAAAACTTCTACTCATGAAGAGTAGCCTCTTAGGTGCTCAGTAAGTGTTTGTTGAACAGGCTCTTGTTCCACCTGAGAGGTCTCAGAGATTCTCAGACACTTCTTTTGACAGACTGTGGTTGGCATGGGAAGCAGAGGAGGCAGTAGAACTTAAATGTCTATAGGGACAGAGTGGGGGGCTTGTTTGTCCCTGATTTACCTGGTAAGTACCAGTCAATCATTGGTGATGTGTTTGATCAGAACCGTGTTGTCCTTGCTCTTCTGAGTAACATAGTGTTTCCCGCTCCTGAGTCGTTTGGCTTCTAAAAAAAAAATTGTTGGAAGGTTTGTGCATTCTTTTTTTATTGTTTGTTTGTTTGTGCATTCTTGCTCAATGGTGGATTGATGGGAGGCCTGGCAACTGGGCTAGGATGTTCCCTTTTATCCTGTCCTGTGTACAAGAAGATGCTGAAAAGGAAGGCAGGCCTAGCACGCATGGTACCTGCAAAGCATTTTGTGGGAGCAACTCTGCAGAGATGTGTATACAGGCCTGAGTAACTTCCAGTACAACTTTTTCAGTAGAAATCTTAGTGGTGACTAGATAGTAAGTAGTTGCTTTGCCTGCTTAATGGTATGTGTCCCACCACTCTGACAAAGCTTTGGAATTTAATGTGTCAATTTTTGTTGGATTTTCAATTGAGTTCGGTTTTATTGAGAATGATTGGGGACTGAAGTTCCTGGTGAATTCAATTTGCAAGTTAGTATACTATGCATGGAACCTACAGAAGAACAATCTTTATGCTCAGTAGGGAAGAACTGCCTTGGATCTGCATGAAAAGTGACAGTGAGTCCTGGAAACAGACCACTGCAAAACATAGCCTTTTGTTTCCTAGGTCATGGGATCCTGATGAAGCTGTGACAGAAGGGGAGTAATAGAGCAGTGGCGGTGTCAGGGAATGGTTTGAAGATGTGCTAGTAGGAGGAATGCCAACTAATACAACAGTGTGTGACATGGCAATTGATTGTGTATGCAGCTGTATAGCATTAACTCAAAGAAAGGGAAAAAAAGATGTAAAGATGCTAAAAAGAATAAGAGGTTTTGACATTTAAGGAGATAAATGTCAGTAATGTGTAAAATTGATTAATGTGGACAGCCTCATTATCAGTGACTAGAGGCCTGGTGCATGAAATTCGTACACTGGGGGTGGAGGGCGTGTCCCTCAGCCCAGCCTGCACCCTCTCCAATCTGGGATCCCTCTCACAATCCGGGACTGCTGGCTTCCAACCGCTTGCCTGCCTGCCTGATTGCCCCTAACCGCTTCTGCCTGCCAGCCTGATCACGCCCTAACCATTCCGCTGCCAGCCTGATCGACGCCTAACTGCTCCCCTGCTGGCCTAATTGCCCCCAACTGCCCTCCCCTCCTGGCCCAGTTGCCCCCAACTGCCCTCCCCTGCTGGCCTGGTCGCCCCCAGCTGCCCTCCGCTGCTGGCCTGGTCCCCCCTAACTGCCTTCCCCTGCAGGCCTGGTCACCCCCAACCTCCCTCCCCTGCCGACCATCTTGTGGCTGTGGGCGCCGCCATCTTTGAGGGCATGGCAGTCAGTTAGCATATTCCTCCTTATTGGCTGCTGGTGCTGCCATCTTTTGAGGGTGGGACAGTCAATTAGCATATTTCCTCCTTATTGGCTGTGGGTGCTGCCATCTTTTGCAATGGTGTAAGGGTCAATTAGCATATCCTCTCTTTATTAGATAGGATGCCAGATGAAGCATTGCTGTTCTTAGCACTCCTTTAATTTTTGTTCAGCCTGAAGAACTCAGTGCTGCCTGGCTGGGGGTGGGAGGTGTCTGAAGAAGGCCAGTCATTCTGCTAGACTGCTACAGCTCACTTGAACTCTGCAGGGGACTTTACAAGGCACCTCGACATACAAAGTCAGGAGAGTCACACATTGGTCCCACCTCAGGGAATGTACAAGGAAGGTGAGATAAGCATGATCTTCCCTGATAGAGAGATGCAGTTTTACATTTGTTAAGTGATTAGTCTATTGTCTCTCCCAACATTCTGTGCTCCATGAGTGCAGGCTTTGTGCTCACACTGTATCCTGAAGCCTAGCAGTGCCTGGCAAGCAGTCTGTACTAACTTAATTGGTAGAGTAAGGAAGTGAATATGTGAAGTGTAAATGCCCAAAGAGAAGCAGCCCTAGTAGGTGATGTGAGAATTCAGGAAAGAATGACTGCTGCCCAAGAGAGAGATCAGGAAAATGTTCATGGAGGGATGGTAGCATCTTGAGCTCCCAAAACAGAGTTTATGATTGCTTTTACCTGATAACTCCCCTTTCAACCAACCATCACCCCAATAGTAAATGTCTGTGTTTTCTTACTCTGAAGTAGTATGTCATCTACTACCAGCATTTGGACTCAAATTGGGCCATGCTTAAATGTCAGACATCTTTTATTTGTACTTTGTTTTCCTTGCCTCTGATTGGTACAAATGCCAAGTTCCAAATGCATGCTTGTCTCTTGATAGGTATGTTTTTTAAAAATATAGTAATGTTTTATGTTTAGGAAATAAATGCTTTTTAACATAAACACAACTACAGTGACCATGTTAACAGCTTCCATGGGATTGTCTGGCTGCCTTGAAAAAGACCTTGGACTTGGGAATGGAATTCGCCATAAGATGGGGACATTTTGGCTAAAAGGATGGCATTTGGCAGACTGGTGCAGCCATTATGGAAAGCAGTATGAAGTTTCCTCAAAACATTAAATAGGAAACTGCCATTTGACCCAGTGATCCCATTTCTAGGAATATATCCTAAGAAACCCAAAATACCAATCAGAAAGAATGTATGCACCCCTATGTTCATAGCAGCACAATTTGCAATAGCTAAGATCTGGAAACAGCCCAAGTGCCCATCAGTAGATGAGTGAATAAAAAGGCTGTGGTACATTTATACCATGGAATACTATGCAGCAGTAAAAAAAAAGAATCTCTTACCCTTTGAGACAGCATGGAGGGACCTGGAGAGTATCATGCTAAGTGAAGTAAGTCGGTCAGGGAAAGACAAAGTACCACATGATCTCACTCATGTAGAATCTAAGTAACAAAATAAACTGGTGAGCGGAGTGGATCCAGAAACATGGAAGCATGGAACAGAGTGCGGAATTTGAGGGAAGGCAGAGGAGGACGGGTGGGTGGGGGGGTAATCAACCATGGGCCTTGTATGCATATATGCATGTCCCATGGACAGACAATGGGGTGGAGAGGGCCTTGGGTGAGGGCGGGCTAGAGGGGGTCAATGGGAGAAAATGGGGACATATGTAATACTTTCAACAATAAAGAATTATTTTTAAAAAAGAAAAGGATGGCATTTTGGGCCCTGGCTTGTGTGCTAAGTGGTTAGAGCGTTGGCCTGAGCACAGAAGGGTCTCGGGTTCAATTCCCGGTCAAGGGTTGCAGTTTCGATCCCCAGCCCCAGTCAGGCACGTGTGGGAGGCAACCAATCTATGTGTGTCTCTCATCAATGTTCCCTCTTCCCTTTTTCCCCCCTTTCTCTGCCTCCTTTCCACTCTCTCTAAAATAAATGGGAAAAAATATCCTCAGGTGAGGATTAACCAAAAAATAAAAAATAAAAGGTTGGTATTTGGGGAAGTGTGGATGAAAGTGGAATATAATAGAGAGAACTTGTCACTAAAGCATAACTATTGTGTTGCATCTTCACGTAGAAATGAAAGGCTGCATACATTGTTTTTTAAAATTCCTTTTTACAGTTGATCATTATGTGTAACAAATGTAGTCTGGGTCTCTTCTTTCTTATACCACAAGATGATAGAAAAATAAATCATCCTACCATTATTATTTTCCTTTTTACATCATAGTGCTTTTAGAAAATTTAGCATGTTGGTTTCAGGAGTACAATGAGCACATGATTAAAGTTTTGGGACATACTATTAGAAAAAAATAAAGATATTCTATATGATTTATTTTAGATACACACTTGTCATAAAGTGCATCTTGGGAATCTTTTCATTTATTGTAATGAGATGCTTGGTGTGTATAATTGTAACTAATGAACATTAATGAGTTTGAGATCTAAATATCCTTATTTAGAAAAGTTAACAGTATGGAATGTGTAATTACCAAGTTTTTTCACACATTTAATTAAGTTACTCTGGTAAGTATTTGTGTTGTTTATGTTATAGTTGCACTGATGGTTAAATGTGAGAATATAAACACATAATGGTCTGATTTTGAAAAAAGGCCTTAGTATAGTATCTTATGTATTAAAGAGCATTTGTTATAGTATCAATTTTATCAGCTAATTATAATATGACTCTAAAGTTTGGGGAAGTTGGACAGAAGGGAACTCTTAAGAATAAATAGTATGTCATAAAACTTATTATATGGTAACTGCTCACCAAATAAGAACATTTGGATGGATGGATGGATGGATGGATGGACGGACGGACGGACAGACGGACGGACTAATGAATTGTATTTTAAATGATCAAGGATTTGCAAGTTTGGGGTCATCTGTTAGTTAACTTTGAAGCTCTTGGGAATGAGGTTCTTTATGTTGTCATGGATTTTCCTTTAGAGAAGCTAACGGTGGCTGCAGGAGGCAGAGCCCAGGTCCTGAATATCAGTGAAGCTGAGATGACACCTGGCTAAAAGAAAATCCAAGCCTTTTTCTATCTATTAATTTCAGCTAGATCAGTCAGTCAAGTACATTCTTTCTTGATTAGCTTTACATAGAGAGCTCAGCATGGTTCCCTTTTGCATAGGAAACTCATAGGAAAGAAAGGTGTCGTGTTAATGCAGTCATTGTACATGTAAGTTTCGAGGCATTATGATACTGTTATTTAGAAGATCTCATCATAGATTTATTAATAAGTGATTGAGCATCACCTCTGCTCCTTGTTAATCCTTCTGACTTGTACGGGTGGGCAGTGAAGGACCTAGGGAGAGTAGCAGCAGGAGGGGGATGCCTCTTAGTTCATCTCAGTGATGGCTGGAGACCACCCCCCCCAAAAGAATCAAAACATTTTCTGTTATCATGTTTGCCACTTCCCTAGAACTGACTTATTCTGAGACTTTGATACATATTAATTTTTATTAAGTGATCTCTGATATTACGGTCTGTTACTTTCTAAAAGAGAAGCTTGGATTTTCTTTAGCTTTTTGCTGCTCAGTTACTGGCATATAGAATAGATGAATAGGATAGGATTCTTCTCTCTGCACACCTCCTTCCTTGGTAGCCTTGTTCTAATACTTCATGACATATAGATAGTTTTCTGATAAATTTTTACTTGTTTCTCAGTAATTTAAAAATAATTTATGGGCTTCTACCTATTGCTCACCTTTTTTGTTTGTTTGTTTGTTGTTCTAGCCATCCTGGGATCTCCAGCTAGTGGAATTCAGAACACAATTGGTTCTGTTGGTACAGGCCAGCAGAATGCTACTTCTTTAAGTAACCCAAATCCTATAGACCCCAGCTCCATGCAGCGAGCATATGCTGCTCTTGGACTTCCCTACCTGAACCAGCCCCAGACGCAGCTGCAGGTTTCTGGCCAGCAACCAGCACAGCCTCAAACTCACCAGCAGATGAGGACTCTCAACCCCTTGGGTAAGTGAAGGAACTCTTGAAAACTTCTTTGTCCTAATACAGCATGGAAATGACAAGTCTTCTTGGAACCAGAGGCTATTTTCAGTTTAATTTCAAATTAATAAATGTATATATTATGGTGATGGTATCTTGTAAATTGAAAGAAAAAAAAAACTTCCAGGAAAAGGCAAACATTTCCAATTCACGGAATATGTTACAGGCTTGTTAAAACAGTAGCATTTGCCCAACATTTTTGTTGCTTGTGCCACTTCTGTCTGGACAGTTTTAATAAAGGGCACTTGATAAGTCTCAAGTTAGGATTATGGTTGTACTACTTGCATTGACTCTCAGTAGATCATTTATTTAATGGATAACTTATAGATGGTAACTTATAGATGGTCTGCCATTTCCAGCATGTCTTGGTTATGGGTTATCCCACTGCTGGAAGTGACCAGCCAGGACATGGACCGGTTAACAGGAGTCTCAGAAAATCTCTCCTGTCTCAGCCTTCTCTGTGTACCAGTGTATTAGTATTGCCTAGTGTAATCTTATCCCATTATTTGCCAGTGTTTGGTCTTTTGTTACACAGCTCCAAAATTTTTGCCACCTCTGCATATTGTTTACTTAATATTTTTCAAGTCGACGTAGTCCTTTTTTAAAAATACATACATATTTTTAAATATATTTTTATTGATTTCAGAGAGGAAGGGAGAGAGAGAAAAAAAAACATCAAAGATGAAAGAGAATCATTGACTGGCTGCCTCCTGCACACCCCCTACTGAGAATCGAGCCCACAACCTGGGCATGTGTCCTTGACTGGAATCGAACCTGGGAGCCTTCAGTTCACAGGCCGACTCTCTATCCACTGAGCCAAACCAGCCAGGGCTAAATCGACACAGTCCTTTTAAAATTAGGCTTAAGCCAAGCAGTTATGTCAGTCAAGTTAAATCAAGGTCATTGTGCTAGTTTTGTTTCTTTTTTTTCTTTTTTTTCTCTCGGTATTTTATTTTAAAAATGGCTCTTTGAAAACATCTCATTTGTTGCTTTTTGGAAAGCAACTGCCCTAATGCATATCTAACTTCTACTAACCAGGAAACTAGTTTGGAGTCCTAAGACCTGAATTCGAATTCCATTCCTATTGATGGTTTAATTTGGGATAAGACTGTTAACTTCTTTTATCCTGTAAGATGAATACTGTAGACAAATTGACCTTTTATGCTTTTCACCTACACTTAGTATCTATGGTTTTAGTTTCTGATATACAAAAGAAATAGATGACACATATATGTGACAAGTCAGTTTAATTGTCTAGGGCATGATATTAATAAAGCCAGGATCAAAATCTAAAACTAAAATGGATCATTTCTGGTTTTTTCCACCACCTTATAGTTACTTATGATACCATCCAGCCTCCATAAAACTGTCTTATTTTAATTATATGATACAGTGGGAAGGAGTCTGCAACTGAACCTGTATTACAAGTCAATCACCATTATTGAAAATATAACTTGCAGAGTTCCTGCCATAGTGTTTGTTATTATACTCATTAAGAATTGCTTATTCATATAGTGACTTGAACTCTTAAGTGTATATTATAATTTAGGATTTGATTTCTTTTCTGTTTTTAAAGGAAATAACCCAATGAACATTCCAGCAGGAGGAATAACAACAGATCAGCAGCCACCAAACTTGATTTCAGAATCAGCTCTTCCAACTTCCCTTGGGGCCACAAAGTAAGACCCATGTTTCAATTGGCTCCTGTGTGATAGTCACACATGAAAGTGGGCTGGGAATCACACAAAACGCCATAATTCTTTCTAAATGTGAGGCAGAGAAAATAGTTTGGGTGGAGGCATGCTATTTTTCTTTTAATTATAAATGTAGAGCAGATAATAGATAAAACATGGTTTCTATTTTGTTGTACATTCACCACTTGGCTCTCCTAACTTAAACTTTTTAAGTCTCATATGGTTGAAGGCCTTACTTAAATGAAGCACATTTGAGTCACTTTAATAGATGGCTGAAGTTCTTGTTCTTCCCATAGCCCACTGATGAATGATGGCTCAAATTCTGGAAACATTGGAACCCTCAGCACTATACCAACAGCAGCACCTACTTCCAGCACTGGCGTTCGGAAAGGCTGGCATGAACATGTCACCCAGGACCTGCGGAGCCATCTAGTGCATAAACTGTATGTTCCCACCTCACTCATTATTCACATGGGACAGAAACATTTTGTGGCTGATAGCATTGTGACAGTTTTGCACTTTATTATCAGGATCTGATTTAATTCCTAAGTGGTTCCAGATGATAGTACCCTAGCAGCTAAAGGGACTCACATCGTTTTTAGGGAATCACAGACACTGCTGGCAGGCCAGAGAATCCTAGACCCTGCATCCCCAGTGAGGGGCATCAGAGCATTCATAGCTCTACCCTGTAGAGGAGCATGAACTGTAAGCCATGTCACAGAGGCCAACACTCCCAGTGCAGCTAGATATGTACTCTGAGCTCTGGGATACATGAGGGGGCTGGGATTAGCTCAGAAGCTAATTTATGGCTCAAGATTATGTTTCTGGAGACCCCTGAGAATTGGGGGAATTTGGGCCTAGTGAATACAGATTGCATGACAGTACTATCATATATATAGTCAGTGAATGTGCAGAGTTAATAGTTAACTTACGCAAGCTAGTTAAATTAAATTGAAGGTGAAGTTAACCAATGATTCTCTTGGAGTTTTCTTCATTATTTTAATAAAAAAAAAATTTGTAATAGTTTAAAAGTAGGAATTCAAAATCATATTCTTGCCCAGCTGGTGTAGCTCAGTGGTTGAGCGTCAACCCATGAACCAGGAGGTTGCTGTTCAATTCTCAGTCAGGGTATATGCCTGGGTTGTGGGCTTGGTCTCCAGTGTGGGGTATGTAGGGGGCAGCCAATCAATGATTCTCTATCATCATTGATTTTTCTATCTCTCTCTTCCTCTTCCTTCCTCTCTAAAATCAATAAAAAATACTTTTTAAAAAATTGTATTATTCTTGAGATGACCTAGCATTTATTGCTAATAGCAAAATATTGTTTTGGACTTGTAGATAAATCAACAGGTTAGTATTGTCTCTAGAGAATGACTTCATTTGTGTACTCATATTCTAGGCAAGAGAGATTTTGGATTTCTCTCAACAGTGTTATCACCCCTGTAGGTAGATAAGCGTCTCTTTCCATGTTACATATAAAGTGGCAAGATACTGATGTATTGAAAGTGGGTTGATAGAATATGTTGTCTTCCTAGCGTCCAAGCCATCTTCCCAACACCTGACCCTGCAGCCCTGAAGGATCGCCGCATGGAGAACCTAGTGGCCTACGCTAAGAAAGTAGAAGGGGACATGTATGAGTCTGCCAACAGCCGGGTAGGTTGCCTTACTTATTCCAGCCTGCACATAGCTGTGGTAGATATAACTGCATCTGGCTGGCTGGCTTGTCTGGAAATGGGGATATGTTAGTTGGGTAAGCCCATCACCTTGAGGAGCCTGACCAGAGAGACTTAACAGATAAGAAATTAGGTCCCATCTGCCTGGTGTGGCTCAGTGATTGAGCATCGAGCTATGAACCAGAAGGTCCCTGTTAGGGCACATACCTGGGTTGCAGGCTCGATCCCCAGTGTGGGGCCTGTAGGAGGCAGGCTGATCAGTGATTCTCTCATCATTGGTGTTTCTTTCTCTCTCTACCTCTCCCTTCCTCTCTGAAAAAAGAAAAAGAAAAAAAAATTAGGTCCCTGCACAACTCTCTTTGTTTACTATAGTATCCACCACTACAGGTAAATGAGGTATACAAAATTGCATTTTATCCATGGATGCCATGTCCATGTCCATGTGGGCGTTGTTTGTTATGCTTATACTATGTTATTGCCAGCACCAGTGAATATCCAAGAAGAGGTTCAACTGTGGAAAGAAATGTAACATGCATTTAGTACCTATTGTCTATTAAATCTTGTAATGTAACTAGTTCAACAAGAATTTTGGCCTTTGGTTTATTAGTTAGAAGTGTTGAACACTTACTTTGTTAGTGTACTTAATAAAAAAGTTCATTAATTTTTTAGAACATACAAACCAGATCATTTTTTTATAGTTTTGACTGCCTAATGTTATTGCTCTTCAGGATGAATACTATCACTTATTAGCAGAGAAAATCTATAAGATACAAAAAGAACTAGAAGAAAAACGGAGGTCGCGTTTACACAAACAAGGCATCTTGGGTAACCAGCCAGCCTTACCAGCCCCCGGGGCGCAGCCCCCTGGGATACCACAGTCACAACCTGTGAGACCTCCAAGTAAGGACTTCATTTCCTTCTATCAGCCCTTAATCTGTTTGCTTGTTTTTCCTTCTGTATTTGGGGTGTGTTTCTAAGTATATAGAATTATGTTCTCAGGAAGCCCACATTTTGGAGACTGATAGTGGTCATGACCTTGTACATTGGCCTATGTTTAGACCAGGGGTCCTCAAACTACGGCCCGCGGGCCACATGCAAATACAAATATTGTATTTGTTCCCGTTTTGTTTTTTCACTTCAAAATAAGATATGTGCAGTGTGCATAGGAATTTGTTCATAGTTTTTTTTTAAACTATAGTCCGGCCCTCCAACGGTCTGAGGGACAGTGAACTGGCCCCCTGTTTAAAAAGTTTGAGGACCCCTGGTTTAGACATTGAGTCTCTTATGGAGAGGTCCTTTAAAGGTTTGCAAGCATCGAATGTCCAGTGCTTTGGGACCTGTTGACTGGTTTTTTCTTTAAGTTTGAAGTACTCAAGATAAATTTCTTATTCTTCAATCAAGGATTATTTTAAATAACTTTTTTTTTTCCTGCCATTATAGATGGGCCCATGCCCCTGCCAGTGAATCGCATGCAGGTTTCTCAAGGTATTTAACTATTGCTGTGAATCATATTTCTGTTTACCATTCAACAGCCACAAAGTGCATTGTTTCTTTTTTCCTCTCTTCCTCTTTATTTCTTTATAGCGCTTCTTTTTCCTTACATTCCTTGTTGTTGATGAGCAGAATTCATTTCCACAGGCAGTATGAATATCAGTTGTATTTGCATTCAAGAGAGGTCATTACTTTTAGGAAGAGTCTCACAAAACATTGTAGGTGGGGGAAGGAAACGTTTCTGAATGTGTGAAAGGAGAGCATCAGGCCAGTCCTGGGGCAGCAAGCGAGCAGCACGGGAGGTGAGGTGGAGAAAGTGCAGTGGCTGCTCTGGGCCCTGTGAGTGCAGGTGGTCAAGCCTAGCCAGCAGGATTTACACTCAGAGAGTCTGCATCAGGCTGGGGTGCTGACAGCTGGTCTCAACAACTTTTAAAGGTTCTTTGTCAGGTTGAAATTCACTAGTTTTTGCTTGGTTGAAGCCATCGTTTTAGTTTGGGAGTTTGGGGATGAGGAACATTTCAAACCTTTTACTAATTGAGACTTGAACAGTAAGGTATTTTTACAGGTTGTGAAATAAGGTGGTGACATTACCCAAAGATTCTAAAGCAAGGCTTGGCTCTGCTGTTAGTAAAGTAGTTTGGGAGGGGAGAAAAGGTCATTTTTTAAGTTTGCAGTAATCTTACTGCATATTGAAAAAGACATGGTAGATAAACTGATAATATAAAGGAAAGAGTTTACAGAGGATTGTAGGAAATTACAAAGAAGGAGAGGCTGTGGTCTGGAGACACTTAGCAGCTAGTGAAGTGTCTTTCATGGTGTAACATTTCTGCGAACAATGGGCAGCCCCGGGACAGCAAAGGTACTGCGAAAATGGGATTTTTCTCATCTGAAGAGAGAAGGCTGAGAGCTTGCCACCTTTGGATGCTTTCTAAACACTTAACTTGTTTGCAAAATTAAAACCATATTTTGAGTCTTATCCCAGATTCTAACAATAAATATAAACCCAGCTGAAGAGCTAGGAGGCCGGGGTGGGAGTGGAGGTGGGGGGGATGAGAATGGGCTTCCTGCAGGAGAGAAAACGGAAGCCACATGCTCCAGCAGGCGTTAGTGAGAGGTTGGCTCAGATTGGTGCCCTGGCCTTAGTTAACTCCTCTTCCATAGTTGGTGGGAACATCTTCCCGATGTAGCCTTGTCTCCTTAGTCACTTTGATGCTTTTTGATCGGGGTCCTGCCATACTGATCAGTGCTTCCTCAGCCTTATTTTTTTGTGGTTTACCTGACTTTCTACCCTCATCTCCTCATTTTGTCCTGCCCCCCCGACCCCCACCATACCACCCTCACCAGCATTGATGCCATTTTTCCTGGATATGAAAATTCTGTTACTTAATCATCTGATTAGCTGGGTGATTTCCTTTCAGTTGTATGTGTTGTGTATATGTTCCATGTTATTTTGCTTAGAGTTTATTGGACAAATTGTAATTCTGTTTCCCTGTGGATGCTTTTCCTAATGAAATATTGTGGGTACATTTACAGGGATGAATTCATTTAACCCGATGTCCTTGGGGAATGTACAGTTGCCACAAGCTCCCATGGGACCGCGCGCAGCATCCCCCATGAACCACTCTGTCCCAATGAACAGCATGGGCTCCGTTCCAGGGGTAAGTCCTGCTGGCCTTAACTGTGCTGAGAAGGCCTTGCCCAAATAAGGAAAATTCTCTAAGCAGTAAAATTGTAGATTGTCTAGAATCCTATGGTACCTGTTCCTTTGGATTTGGGTTATGCTTTATTTCTTTCATCTCTCTCTCTCTCTCTCTCTCTCTCTCTCTCTCTCTCTCTCTATTTCTTTCTCTCTCTTTCTTGTATTCATTACTGTCGTGAAAATTATTTGACCATTATTTTATTTGAATGCCAATTTCATAGGGAATTATGACTCTTTGAGAAGATGGAGTTCTGTAGATGGAATACACAGCCTCAGTTTTGTGGCCAAGAGGGACTTGTCAGTGTCTGTTGACTCCTAGAGCTTACTCTCCTGCGGCTGCTTTCTAAATGCTTCATAGAACTCAGAAAGACATATCTTGAACTTTAAATTATAGCATGCTATTGATTTCTATCTAGAGGACAATCTGAAGCCCACTCATTAGAGACTTTGCATGAGAAAGCTGGCAAAGTGCCTCAGAGCTGTAAGGTCTTAATGGTGTTTCTTTTTCCAAGAGGGAGGGAGGATTTGAAGATTTCTGTCTCTTCTACTTTATCTTGAATACTTTGGCTTTCGTCCTCTGAATTCTCAATGATGCTTGTTGTCTTTTAGATGGCCATTTCTCCTTCCCGAATGCCTCAGCCTCCAAACATGATGAGTGCACATGCCAACAACATGATGGCCCAGGCGCCCACACAGAACCAGTTCCTGCCTCAGAACCAGTTCCCTTCATCCAGTGGGGCAATGAGTGTGAACAATGTAGGCATGGGGCAGCCAGCGGCCCAGACAGGCGTGTCACAGGTACCGTTTGCCTTTGGGCCACCTACATTGATACAGCCCCAGCTTCCTACTGACCTGAGTATGTCTTTTTTCATGGAAATTAGAATTCTAGACTACACATTTGATTTTTATCTTTTAGCATCTCTTAATATTGTTCTTATTTTCTCCTGTCATTTTTACATTGTTTGGAATGACTCTTAACATCTTGGTGTGAAGAACTTCATGTAAAACTAGAGTGGGTTGTGGTTTTTTGGTTTGTGTCCTTTTGCAATTTGATTTTTGTTGTTGTTGTCTTTTCTAGATTTTTACTTGTGTCTTTTAAATTCTAAGTTTCATATGCAAATCTGAGAGACACTGAATTTTAAAGAGCGAGTAAGGAAGGGTCCCATGAGTTCACTGCTAATGACTTTTGGTTTGTATATTTTGTTACCTGTCCCTGAACTGTCCAACTGAAGTCAGGCTAACTGGATCAGTTGAGTAGTTATCCTTTTATTCAGTGTGTTTTTACTTATTCAGTCTAAAGCTGAAGAGAACTATTTTCCATTCATTTTACTGCCTTTTAAAAGATATATATTTTTTTATTAATTTCAGAGAGGAAGGGGAGAGGGAGAGAGAGCTAGAAACATCAGTGATGAGAGAGAATCACTGATTGGCTGCCTCCTGCGTGCCCCACCTGGGGATTGAGCCTGCAACCTGGGCATGTGCCCTGACCAGGAATCAAACAGTGACCTTCTGGTTCATAGGTCTATGCTCGACCACTGAGCCACTGCGCCCAGGCATTTATTCTGTATTTTTTGTTTTATTCAGAAGCAGGCCTTGATTGCAGGCTCCTCCCTGTCCTGGGCCCTCACCAGGGCATGTACAGGAGGCAACCAATCGATGTGTTTCTCTCCATTTTACTGCCTTTTTAAAACCCTTTTGTTGTTATAGTATAGTAGTGTTGCTGTATGTATATGTACATGTATTTAAAATAGGCCAAACCTGCCCTGGCCGGTTTGGCTCAGTGGATAGAGCGTCGGCCTGAAGACTGAAGGGTCCCAGGTTCGATTCCGGTCAAGGGCGTGTACCTTGGTTGCAGGCACATAACCAGTAGGGAGTGTGCAGGAGGCAGCTGATCGATGTTTCTCTCTCATGGATGTTCCCAACTCTCTATCCCTCTCCCTTCCTCTCTTTAAAAAAATCAATAAAATATATTAAAAAATAATAATAAATAAATAAAATTAAATAGGCCAAACCTTCCTCTAAATATGAAGTTCGTGTTTTAATTTTTTAACATGAAGTAATATTGCATAAAAGTAATTGACTATTCTAAATTTACTCTCTAAATGCCTATTCATTAATTCTTAATTTCCAGAATGTGTCATTGCTCTAGAACAGGGTTCAGCAAATATGTCCTGTAAATATTTTTTACTTTGTGGGCCATACATAGACTCTTTGTCTTAACTATTAACCTCCACCATTGTGGGGGAAAATCACAGCCATGTTCATTCCTACACAAATGAATGGGCGTGCTATGTCAATAAAACTTTACTACAGAAATAGGCAGCTAACTGGGTTTGGCCACAGGCAGTAGATTGTAGCCCTTGTTCTAGACCAGTGATTTGGAATCACTTTTTCAAAGGTCTACAGATACTCTGAAGCATGTCCTCAGCTGAGATCACTGCACTGAAACATTTCAGTATTTCAACAACTTTTTTTTTTTTTTAAGATAAATACCTTTTCTGTTGGTCTTAGCTGTGGGTGGATATTATGGAGCATGAAGCTAGTAAGCTGAGTGGACATGTTTAAACCGGAAATTTTGACAGTTATATAAATCAAAATAGAAGAAACATAGCATTAACTTTATTGGAAAGTACACATGATAAGTGTACAGCTGGATAGATTTTTGCAAATGGAACATGTTCCTGAAACTCAGTGCCCAGTAGACCTCTTCAAGAAACCATGATTAGATTTTCACACATTTAAATTCTTCAAATTTGTTGCCACATTTCCAAATAGGGGACGTAATTTTAACATACTCTGTTTCCTCTGTTAGGGACAGGTGCCTGGTGCTGCTCTTCCTAACCCTCTGAACATGCTTGGGTCCCAGCTGCCTTGTCCACCAGTGACACAATCACCTTTGCACCAGACACCGCCTCCTGCTTCCACAGCCGCTGGCATGCCATCTCTACAGCATCCAACAGCACCTGTGATGACTCCTCCCCAGCCAGCAGCTCCCACCCAGCCATCAACTCCTGTGTCGTCTTCCGGGCAGACTCCTACCCCAACTCCTGGCTCAGTGCCCAGTGCTAGTCAAGCACAGAGCACTCCTACAGTCCAGGCAGCAGCCCAGGTGACCCCGCAGCCTCAGACCCCAGTTCAGCCCCCATCTGTGGCCACCCCTCAGTCATCACAGCAACAGCCAACACCTGTGCACACCCAGCCTCCTGGCACACCGGTGAGCCTCTCTGTTGCCTTTGTTCTGAGACTCTTAATGAGAACTTTCCCATAAATCTGTCATGATGACCCTGGCCATGTAGGGTTGCTCAGTTGGTTAAAGCATTGTCCCTATACGCCAAGGTTGTGGGTTCGATTTCCAGTAAGGGCATATACAAAACCAACAACCAATGAATCCATAAATAAGTGGAACAAAAAATCGATGTCTCTCTCTTTTACTCCCCCCTCTCTCTCCCTCTCTCCCTTTCTCCCCTCCTCCCTCCCCACCCCCCCAAGTCAGTAAATAATTTTTTTAAAAAAATTCTGCCATGAAGTTGCTGTAGAATCTTGGTACCACCCCAAAAAGTAACTGAAAGGCTGTGTTTGGCAGGACATGATTTATTATCATTCCTACTTAAATGAGTTTGCAAAAATCAGCAATTCTAAAGAAATAATACATGAGTCCTCTGTCGAATTTTTAAACTACCTCTGTTTATAAGAGCAGTATGTTTCCCATTATCTGTCCTAGATTTATGTCTTCTGAGTTTTGGTAGTTTTTCTCCTAACATTTAAGGATGGTCATGTGCTTGATTGTATGTGCTTTGACCTTGCCTATCAGCCTTGTCTTCAGACTGGAAGCCTTTTCTTTTTTATGACAACTTGGCAGATCCAGGTTAGTACTTCCTGTGGCTCAAATCTGCCCAGTCCTCCATGGACCTGCTGGAGGTGGCCAGTCTGGGTACCTCTCCTAGGCTGGGTTGCCCCACTGACCCAGGGACCTAAGGCTGCCCTCTTGTTGCCTCCACCTCCCTCCCCCAGTTATCACTAAAATCAATCTTAGTATCCATTTTCTTACCAGTCTAACTTAGAAACCCCTCTCCCCCTGAAATACATTAACTTTATTGTTGGGGACTGAAGGTATTTATTAAATGTTAAAATTAATCTCAACAACAATCCCAAGATAACATTACTATTTGTATTTCTCCAAAGCCTTTCTAATTTTACGTTATCCTCTGTTTGTTTACTTTAAACTGCCTTGGATAAGGCTTTGAAAATTTATAATTCCTTTAGTGGTTCCTTCTCTTAATGTTTGCTTATTTCTCTGCCACTAATCCCAACACTGTTCCTGCAATTAACAAGCTAATTATATATTCTTGTTTCATATAGGTACTTTATTTCCCCTCCTACATATATACTTATCTTCTATATATATAAAAGGCTAATATGCTAAGTGGCCCTCCTACTGTGAGACCAGTCCCTAGGATGCGCACTGACCACAGCAGTGGGCAGACGCTCAACACAGGAGCTGCCAAGCTGCAGTGACTTGGCAGCAGCTGTTCTTGGGTGACACACACCGAAACCAGAGAGGAGGGAGCCCAGTTCCTTGCGGGGCCACACGATTCCACCTTCGGCCATGGGTTATGTTGTTGCTGGGGCACTGTCGGCCCCGAATCTGGTTTACTGCACACTTGCGTTTGCATTCCACACCCTGTACAACAGCAACTTTGTAGAGTGCCCTCTCACACTCCAGGACCCCTCGGGGGATGTCAGAGAGCTGTTTTAGCCTAATTCTGGCAGGCCAGGCCTAGGGACCCCACCTGCCAGAGGGACCCTGCTCACTCCACAGATGCTGCGGAGGGACTGCAGGAGGTTGGCTCCAGGGTGCGGCCTGTTTCGCCCAGTCCCATCCCTCCAGTCACCTTCTAATTAATTTCCTTTCAATGTGCATGAATCTGTGCAACAGGTCACTAGTATATTTATAATTCAGTTTTTAACCATAAACATTAATGATCTTACTAGAAGGAATTAATTTCAAAATAGGGGGTTCTTTCTATGGCTTAGGTAGAAAGCTTGCAGAAAATTAATTTCCTATCCGCATGTAGAAAGCTCTGCTCTTCCATCTCTGTATATTTAGCAAGAAATCAGTTGTGTGTCTGCCTGATGTTGTCTTCCTCTAGAACTATTTGAACTTTTGTTCTTCAGTTCTCTCAAATAGGGATGCTTATTAGGTTATTATTGAGAAATGTTAACACAAAACTGTATATTGGGTGACCAGCAGCAGAGTTTTAAGATCATATATATTGTTTTGTTAACAGAGATAAATGATTTTGGTTTTTCTACAGCTTTCCCAGGCAGCAGCCAGCATTGAGAACAGGGTACCCACTCCATCTTCAGTGGCCAGTGCTGAAACCAACTCCCAGCAGCCAGGACCAGAAATACCAATGCTGGAAATGAAGACTGAGGTCAAGACCGAGGACACCGAGCCAGATGCCAGTGAATCCAAAGGGGAACCTGCGTCTGCGGTAGGTGCCAGGGATCCATCATGGATATACCTGCTTTTTGTTTTTTTGGTGTGACTTTTTATTTGTTTGTTTGTTTGTTTTGTTAACCCTCATTTAAGGATATTTTTTCCATTGAGGTTTTTTTTTGTGTGTTGTTTTTTTTTTAGAGAGGTGGAAGGGACGGGGAGAAACAAAGAGAAACATCTGCGTGAGAGAGACATGTTGATTGGTTGCCTCCAGCATGCTGCAACCAGGGCCGTGATCAAGCCTTATGTGCCCTTGACCAGAACCGCATCTGTGACCCTTCAGTCCATGGGCCAATGCTCTAACCACTGAGCAACTGGCCAGGGCCTTGCTTTTTATTTTAATAACCTCTTTAATCTACTTGCTACTTAAACCCATAATCAAAAACAGATTGGTTATTTATTTTTAGATATAGGTATGGTGTTTTTTGTCTTGTTTTTTGTTGTTTTTTTTTGCCAGAAATGAAGAGCACTAGCTTATATTTTACTTCATTTATTTTTTTTAATGCAAAGCTTGGGGATGCGGGACAATGGGGGGATAAGGACACATATATACTAGTAATACCTTAATAAAGAAAAAAAACTACATGAACAAAAAAAAATGCAAAGCTTGGGAAAACACTGTTTTTGGAAACCAGTGTTTTTCAAACAGAAATTGTAAAAATAATCTTTTACAGATTTCCTTTTAAAGAGCCCTAGCCGGTTTGGCTCAGCGGATAGAGCATTGATCTGTGGACTGAAGGGTCCCAGGTTTGATTCTGGTCAAGGGCACATGCCTGGGTTGCGGGCTCGATCCCCAGTTGGGGGCATGCAGGAGGCAGCCGATCAATGATTCTCTCTCATCATTGATGTTTTCTCTCTCCCTCTCCCTTCCTCTCTAAAATCAATAAAAATATTTTAAATAAATAAATATACTGTGTATTCTTCCCCTCTTCATCCTCCTACTCCCTCCCTTTTGGCAACCGTCGGCTTATTCTCTATATCGATGGGTCTGTTTGTGTTTTGTTTTATTTTTTATTTATTTTGTTTTTTAGATTCATGTATAAGTGAGATACTATATTTATCCTTGTCTGGCTTATTTCACTTAGCATAATAACCTATAGGTCTGTCCATGTTGTCAGAAATGGCAAGATATCATTCTTTTTTAGTGTGTGTGTGTGTGTGTGTGTGTGTGTGTGTGTGTGTATAACACATACTATATATATCACATCTTTATCTATTTCTCTGTTGATGGACATCTGGTTTACTTCCATATCTTAGTTCTTGTAAATAATTCTGCAGGGAACATACAGGGGCATATACTTTTTTGAATTAGTGTTTATAATTTTTTCAAATAAATACCCAGAAGTGGAATTGCTGGATCGTATGGTAGCTCTATTTTTAATTTTTTTTTTTTTTTTGAGGAAGCTCCTCACTGTTTCTCATAGTGACTACACTAATTTATAATCCTACCAACAGTGTACAATGGTTCCCTTTTCTCCACATCCTCACCAATACTTGTTATTTGTTGATTTATTGATGGTAGCCATCTGACAGGTGTGAAGTGATATCTCATTGTGGTTTTAGTGTGCATTTTCCTGGCAATTAGTGATGTTGAGCATCTTTTCATGTCTATTGGCCGTCTGTATGTCCTCTTTAGAGAAATGGCCACTCAGGTTCTCTTCCCATTTTTAAATTGGATTACTTGTTTTTTCTCATTTTTTCTTTTGTATCCCTTTGCTCGAGAAGATATATCCAAAAAGATATTGCTAAGATCTATGGTGAAGAGTATACTGCCTATGTTTACTTCTAGGACTTTTATGGTTTCAGGTATAACATTTAAGTCTTTAATCCATTTTGAGTTTATTTTTATATATGATATAAGAAAGTGGTCCAATTTCATATTTTCCATTTATCTGTATAGTTTTGTCAGCACCACTTATTGAAGAAACTATCTTTACCCAATTGTATATCCTTGCCTCCTTTGTCATAGATTAATTGACCTTATAAGCAAGGCATTTTTTTCTGTATTCTCTATTCTATTCCATGAATCTGTATCTTTTTTTTTATGCCAGTATCATACTGTTTTGATTATTGTAGCTTTGTAGTATAGTTTGATATTGGGGAGCGTAATACCTCCTACTTTGTTCTTTCTCAAGATTTCTTTGGCTATTAAGAGTCCTTTGTAGTTCCATATAAATTTTAGGATTAGTTCTAATGCTGAGAAGAATGCCATTGGTATTTTGATAGGGATTGCATAGGATCTGTATAGTACTTTAGGTAGCAAGGACATTTTAACAATATTAATTCTTTCAGTCTATGAGCAAGGTATATCCTTCCATTTATTTGTATTGTTCAGTTACTTTCTTTGGTGTCTTACAGTTTTCAGAGTACAGGTCTTTCACCTCTTGGGGTAAATTTAATCCTAGATATTGGGGGTCAAAGGGAGACATATGTAATACTTTCAACAATAAATATTTTTTTATTAGTTAAATCTTTATTGTTTAGATTATTACATTTGTTCCTCTTTTTCCCCCCCATGACTCCCCTCCACCCAGTTCCCACCCCACCCCCCTCCTTCACTCCCCACCCACTGTCCTCATCCATAGGTGCACGATTTTTGTCCAGTCTCTTCCCGCATCCCCCTTACCCCTTCCCTCCCCCCCCCGAGAATAGTCAGTCCACTCCCTTTCTATGCCCCTGATTCTATTATAATCACCAGTTCATTCTGTTCATCAGATTATTTATTCACTTGATTTTTAGATTCATTTGTTGATAGATGCATGTTTGTTGTTCATAATTTGTATCTTTACCTTTTTCTTCTTCTTCCTCTTCTTAAAGGATACCTTTCAGCCTTTCATATAATACTGGTTTGGTGGTGATGAACTCCTTTAGCTTTTTCTTATCTGTGAAGCTCTTTATCTGACCTTCAATTCTGAATGATAGCTTTGCTGGATAAAGTAATCTTGGTTGTAGGTTCTTGCTATTCATCACTTTGAATATTTCTTGCCACTCCCTTCTGGCCTGCTAAGTTTCTGTTGAGAAATCAGCTGACAGTCGTATGGGTACTCCCTTGTAGGTAACTGACTTTCTTTCTCTTGCTGCTTTTAAGAGTCTCTCTTTGTCTTTTGCTCTTGGCATTTTAATTATGATGTGTCTTGGTATGGTCCTCTTTGGATTCCTTTTGTTTGGGGTTCTCTGTGCTTCCTGGACTTGTAAGTCTATTTCTTTCACCAGGTGGGGGAAGTTTTCTGTCATGATTTCTTCAAATAGGTTTTCAATATCTTGCTCTCTCTCTTCTTCTGGCACCCCTATAATTCGGATGTTGGTTTGCTTGAAGTTGTCCCAGAGGCTCCTTACACTATCTTCGTATTTTTGGATTCTTTTTTCATTTTGCTTTTCTGGTTGGGTGTTTTTTGCTTCTTCGTATTTCAAATCGTTGAGTTGATTCTTGTGATCCTCTAGTCTGCTGTTGGGAGTCTGTATAATATTCTTTATTTCAGTCAGTGTATGCTTAATTTCTAGTTGGTCCTTTATCACAACCTCGAGGGTCTCATTAGATTTCTTGTAGGTCTCATTAAGTTTATCGGCAGTTTCTAGAAAATTCTTGAAAAACCTTAAAAGTGTGGTTTTGAACCCTATGTCCAGTAGTTTGCTTTCCTCCATTTCTGTCATTTGTGTCCTTTTTCTTTGTCTCCGCATTTTTTTATGCTTCCCTGTGTTGATAAAGTGGTTTTCTGTGCTAAGTGTCCTCTAGGGCCCAGTGGTTCAGCCTCCCCAATTACCTGAGGAGGACACTCTTGGTGCACCCCCTTGTGGTCTTTGTGCACAGTCTTGTTGTAGTTAAGCCTTGATTGTTGTAGGTATCACTGGGAGGAATTGACCTCCAGGCCAATTAGCTGTGAGAATCAGCTGTGTCTGTAGTGGGAGAACTTCTGTGCTGGAGACACCCCACCGGGGCAAGACTTGCTTCAATGGGGCTTTGGTGCTCACTGAGTCTGCCCCCTGAGTGTGTCCTTTATGGTTCCACGGAGCTGCAAACTGGATGGTCCCACTCTGACCTCTGGGTACATTGACTCCTGGATCTCTAGGGAGGTGCTAATCTAGCCTCTGCCTTAGGCTATCCAGCAAAAGCCTCCCTGCAGGGCTTGGGCGGGGCGGGTCCCACGGGATCAACAGGGCGGGGCTAGCAGTTATGGCTGCTCTCAGAGGCCCCGCTTCTCAGTGTCTCAGCAATTGCTGCGAGCCCCTCCGAGAGAAAGCTGCCCTGGAGTTCCGACCGATGCCAGACAGTCCCGCTTCTCCCGCATGAGTCTGGGTCCCCAGAGACTCGCCCGGAACTGGAGCTCAGAGCCTGAGACTCCCTCCTGATTGAAAACGACAACCACGCCCTCAGCCGCCAGCCCGCTCCGTGTGCGCCTCTGTACCTTAGTGTTTTACTTCCACACTGCGCTTCCTCTGAGTCTCAGTGTGCTTTTCTCTTTCCTTCTAGTTGTAGAATTTCCACTCAGCCAGCCTTCCTGTGGTTCTGGATGATGTCCATTCCGTCTTTTAGTTATATTTTTGAAGTGGTTGTTCGAGGCAGCAAACTCTGGTGTTTGTTTATGCCGCCATCTTGGTTTCTCTCAACAATAAATATTTTTTAAAAATTATTCCTAGATATTTAATACTTTTAATTTATTGATTTTTAGAGAGTGAGAAGGAGACAGAAACAGAGACATTGATTTTTTTGTTCTGCCTATCTATGCATTCATTGCTTGCTTCTTGTATGTGCCCTGACCAGGGATTGAATCCTCAACCTTGGTGTAATTGGACAATGCTCTAACCCCATGGTCGGCAAACTGCAGCTCGCAAGCCACATGTGGCTCTTTGGCCCCTTGAGTGTGGCTCTTCCTAAGCCTTAGGAGTACCCTAATTAAGTTAATAACAATGTACCTACCTATATAGTTTAAGTTTAAAAAATTTGGCTCTCAAAAGAAATTTCAATCATTGTACTGTTGATATTTGGCTCTGTTGACTAATAAGTTTGCTGACCACTGCTCTAACCAACAAAGCTATCTGGCCAGGGTGGTGTTTTATAATTTTTGATGCTGTTGTAAATGGGATAGTTTTCTTAATATCTTCTTCTGATCATTATTTTAGTATATAGAATTCTGAACAGATTTCTGCATATTGATTCTGTGTCCTACAACTTTACTGAAGTCATTTATTAGTTCTAACTGGGGCCCAGTGCACGAATTTGTGCACCTTGAAAGGAACTGTGGGCCGCGAGGCTTCGGTGGGCACAGGGGTGGGTCTCAGTCCATCCTCCGTGCCCCCGCCCAGCCCCTCCCTCAGCAGCCCCTGGTCCCCTGCCTGCCGGCAGCCCCACTCCCACTACCACCTCTCCCACGTACTGACTCGCACCCTCTGACGGCACAGAGCAATTGGGGCCGGCATCAGCAGCGGGTGTGAGGGCCAGCGCCATCAGCTGGTGGGAGTGGCGGCTGCTGCCCCAATCGCCCCTCAAGAGCAGGGGGAGGTGGAGAAGCCCTCAGGGGCTATCAGGGCCAGCAGCCATCGCTCGCACCCGCTGACAGTACAGAGCAATTGGGACTAGCGCCGTCAGTGGGTGTGAGCGGCGGCTCTAGCACCAGCTATGGGTGCGAATGGGGCTGATGCCAGCCATGGGTGCGAGAAGTGGCTGCTGGCCCCGATTGCCCCTCAGGAGCAGGGGGAGGTGGAGAAGCCCTGAGGAGAGATTTGCCTGGCAGCAGCCGCTCATACCCGCTGACGCCGCCGAGTAATCAAGGCTGGTGCTGGGTGCCGGCAGCAGGTGCAAGCAGTGAGTCCAGCGCACCAGGCCGGACCACAGTGCGCGGGAGCAAAGAATTTTCAGTAACCACCAGAGGCTTGCCCCAATGACAGCAACCGGCGCCCCACCTTGGTCTGGCACCCCCACTCACCTGCTCCACCATCCCACCACGGCCAATGCCCACCATGTTCCACATGCCCCCCCGCCCCTCCCCGGTGGTCAGTGCACATCATAGCTTGTTCAGTTCCACCATTTGGTCTATTTGTATATTAGTCTTTTATTATATAGGATAGTTGAGTTTTACTTATTTTACAATTTGGATGCCTTTTATTTCTTTGTCTTGTCTGATTGCTGTAGCTAGGACTTCCCACATAATTTTGAATAGAAGACATAGTAATGGGCATCCTTGTCTTGTTCCTGATCTTAGATAAAAATCCAGGACCAGATGGCATCTACCAAACATTCAAAGAAGAATTAAACCTATCCTTCTTAAACTTTTTTTTTTTAATTGAAGAGGAAGGAACACTCCCAAACTCATTTTATGAAGCCAGCATTACCCTGATACCAAAAGCAGATAAAAAGACATTACAAAAAAAGGAAATTACAGGCCAATATCCTTGAACATAGATGCAAAAATTCTCAACAAAATTTTAGCAAGCCTGATTCAACAATACATTAAAAGGACTATACACCATGATCAAGTGGGATTTATCCCAGGGATGGAAGGATGCTTCAACATTTGTTAATGTGATACATCACATTGACAAAATAAAGGATAAAAACCATATGATCATCTCAGTAGATTCAGAAAAGGCATTTGACAAAATTTAACATCCTTTTATGATATAAACTCTTCAATAAAGTAAATTTAGAAGGAATATCTCAACATTATAAAGACAGTATGTGACAAGCCCACAACTAATAAACTTAGTGGTAAAAAGGTTTGTATTTTAAATGTTTGAATCATTCAGCAACTTTTTCATTGCCATTCTTTATTCATTTATAGTCCACAGAGTTACATTCACAAGGGGTTTATTTGTTTACTAATTAAACTGTGGCAGAAGTTGAAAACTAGCAGACTGTGAGCTGAATCCAATCTATATTAAGTGTTTTGTTTGGCTCACACAATATTTTTAAAAGTGTGAAATTATAAATTAAAGTAGATTTTTGGATTTTCTTGAAAATGATAAGCTCTGTCAGCATTGTTCTTGAAGTCCTCTCTGGCAGCAGTCTGGATGGGAGCACCAGCATGGCCTTTAGAGGGGACATGGGCGCTCCAGTTTGCCAGATCTCCACAACTTCCTGCTATCTCAACCTCATCTCCTTGTTGCATTCATTTACTTTACTTGCCTGGCCTTCTAAGCAATTTGGTGTTTTGTTTTACTTTTTTAATATATTTTTATTGATTTTAGAGAGGAAGGGAGAGGGGGAGAGAGAGAAACATCAGTGATGAGACAGAATCACTGATCACCTGCCTCCTGCACGTCCCCACTGGGGATCAAGCCTGCACCCCAGGCATGTGGCCTAACCAGAAACCAAACTGTGACCTCCTGGTTCACAGGTTGATGCTCAACCACTGAGTCACGCTGGCTGGGCTTTTGAACTCAAGAGCCAAGAAATTTTCCAAAAAATTTTCGTTCCAAACTAGAAAAATCTATATGTAAAACTACTGAGCAGTTGATGGTAGATATGTATATATGCAATATTTTAAGTACTGCAGCATATAAAATTTTAAAATTAGTACATAATTGTACTGGTACTATCTTACAGCAACTCAACTGACACCAAATGCTCTATTCCTTCTTGTGCAAGAGAAAGGAATAATAATGCATCTGTGACTAGGAGAAGGTTTTAACAAACCCATAGATTTTTAAGAGCTTTCCAGTAACTCTGAGTTAGAATAAAGGTTTTTGTTATCTATGTATCATTATTTATAATTTTGTTTTTTCAAGATGATGGAGGAAGATCTACAAGGATCTTCTCAAGTTAAAGAAGAATCAGACACAACAGAGCAGAAATCAGAACCAATGGAAGTGGATGAAAAGAAGCCAGAAGTAAAAGTAGAAGCTAAAGAGGAAGAAGAGAGCACGGCTAATGGTGCCGCTTCCCAGTCAGCATCTCCTTCGCAGCCACGGAAAAAAAGTAAGTTGTGTTTTCTTGAACTTATTGAACTGTGCTGCTTTGCCATTGTGTTGTGATTCTACATTATGGATTAAAAGCTAAAGCAGAAATAGAATTTCATCTCCCCTTTTATCTGTTTTGCCTGCTATTCTCCAAGTTGAAGTAATGACACCAAGCTGGACTCCTCCCTAAGAATCCACAGGTTCATGGCATAATAAGAAACAAGCCTTGGCTCTAGAGGGCAGTTCAGGGGCGCACAGCTGTCTTCTGAGATGTCCTGGCTGTGGGACTGGAGTTCAAATTGCATCTGAGTCCTTGAGCAGGCCAAGGATCTTGGGCTTTATTCAGCAAGGCATGAACAACCACTGACGGATTCAAGCAGGAAAATGGCCGAAAGCCATGGTATTGGGGAAAATATCACCATGGCAGCACACATGTAGGAACCTGTAGGTTTTTGCTGCTACAGATAAGTGCCCAAAGTAACAAGTGGGTGGAGTGGGACCCAGTGACCTAGTGCAGTAGGAGTGGGTGGGGGCAAATTAGTGAAGATACTTTGGGTTCTGAGCTGTGTCGGGTGAGCCAGCCTCACAATGGATGTGATTTTTATTTTATTTTTTTATGTGATTTTTAAAAATCACTTTGAGAGGTGTCTAAAAAGTAAAGAAGGTAGCAGGGTGTCAGAAAATTGTCAGGTGACCCTTGGAAATGTGAGGACAGGGCTCAGAAGTTCAGGCCTGCAGGTGCTACATTTGGGAAAGATGGCAGAGAAATGTTAGCGTCTATTGATGAACAGTTTTGCTGCTAGAAGGGACCCTGGAGATTATGGAGCACAGCAGTTCTCAAATTTTTGGTCTTAGACATCTCTGTACTCTAAAAATTGAGGACCCCAATGAGTTTTTGTCTGTATGGATTATCTATTGCTATCTACTCTATTAGAAATTAACATTGTTGGCTCAGTTTGGAATTTTGAAAATATTTAGTTCATTTAAAAATAAATCTATTAACATAACACCCATAAATAATACATTTTATGAAAAACAATTAATAATTAGTATAATGCCATTGTTTTTTACAATTTTGGGGGGGCTCAAAGACAAAAGTGAACACAGCTGCATTCTCATGTCTGCCCCTGCTTGTACTTTGTTGTATTACATTGTTTGGTTGAAGTACATGAGGTCCCATTCCAGATAGATAGTTGATAAAGGGAAGAATAACAGCCTTTTTAAAGAATTGTGATTTTCTTTTTTGATACTACTACAACACTCAACAAGTCAAAGTTTCTTAAAGATTAGTTGTAGTGTGAAATATGAATCCTTAGCACTGAATTTTTCAAACTCTTGACATTAGAGTCCATTTGTCTGTTTTGTGCTTTGAATTGATCCTTTGCCCTTTCATGATTTTCTATATAACATGATCCTTTGGTCATCTAGAAATTTGGTTCACTGAATTATGCATATCTTCCTAATGTCAGCATACTTCACTGTACAATAATTTTTTAAATCACATTCATTAACATCACTATGAATCTCTTCAAAAAAGTTTTGTAAATTTCAAGCAGATATCAAGCTCATGTGGTAGATACAAATTTTTCAAAATTCTAATTTTTTATGAGAGTCCAGATTTTATCTTTGGCAAAAAATACAATCAGTTGTCCTTGAAATAACTCCCACTTTGTTCATTTTTGAGAAAATGTCTGCCACATACCCACTTCTGAATAACTGTAGCTTGTCTATCAATCATTCCAGTTTTATGTGTTTCATTAAAAAAAGAAGCAGTGACTTCAGCTCTCAACACTCGTACAAGTGCTTTCTCTCAAGACAAGCACTGCATGCAGTAGAAGTGCCTTATACCAACTTCCCGTTTGTTTTTTTTCATATAGGGTAAAAGACGTGTAGCCAAGGGTTGAGGTTTAACGAAAGTAATAATTTTAACTGCTTCAGCAAGAATATTCTTAAGTGCAGCTGGCATTTTCCCGTGCGTGCACAGTGGCAGCAAAGATCATAGTGACTACTAAGTCAGGTTTGGTGAGATTGCTGCCATGCTAGAAATTTTACTCCCTCCTGTTAGTGCCCCATCTGTGTGAAGGTTAACACGACATAAAAGGCAAATAACAACTTAGTGTTACTATGAAAGTTGTTTTATATTACATAAATAAATTTGATTTCACAGACCCCTAGAAAGGCCTAAAACAGCGCTGGAACTTTCTCTGCTCTCCATTACGATGTTCACCAGCCAAATGCGGCTCCTGAGTACTTAAGAAGTGACAAGTGTGACTAAAGAATTAAATTTTAAATTTTATTTAATATTAATTCATTTAGCTTTAAGTAGCCACATATGGCTGGCAGCTCCCATATTAGCACAGTGCTCTTCATGGTACCCATGGTCCATGCTTCGAGGATTACTGATGTGGTACACCCTGCTGATTGTATGGAAAAAGCACACCATACTCTAGTAGCAGAGAACTTATTTCAAATAAAGACACTAATTTGAAAATACTTTTCCTCTGCTTAAGTGTTAAACAAATGTGTGGTGAAGGCAGCTGTATACCAAAATCAGCTGTACGTAAGCCATGTCATTTTGTTACCTTTAGGGAGATGAGGTCTGGAGCAGGGTCAGCAAACTTTTCCTGTGAAGAGCCAGGCAATAAATATTTTAGGTTTTGTGTGTCATAAGGTCTCTGTTGCAACTACGCAGCTAGGTTGTAGGATACAAATGCTGTTTGATGAGACAACATCTCAGCAAATCAGCACACTTGTGTTCTAATAAATTTTTATTTTGGAGACTACAATTTGATGTTGTAAATTTTTACGTATCAGGAAATATTTTTCTTTTTCTTCCCCAACCATTAAAAACAAAAATTATTCTTAGCTCACAGGCCTTCAGATTTGGTCAATGGGTCAGAGTTTGCTGACCTCTAGTCTAGTTTGCTGACCTCTAGTTTAGAAGAATGGGAAAAACCTCTTGATTAACTTAAGAACTACTTTCTTAGAAAGTTATTAAAAGAAAACGGAATAGAAGAAAGGAGTTCGCTGAGAGCAGGATGCCATGTTTCCATAGGAATGTTCGCTGGAGAGCGCTGAGCTGGGATAATCCATATGCTCGCTGATCTCCAGCAGCTGTCCCAGGTCTAAAGCAGCCAGGTGTTCCTTTTCCACAGGAGGTCAGTCAGGACACATGGGCAGTCCCTTTCTCTGATGACAATAAACTTCGGGAAACTTCTCAGAGCCATGATTTTCATCTCTCAGCATACTCGATGTATGCCACTTCCCAGCTAGGACTTTAAATGTTTATGGTATGTTAATCTGATTTTTAAATTATAGTTTACCACATGTCAGTTCTAGAAAGTCTTTTTAAAATATTAAAAAAACAAAACAAAGAGAAAATACATTATCACTTATAACCCAAGTCATCAGAACTCCTCTGACATATTTGCCTCTTATTGGTCAGTTTTCTATGCATCGGATGTGTGTGAGCAAGGTGGGGTTGTAACACACTCACTGCTGCCTGACCTGCTGCTTGCCTTCAGAGGCTATTGTGCACATTTCTCCATGTCATTAGAACTCATTTGGGTTTCATGTGAATGTATCATCTTGAATGTATCTGGCAGCCACTGTTGGTCCTTGGATTGGGACAACAGAAAATATAGTAGGAAATGCAATAGCTGAGAGGTTGGAGAAATGGGCATTGGTAAATGTGGGAGGGAAGTATAGAATTTGGGGGGAAAATACTTATTTTTATAGCTCTGTTACTGTGTACATTTGTGAGGTTGTAATACAAAACCATTTGTCTCAGGTGGTCTGAGTTTACTTTTAGGCAAAAAGGTCCCTTCCACCATTTGATCAATGAAGCAGAATTGGGAGTGAGCTTCATTTTCTGTTCCAACAGTTTTAATGTTGAAATTTCTCACTGAAGAGCAAACTTAGTATGGTATTATGCCTCATGACATGTATGCAGTTTTTGGAAACCCCAATATTATTATTATTTCAGAAACCCTGGATTTGTAGCTTTAGAATTTAGAATGTCTGTGGACTCTGCTGAATGAGAACCCTAGTAAGCTTCAACTGGGAGGGAGATGACTCAGACCTTCTCAGAAACGGCCAGGCTTTCATTTGAAGTGTCATAAAGGAGGGGTTTGGGTGCCTTGTAAATAGTGTTATTTTTCTTATGCTTTCCAACTACAGTCTTTAAGCCGGAGGAATTGCGCCAGGCTCTTATGCCAACCCTAGAAGCGCTATATCGACAGGATCCAGAGTCCTTACCTTTTCGCCAGCCTGTAGATCCCCAGCTCCTTGGAATTCCTGTAAGTTCATATTGTAAAAATATATTATAATTTTACCAGTGTAACTCATGATTATCCATGTTTTATTTCTTAAAATTGGGTAAAATAACCTTGTTTTGTAGATTTTTCTCAAAATATTAAAAAAAAGTTTGCTGCCAAAACAGTAATGCACCTTCTTACTAAAATGTGTTTCCCACCTGTTTTGTGAAACCACAGGGTCCATGGAAAGGTTAGGGTGTGTGAGAGGGGACTGTGCACTGGGAGCACCACCCACTTGCTCTGGTTCACAGCCTCTGGCGACTCACTTTATATTTGGGGTTTTATGTAAGACTGTCTAAAAAATGAACTTAAAGAATTGGTGAACATCCTATATAATAAAAGGCTAATGTGCAAATCAACCGAACAGTGGAACAACTGGTCGCTATGATGTGCACTGACCACCAGGGGACAGACGCTTAATGCAGGAGCTGCCCCCTGGTGGTCAGTGCACTCCCACAGGAGGAGCACTGCTCAGCCAGAAGCCCTGAGCTGGGCTCATGGCTGGCAAGCACAGTGGCGGTGGCAGGAGCCTCTCCTGCCTCTGCAGCAGTGCTAAGGATGTCTGCTCCCTGGGCCTAAGCTGTCAATCAGACATCCCCTAGGGCTTCTGGACTGTGAGAGGGTGCAGGCTAGGCTTAGGGAACCACCCCCCAAGTGCATGAATTTTGTGCACCCGACCTCGGGTCAATTATAAAACACATGGGCCTCTCACTTTGATATCCCATGGCAGAGGCCATGGTGACCCAACAGATTCTTTATATACATATACACATACACACACACACACACACACACACACTTGATTTTTTACAGAGAGGAAGGGAGAGAGATAGAGAGTTTGAAACATCAATGAGAGAGACATCGATCAGCTGATTCTTTATATATATATATACACACACACACACACACACTTGATTTTTTACAGAGAGGAAGGGAGAGAGATAGAGAGTTTGAAACATCAATGAGAGAGACATCGATCAGCTGCCTCCTGCACATCCCCTACTGGGGATGTTCCCGAAACCAAGGTACATGCCCTTGATCGGAATCGAACCTGGGACCCTTCAGTCCGCAGGCTGATGCTCTATCCACCGAGCCAAACCAGCTAGGGCCCAACAGATTCTTTTAAGCAGTGTTACTATTTTTGTTTTCAGTTTTCATGTTTATCTTGGAATTTCATTTTGCTTGGTAGGACCAAGAGTGAATCTGTAGAAAACATATTGTCTGATAAATTTGCTTGCCATTGTAATTCTTATTTTTAAAATTTTAAACAGAACTTTTTTTTTTTTTGATCCTCACCTAGGGACATTTTTTTTGTTTGTTTGTTTTAAATATAGATTTTATTGATTTTTTTACAGAGGAAGGGAGAGGGATAGAGAGTTTGAAACATCGATGAGAGAGACATCAATCAGCTGCCTCCTGCACACCTCCTACTGGGGATGTGCCCACAACCAAGGTACATGCCCTTGACCGGAATCGAACCTGAGACCCTTCAGTCCACAGGCCGACACTCTATCCACTGAGCCAGACTGGTTAGGGCCTGAGGACATGTTTTTATTGATTCTTGAGGAGAGAGAAACATTAATCAGTTGCCTCCCGGGGATCGAGCCCTTAACCTTTTAGTGTATGGGATGATGCTCCAGTCAACTGAGCCACCAGCCAGGGCTAAACAGCATCTTTTAGTAAACAGTTCTTTTAAAATTTTTTTTTTAACTTTGCCTTTGAAGGAATTTGATCACATTTGAAAATGTTAATTTTAGATAGTAAAATCAGGAAGATCAGAGGTTATTTTATTTTCAGTTCTCATTTCTTCATGTTGGAAACAGAAGTTGTTCTGGTACTTCCTATTTTATTTTAAGATAAGGCTGGCATTTGGAATTTGGGTTATCTACTAGATTAAGACCATTTTGTCTTTAAGGATTACTTTGACATTGTGAAGAACCCCATGGACCTTTCCACCATCAAGCGAAAGTTAGACACAGGGCAGTACCAAGAACCCTGGCAGTACGTGGATGATGTCTGGCTGATGTTCAACAATGCCTGGCTCTACAATCGCAAGACGTCTCGGGTCTATAAGTTTTGCAGTAAACTGGCAGAGGTCTTTGAACAAGAAATTGACCCTGTTATGCAGTCCCTTGGATATTGTTGTGGACGCAAGGTACAGTTTAAACTGTTTCTGGCCAATGAACTTTCCCAGTTAGTCCAACAGTATAATGATACGGTAGACTCAACATTTTGGCCACACATGTGTGCTGGGAAGTTACCCACATGGAATAAAACAATTGATTACTCAGAGCAATATAATGGATGATCAAAGCTAGAGGTGCTTTTGGGGGAAGGCCTTGGGTTAAGCATTTCTGGCTGCCCCTGTGTGCATTCACTATCAATAACATATGTCTTCTTTTTTATTATTTATTAATTTTAGAGAGACAAAGGGAGAGGCATTGATTTGTTTTTCCAATGCACTCATTGATTGATTTTTTTAAAAATATATTTTATTAATTTTTTTACAGAGAGGAAGGGAGAGAGATAGAAACATTGATGGGAGAGAAACATCGATCAGCTGCCTCCTACACACTCCCTACTGGGTATGTGCCTGCAACCAAGGTACATGCCCTTGACCGGAATCGAACCTGGGACCCTTGAGTCCACAGGCCAACGCTCTATCCACTGAGCCAAACCGGTTAGGGCGATTTATTTATATATATATATATGTATATATATATATTGATTTCAGAGAGGAAGGGAGGGGCGAGGGGAGAGAGAGAAACATCAATGATGAGAGAGAATCATTGATTGGCTGCCTACTGCACGCCCCCTACTGGGGATCAAGCCAGCAACCCAGGCATGTGCCCTTGAATAGAATCAAACCTGGGACCTTTCAATCTGCAGGCTGTTGCTGTATCCACTGAGCCAAACCAGCTAGGGCTATAATATATGTCTCTTAAACACTAATTATTTTGCATTGTATCAAAAAATATCTTTAAATAGCTGTGAAAATTGTTAGGAAACTATCCAGTGTACTAACAGAAGTAATTTACTAGTTGAATCTGACCCTCCATAGTTTACTAGAAATTTGCATGACAATAAATAGGTTATATTTTTAGTATTTTCTCCTTTGTTTTTGCAGTATGAGTTTTCCCCACAGACTTTGTGCTGCTATGGGAAGCAACTGTGTACAATTCCTCGAGATGCAGCCTACTACAGCTATCAGAATAGGTAAGCATTGAGCAGCTTCCTGATCTACAGAACAAAGGTCTTAGGGCAAGGCATGTTTGTCTGCTTATAGCCCAGATACATTATCTTTCCTGAAGTTCCAATGAAAGGGGCCACAATTTCAGTATTTCTTGGTCACTCAGATAGATTCACAGTCTCTTAATTTTAAGGAATGCTTTTATAGTATAAAAACTTGATCTCACAGTTGCTTGCTGCACTACCTGGATCAGGTACATTCTTTCTTGAGTCATGGTCTAGATCAGTGATGGCAAACCTTTTGAGCTCGGCGTGTCAGCATTTTGAAAATCCCGAACTTAACTCTGGTGCCGTGTCACATATAGAAATTTTTTGATATTTGCAACCATAGTAAAACAAAGATTTATATTTCTGATATTTATTTTACATATTTAAATGCCATTTAACAAAGAAAAATCAACCAAAAAAATGAATTCGCGTGTCACCTCTGACACGCATGTCATAGGTTCGCCATCACTGGTCTAGATTCTACAAAGTAACCATATAAGAAAGAGCCTGGAGTTGAGAATAACTCAAAGATTGACCTGCCTTTTTCAAGATACTAATAAAGTTGAAACATTGTTTTTACTATTCCTATGTAAATATTTGTCTAGATAATTTGGCCTGGACAGTCTGATGGAAAGACTTGCATTAGTGCTAATTGATTGGAAAAATAAAACCATAGACTTTTTGTTTTTAATTAGTTGCACAATACAGAATGAGATTTAGTGTTTTTATTGAGTTCAAGAAAAACTTTCCTGTTATAAGATGGCCATTTCAGGTTTTGAAAATTAAGCTATTTGCATTCATTGTTTTAAGTGGCCTCATGTTGCTATTGCATGAGGGCATTATGTCTTGAAGCACAGGTTGTAAATCTTGGTCAGATTTAGTTACATTACCTCCATTTTATGACTTGGCAACTAGATTCTTTATGTGACCACAAAGAAGCGTCATGCCTAATCTTCATCTTTAGTTTCAAATATTAAATGTCAACATTAGGACTTGTGATGTCTTAATTATTTTGATCTTATTTGCTTAGTAATCACTTATGTTCTAATATTTTGAAGAAGATAAGTAGAGTGGTTTTTGTTATTTGTTTAGGGGTACATGCACAGACTTTGAATAATTTGGAATTTTGGGATTATTTTTCTTCCAATTTATGTTTTTAAATTATTTTAATTTTAAATATATATATAACCATATTCAATATTATTAATGACTTTCATCAGAATTCTACTTTAAAATACTTTTGACCTAAAAATGTTTCCAATAAAGGTTTCTAAGCCTTGCCTAGCTCACTTTTTGGAATTTAATTTCTGTCTTAGCTTGCCCTTCTATCAATAGAAGTATTTTAAGACAAAGTTTGAAATGATACATAGCCCTTTTTTAATGGAATCTCTCCCATACTGACAAGTGTTATGGAAGTTCTGGTCCATCCATTTACAATCTTAGCTTAGTAATCTTCAGCACATCCCATAATGTATATATATCAAGCTTAACCTTCTTGTTTGTGATATGGGCACAGTAACACCTTCCCTGACGGTCTCAGTTATCAGTCTCTAATGAAATAATGACTAGGAATTCACTTTGGAAATTGTTATATGCCAAGCAAAATAAAATCATGAAATTTTAAGAGAATAGGTTAAAATTAACTATATCCTGAAAAACACCCCTGCTGCTAGGTGCCAGTTTGGGTATAGAAGGAAGAAAAGACAACAGATTGCTTGCTACCATCTCTGAAGTTTTGGGACCTTTTCATTATTGGTTTCATTGCGCCTGAGTCCTTTGAAACCCTATCTTTGCTAATTTGCACAGATTTTGGCCATATTTAGTTGAGAGCAAATAAGTTCATAATTTGATAGCATCAGGGTACACTGCTTACCCACTGAAGGAGGTTATTGATGGAGTGAGTGCAAACAGGACTGTTTTGAAAGTTTTGAAATGTCCAATTGTATTTCTATATAAGTGTAGGAATACGACTTCTCAGCTTAATCTCATAAGATGTTCTTTCTAGAATAATGACCTTGAAGAGGTTAACATGTAATTCTAAGAAAGCAGTGGCCTCATTCTGTGTTGGACATTTTAACTGCTTACATTTTTACTCTCAACTTTGACTGTGAGCATTGTGCTGTTTTTATGAATTATTGTTTTGACACTTAAAAATTGTTTGGGCACTAAAACAATAGAAAATCCTAGAGACCATTTAAACAAGTGAAACTAATATATAAACTAGAGTGTGGTTACATTTCACCTGTTTCCATACTTTAAAAATTTGAAAGAAGCTCATGTTGGGGAAACTGTTCTATAGATTTTCCAATTATTATCTATAGATAAGATAGATATTATCTATAGATATCCCAGTTATTTGTATATATTGATATGGTACTTAAAACAATCTGCATTTGAAAATTTACTCCATACATGTAATTATCCTTACAGATAAACTGTACAGTTACATTGTGCTAATGTTAGGTACCCAGATGTACATCATCATCAGATTATGTGAAGTATTTCTCCTTTATAATTCCATGTTCATCAAACTGCTTCCTTCACACAAGGCAGAATGTCAACTAGGCTGTTACAATGAAAAGTGAATTTCTGAATCGTTTTATATTTCCAGGGTGAATAAAGTTTGGACTAGATAAGATATTTTCACCCGCTGATTGCCAGGTGTTTGCATCTGATTTGACTAGATGGGTGCCCATGCTCCCTTCTGTGGGCTGTGGGCATTTCTCAGAGGGTATTAGAGTGAGTCCCTGGGCCCCTCCATCTCTCCTCTAAAACCTCAACAGGTTTGATTCTCCGATATCCCTGGCATTGCTTTGGGACAGGCACTAGCGTGAGTTAATTCTGTCTCTCCCAGTTACTGATCCTTAAAATTTTTCAGGGATGGGAGTTAGTTACTCATAGAGCATAGGTGTCTGCAGCCACTTAGCCATCAGTGATTTGTCTCAGGCCAGTTTCCTTCATTGGAAAATAATGGGTTTATGATTCTTGTTTCCTGAATGTTGCTGGACTTATGTCCTGCTTGAACAAAAGCTAAGAATTTGTCCAGGGTTTAAAATCATTATGCTCACATGTAATTATTGAAATGAAATTGCGGCAATTTCATTTCAAAATGTGTTCAAAGTTACCTTCTCGCTAGTCCACAAGGGCTGTGTGTTAATCGTAAAATGAATTGGAACACTCAATTTGTAGTTTTATCTTCAAAAGGGAAGTATTTTGCATGGAGGGGATATCTTTTTTGCCTATTGTAATGGTTGCCACTGAGTTGGTTTCTAGTTTCTGTACTTTCATTCTTTCCTGCCAAGTGATGATCATGTCCTCCTGCACATAAAAATTCTTTCACTACATGATTTCAAGGCTCCATAGGAATATTAACAAAATAGTGAGTAGCCAGAATATTGTTGAAGTTCATTCAGGAGAAAATATATATATATAATATACAGGTATGGGCAAAAGTAGGTTAAATGACCAGCCATCGTTACCTAAAAAATAAATCATAGGTGAGGATACGAAATAATAATAAGACAAATAATACAATAATTAATAAATACATATACAATAATAAACATTGTGTTTTGTGTACTTACAACTGTAGACCTACTTTTGCCCACCCCTGTATATATTTTAAAACAGCAATGTTAATCTGTTTCTGGTCAGAGTTTTAATCTTGGCAGAATTCATTAATTGACTTAGTCCTAAATAAACAAGTCCCAGCAAGAAACTTTGATTAATCCAGTTGTTACCCACAGGGAATCTGTCGTGTTCCTCATCAACATACTGAAAAATTGTGTAATCTTGGGGTGTGTGCATGCTCTCAAGTTTTATGCCTTTAATTTACTATATGTATTTAGCCAGTGAAACATAGCAGACAAAATGTCAATGTGTTTAATTTAGGTTAGAATTAGAACTTGTGGAGGACCTATTTTAGTAATGAAGACAAACTGGCCAGGTGGTGTCTAACTCTCAGTTGTTTGTAGCTGTGTGTGTGTGCGTGCGCGCACGCGCGTGTGAAACTGCAAGCTGCTGCATCTCCTTCTGTACTCTTGGTTCAGTGTGGCACTCCAAGTCTCGTCATAGTGTCTTTAACACTAATCCTCTTGGCATCTTGTAGACATAGTTTTGAGCACTAAAACCGCATTTTATTGTGCTGCTGTTGCTACCCTATGCTCATCCTTTTTGCTTGTATAAGTCACATTCATTCAGCTTGTTGTTGTTTTATTACGGTATTGTGTGCCCATCTTGTTTTATGCAGCATCAGCCTGCATTTTTGTTGATTTCTCATTCATGTCCTTTCCAAACATTTAATAGTTTTTATTTTAATTATTCTTATTTGATAGCTTGAGCTGAGCTCTGTATTATCTTACAAGAAATTGGGGTTATGGATAATTTCTCAAATGCAGATTGTGCTTTAAAGATTTAACTCTCTAAATTTGCTTAACTTGGATTGTCACCAAGTCAGAGCAATCACTGAGTATCTCAGATTGATGAATGATTGGTCCCAGTACCAAAAAGTTTAAGTCAAAGCTTAGAATTGAATTTTAAAAGTCTTTAACATTGTTTGTGGATTTATATATATTGTATTATTTATACAATATATCACAGTTTTTTCTCTGTATATTCTTATTGATAAATGGCTGGAAAGTCTTTGACCCCTATTGCATTTCTGTTAAATGTTTGTCTAGAAAATGGATTTGGTTTCATTTGTATTATAACCCAATTAAGTGATTAACATGAGAAAAAAGACAGGAAAAAAATTAAAACCAGTTTTGAGTGCTGAACATTTTTATACCTTTAAAGATCTGGCTTAAAAACCAGAAATAAAATCTCTGAATTGCTGTCAAGCATAAATTTTCCATTTTGAAAAAAACAAAAAAGGCATTTTCAGTTTAAATTGCTTTTTCAAGGCCTTTTGTCAGACTGTTTTGTTCAAAGTAAATTTTTTCCATCTCAAACCCTGAAATTGTATTTGATTTTTCTCTAATACAAAATTCAAACTTCTAAATTTTAAGCTCCTTACAATTCTAGTATTAACAACTCCTTGCAAACATTTGCATCTTGGAGCTGAACCAAGCCCAGTCATTGTTAGTGATGATGGCCTGTGATTGTGCAATGAGACCGAATGCTAATCAATGCTTTGCCTTGGCTTTCTGCTCTGTGTTGTCTTGGTGTTTGCGTCTTACCTCTATGTCTGTGCTATTTGTTCCCTTCCCTGTTCTCTAATCCTGCCCTTCCCAACCTGCCCCTGTTCCTCTCATTGTTCTCACTGACCCATCAATCAACCAACAACGCCCCCCCTTCGTCGTGGTGATCTGCCCTGCTCTGATTGGTGGCTTCGTTGCTTGGGTGGCTGTGTGTTATGATGGACCAGTTCACCCAAGTATGGCCTTCTTGCTGACAGGTATCATTTTTGTGAGAAGTGTTTCACAGAGATCCAGGGGGAGAATGTTACCCTTGGTGACGACCCTTCACAACCCCAGACGTAAGTACTATCCTGTTATTTATCACGGGAGTGACTCTTAATTGTTTTTGTCTCTTGTCCATGAGTAAAAGGGAAGCACCACTGCTGTTTTGACTTGTGTGTAGTGTATTTTCTCATATTAATTATGCTCACATTCATACTTTAACATGTAGCTGTTTGAGCTGAACACCAGTGACACTTCCATGTTCTTCCCTCCATTCAGTACTGTGGTGTTCACAGCCACACCGTGCAGTTCACAGGTCTCTCTCAACCTTGCTCCAGTTCTTCTTTTAAAACACTTGGCTTTTCCTAGTGGCTGTCACCCTCCATTTTTGGAAATTACAAATTTTCAATACACCTAAAGAAACCAAATAACCCTATCCACAGACTGGCAGTAGCAAAAAATGAGTTTCATGTACCTACTTTCATCCTTTAAGTTGTGAAGCTAATATAACACAGATAATGAGCTCCCAGAGTGTAAATGTCTCCTTCTTTGCTGGAGACTTGACTCTTGCTCACTAGGTCCAATTCAGACAGACCTGAGTTGGCCCTTTCATTCCTTCACTGAGTCCACCTTTTGGTCCCAATGCCTATTCTCTGTGGTCAGCTCATTTATATGCTTGAGAAACCTAAAAATCTGCCAGCCACCATGTCTGCCCAGGACTACCAGTGTTCTATGGTACTCTCTTTTCTCTGGACTCTGCCATGATTCCAACCACGCTGGCTAGTCTTCAAGTGTGATGTCCCCCCCACAGGCAACGGCTTCACACTAACGCAGTTTCCAGCAGTGTAGGACACTTACCCTGCAACTCAAGGCTACTTTATTCAAATGCAAAATAAACCATGGCCACTTACAAATCAAAATGACAGATATTCTACCTATTCAATTTATTTTTCTGTCCCTTGTCATCTTAATCTTTTGGTCCTATTACATGATTAATAATTGGATTGTATAAATATGTGAATCAGAAGTCATTCACATATATACACTTATTGTAACAAAAGGACAGTAGAAACCATATACTCAGCCCTTTACAAGTAAAATATCCCCACGTAGATGCTGACTTTCTGTCATTGAGGGAATATTATAATTAAAAGAATTGGTTATGTCCTGACCAGGTGGCTCAGTTTGTTGGAGCATTGTCCTGTTCACCAAAAAGGTTACAGGTTTGATTCCCGGTCAGGGCACGTAGGGGAGGCAACAGATAGATGTTTCTCTCTCATATCGATGTTTCTCTTTCTCTCTCTCTCCTTCTCCCCCTCCCTCTTCTCTAAAAATCAGTTTAAAACAAGAATTGGTTACACCAATATCAGTTAAATTTAGTAGCCAGTCACTATATAGATTTGATGGAAAATTAAAAAGTTTGAAACAAAATTTTGCCATCATATTTTGACTAGTCTTAGTTAAATCTTGTAATTAGTGCTGATGCTAGTTAGGAGGAAATGTTCTGAGAAAAACAGAGAAAATTAAATGGTGGTGCTTTCTGTAGAATTGAGTTTTTTTTGTTTTTGTTTTGTTTTGTTTTTTAATATATTCTATTGATTTTTTTACAGAGAGGAAGGGAGAGAGATAGAGAGTCAGAAACATCAATGAGAGAGAAACATCAATCAGTTGCCTCCTGCACACCCCCCACTGGGGATGTGCCCACAACCAAGGTACATGCCCTTGACTGGAATCGAACCTGGGACCTTTCAGTCCACAGGCCGACGCTCTATCCACTGAGCCAAACCGGTTAGGGCTGTAGAATTGAGTTTTATATGTTCATGCCATCATTGCATCTACTTGAGATTTTAGCTATTATTTTCCGTTTGAAGAACTAGTTGCAAAATAATATTCCAGAAACTATAGTTTATACTCAACAGATCAATTAAGTTAATTAACCTCTGTTTTCATTTTTTTTTAAACAAGGACAATTTCAAAGGATCAGTTTGAAAAGAAGAAAAATGATACCTTAGATCCTGAACCGTGAGTATATAGCTATTTCTTTCTTTTAGATTTTAGTTTCAGGTCAAGAACAGTTCCTCCTTATGATTGAGTTGTGGGAGAAGACATTGGAAATGCATTGCTCTGGGTGGAATTTTTTTTTTAATTTCTTTATTGATTAAGGTATTATATATGTGCCCTTATCTGGGTGGAATTTTATTGTGTGAAGTTATTTCATATATGAATCCTTCTTTAACTCACACTAAATATGTATGTCTCTGTAACATGCTCTTTAGGTACTGAATTTTAACAAATTCCAAATTTCAAAATCCAAATTTATGTGGATGTTTGTTCTATTAGAACCTCTCTAATAAGTTGGTCATTGGTGTTTTTAAGAAGCCATTTAGTGTGAATCTTTAGAAAACAAAGGTAGGACTATTTGGTAGAGTAGTGCTAGTATCATTTAAAGGGAAATTTTAGAAAGAAAACCTCTTAGAAACCACTTTCTAAAAATAATAAATGGGAAGCCTGGTGTATATTTTTGCCACTGTCTTTGGTATGGTATATTTTCAAAGGCCATTGTCAAATATTTGACTTTCCTCCAGTGCTCAGTAAGAATGCTGTGTTTGCAAAGTTTGCTCTGTGATGGCCCCTAAAGAGGCTTCAGAACTCCTTCAGTGTGACGACCCCTTCAGTACAAGAGACAGATGGATCATAGCACAGGTAGCAGGAGGTAGTAAGGTGGTCCAAAGGTGAGGGGCCCTGTTCCTGGGCATGATGGCATTCCAGAGAAGGTGACACTCATCTGGAATCAGGTGTTGAGAAATGGGAAGAATATTCTATACACAAAGGAGTAAAAGAACATAGGATGTTCAGCAACAACATAGGTAAGCTCAAGTGGTTGGTAGGTAGAGCATGTGGATGGAGCCCCGTGAGATGTGAAGGAGAGGCACTAGGTGCAGGGCCCCTTACACAGTTCTTTGTCCTGTAGGTTTCCTCCTGGATGTGCTAAGGAGGTTTGGAGGGACATCATTGGCTTCTGTTACAGAAAGATCATGCTGGATTTGTGAGATAGATTCAGTGGAGAGGAAGACTTTTGCTCCCTAGTAGGGGAACTGTTAGGAGACTCAGAGGAGCAGCTTAGGCAGGAGTTGGAAGGCCGACCTGAACAGCCTTCTGGTGGAAGAGACCACACTGCAGGGTGAGGAAAGGTCCAGTCTAAGTGGTGGCTTAGGTAACTGCATGAATAAAAATGTAGGAAGGGGAGTAAACCAGTTGGTTAGTAATAGTTAGAAGGGGAGAGAGATTGAAATTCAAAATTGATAAAATGGGGTCTAGAACAAATATCCTATTTTTTTTTTTTTTTACATTCCTCTTCCCTGACATAGGAGGGGGAAGGGTTGAGAATAGTGTGTCTTTGGAGCAGGCACAGAAACTGAGGGAGTTGTTACCTGCTGACCTTTTAAATTCTTAACCCAGGGATGAGCTCAACTGCTGAAATTTCAGCGAAGGAACTTGTTGACCGTGATGCGGCGCTTGAGGAGGGAGTGAAGGTTCAGAATAACACCAGATAGAATGGGGGGAGCAACACAGCATGGGATTGCCATTGAATGGTGCTGCGGTTTTGCGCAGTTTTGCATTTGTCTTTTCCTCCAGTAGAGCAGGAACGAGAAGCTGGGTAAGGCTTGATTTGTGGTTGAAGCCTTGCTCAGCAAGGACAGTGGGAAGATCAGGGACTTGATCATGTATCAGGTAATAGGGCTCAGCATCAGACTGATTGGAAGAGCCTGAACCCACTTTCTTGCCACTTAAGACTTCCACCAGCTGTAAGTTGTGATGATGTTAAGGGGGTGGCTAAAATATAGGTTTTGACCTTCAAGTATGTTGCAGTTAAGATTTCCAGGTGAGCTTGGGCGGGGTCTGCAGTAGAGGGCAGGTGGCTCAGTGCGTCCCCTTGCTCTCCAGTGTTTACTTGAATAAGGACTGTCATTTACTAGTCAGTTTGGAACTTCCCACCTTTGTGACTATCTCAGAACAGACACTTCCTGTGCCTGGGCCTAAGAATAAATGTTTATAATATTGAAAGTATTGTTCTCTATTACTTAAGTCAGTTTAGGCATGTGCACTTACCTAGAGCAAGTGTTGGTCTTCAAGATGTATAGTACTGTCAGAAATACTGGCCCATAAAATGTGCCTTTATCATAGCACTTTTTAAAAGTAAAGGTTCATTCCTAGTTGCAAAGGCGATTGGGAGAAGAGAGGAATGAGGCATTTGTACAAAGAAGGGTTCGAACTTTTCCCACAGAAAATATACTGGTGCATTTTTAAAATATGGCTGAATCAATCAACAGATGTATTAGTACTAGATGCTCAAAGTAATCAAGAGGACAAGAGAACGTAGTATACAAGCTCCCAAAGACCTCTCTATTTTGTGGTTCCCTGTGTATTCATTGTGCTTTCTTTGTCTTCCAGTTTTGTTGATTGCAAGGAGTGTGGCCGGAAAATGCATCAAATTTGTGTTTTACACTATGATATCATTTGGCCGTCAGGTGAGTAATTTCCTGTGATCTTGGGAAAAGGAAAGCAGTTTTGCACAGAGTGGAGGGGAGGGTCCCTGATGCTGCTGCTGCTGTATTTCATTCATTGTTGTCAGCAAGAATTCAGCAATTACGATAGATGGCAGTTGATTCTAAGTTTTAAGTCTTAAGTGTTTGCCTGCTTTAGGAATTATAGAATCAAAGCAGTCTGCCTCTTCACTTCTGTATAATGATGCTATTTAAACAGCCAACAACGTATTTTAATGCTGCATTTCACTAGTTTGGCAACATATACTGTTTTGTATAATCTAATCACACCCATTATGTTTTTGCAGATTTGTATGTGACAACTGCTTGAAGAAAACTGGCAGAACTCGAAAAGAAAACAAATTCAGTGCTAAGAGTAAGTTTTGGAAGGATTTCTTTTTCCTGATCTGTACATTGTAAAAACTTGTATAATTACCCCAGTTTTTCTTTGGTTCCTCTTAACATGTGGCTTTGTAGATGACCTGTCCAACATTTTTTTATCTGTGAGTTTGTTTTCTAATACTTTTTATTTTTCTTATCTTCCCCTTAAAGAACCATTTGACCTGATCATATCAAAGTCAGCTTTTTGCTCAATCCATGTTTTAGATGCAAGTTTAGAAAGCTTAGCTACATTGTAAACTTTGTGAATTCTAAAGAGAAAATTTGTCAGCAGATCCTTCTTAAGTTGCTTAAAAATAAGACCTCCCCCAAAACACACACACATACACAGTTGTTCTGTCTGAGCCACACACTCAACCTTGGGCCCAAGTATGGGCAGTCACTTGCCCATCACTAGGTGTGGACCGTGCTGTTGTGAGGAGTGACCCTCTCAAGTTCCCTGGGAATTGGCCGTCATCTACCCAAGACTGGTAGGCACCTGGTCTGCACAGACTTGGGAATGTTGCTGCATTTCGAGTGGCTGCTGGTATCTCTTTATGATATCAGTCTGTTGCTACTAAAAGTAACTTTTCATAGATCTGATTTTTTTTATAGATATCATTCTTTTCAAAAGTGTACAATACGTAACCCTTGTCCACTTGATTCTCAAGTACTGAGGACACCTTCCACAGCATGGCATTCCCAGGCTGTCCTTTTGCTGAGTTAGTAGAGAACCTGAATAGGAAAGCCACCTACAGTGGAGCCTTGAAGTGCACCTTCCCAGTACTCCCTGCAGCAGGATAGGTGACTAGCACACAGCTCAGAGTGTCTCCAACAAGAGCCAGGTCATCTGAGGTGCTGGGAATAGAAGAGAGATGGGATGGAGGGAGAGGTCACATGCTGGTGGAAGGAGGGGATGTGAAGCAGACAAAAAGGAAGTCATTCCATAGGCTTCCAAGTCGTCAATTCAAGTTCAAACTCTGTAGTTAATAAAATCCATAGTTATCTTATAACTCAAACTCACTTTTATAAAATGTTTTGAGATACTTAAAACTCACTGGCTACTGTAATTTTTTTTAATTTTTGTTGAAAGTATTACATATGTCCTCTTTTTTCTCCCATTGACCTCTTATTGGCTACTGTAATATTTATCTTTAGATTAGGATTTCTCCGCTGAGCCGCTATTGACATTCAGGACCAGATCATTGTTATGATGGCTTTCCTGTGCTTTGTAGGATTATAGCAGCATCCCTGGCTGCAGCCTACTAAATATCAATAACCCTCATCCTCATGAGTGGTGAACATCAGAAATGTCTCCAGACCTTGCCAGATGTGCCTTGGGGGAAAGTAGTTGCCTCTACCTTAGAGGGTCCATTCTGAGTGAAATCACTAAAGCAGTCAGCAACTTAGAAACACTTGCTTAGGCCAGAGCTTCAGTGACCAAACTAAACTGCCAAGAGAGCTAGACCTCACTAAAAGAGCAACTTCAGCTGGAAGGCACAAGGGTGAGGTGTACGGGGTCACAGCTCACCCCATGTCCAGAGAATGGGAGAGAAAGACATGTGGACCTTAGGTAGATGAGCTTTAGTGTTTAAGATATAGAACATTTGCTTACAGAAAAGGATCTTAGAAGTCTAGTGTCACCCTTGTGTTCCGAGTTTTTGTAGATCACAAAGGAAAGTTTGCCTCATTCATATTTGCACTGAGTGAATATTAAAAATGTCTTTCAACTGGTAGTCAGTGAATGATAGTCACAATTGACCATCCATCCAGAGCCACCTCCCTACCTTATACCACACACACGATTCCATTTCAGATGGTTAAAGGAGAAAAGGAAACAACTGCAAGTGAACTCAAGGTCACAGTAAGAGTATTTTTACTGTGTTGGGTTATAAAAAACCTTTCTAAAAAATAAACCCAGAGTGAGAAAGCAATAAGCTCTGAAGGATTTGATCACATAAAGAGAAAAGCACCCCCCCTCCCCCCCCACCAAGAATGGGAGAAAGGCCTACTGCATAAACACTGGAAGACCTGAAATACACCTCCACGTGTGCATCACATGGATGAGAATCACCCTGCTTTCACTCCGGTGATTTGAAGAAAAAAGTAAAGACCTAATTTTAAAGGTCCTTGGGTTTGCTATTTGAAAATCATAGTGTGTGGGTCGTATTTTCAGAAGGTAAGGGGATTCCCTCCCTATGGTGGCCCTTCTTAGTTGTGTCCTCCCTTCTGGATTGGAAACGCCTCATGAGGGAACAAAACTCACAGCAGCAGCATGGAGGGGCAATGGGAGAACATGGGCAAGAATGTGAGCCTTTTCTTCAGGGGCTTCACAAAGAACAGTCGAGATGGCCTGTGCCGTACAGCTAATGCTGCATTTCTCAGGATAGCTGTCTCAGGTGTGGGGTGTGCTGCATTGTGAGGGGTCCAGAGTGTGACCACACAGTTGTGTACAGGGTACATCTTCATCAGCATGTGAAATAGATCACAGATGTACTCCCCTGCATTTTTGTAGCTTTTCAAGTTTTTATTTTCCTGTGTGTTTTTTATTTTATTGCCATTGTGTTTTTCTTTTTAAATCATTTTTCTTGAGGCATAACTTACATATCAAAAGAACTCCACCATTGGTATTTTATCACAGAAAAATGGGATTAAGAAAGTTAGTCTAAATTTTCCATATATTTCTTGACCTCAGTAAGGAATCTCCTAAAATCCCAAATACCTTTTTAAAAACGTTTCTTACTGTTGTAAATATTTTTGAAATCAATAAGTATAAAGTAGAAAGCTTTAAAATCCCATTATATATAAATAATTATTGTGAACCTTGTGCAGCTCTTGCTGCTAGTCTTATTTTTTCTCACGTGCAAGGAGTTTTTTATGCTATGACTGATGTGTTGCCTTTGGGTAGCTTGCTGTATATGCCCTGTCACAGTGGTCATGCTTGGGTGGTCCCTTAAAGAGAGGATTGTGGAGGGAAAGAGGAACCTACCCAGGAACGGAGCTGGGGTAGGCCTGGATATGAGACAGTGTCCGTGCACTTGCCGTAATAGGAACACTCACAGAGCTTAGTTGGCCATGGAATGTACTGTGCACTGTGTCTTAACTCTGCAGTGAGGACTCTCCTCAAAGCTGGGCAGGAAGGGGAGAGTGGGTCAAGGAACACATGCGCAGCAGTCCTGACCTCCTCCAGGGAAAGCAGTGGCAGGCTCCCTGCTTCCGTAGAGTTCTAGCCTTGGGGCACAGCTGTCACTCTGAGCAGCTACGTGAGAGCACCCAGGGCCAGATCTCCGCCTCACCAGGCCCAGGGGGAGGGAGCAGAAGGCTGGTGGGCACAGCATGGCCCTCCTTATGCCTGCTCCCCCACTTTACTCCATAGCCCATTGTCTTTCAGATTCAGGTCCACCTTCATGGCTCCTCTGCCCTTATGGTTCAAAAAAGATGAAAATATCAGGGCACTTGATGGCAATTTTGAAGATGTAGAGTGCCTGAGATTCTAGAGTACCCCTTTCCCTCATAAAACGCTTACTTCATAGGATAAACTAGGTCCCTTCTGGTTCTAGAGAATGTTAATTCTTTCTTTTTTTTAAATCCTCATCCAAGGATATGTTTTTATTAATTTTGAGAGAGACAGAAAGACATCAATGGGAGAGAGAAAAATTGATCGTTTGCCTCTCCTACACACCCCAACCCGGCATCGAACCCGCAAAGTTTTGGTGTATGGGACGACACCCCAACCAACTAAGCCAGCTGGCCAGGGCAGAACAGTTAATTCTTTTAAAATATGTCAGATTCCCATAGCCGGTTTGGCTTGGTGGATAGAGCGTCGGCCTGCGGACCAAAGGGTCCTGGGTTCAATTCTGGTCAATGGCACATACATTGGTTGCAGGCTCCTCCCGGGCCCTAGTCGGGGGGTGTGCAGGAGATAACCAATCAATGTGTCCCTCTCTCATTGATGTTTCTCTCTTCCACTCTCTCTAGAAAAAAGATCAAGAGAAAAATATCCTTGGGTGAGGATTAACCAAAAAAACAACACACACGCGCACACACACACAAAACACAAATAAAATATGTCAGATTACCCTGAAAGGAAAAGGAGGAATCTGTGGTCTCGGTTGCCTTCTCCATAGTCCTTCCAAAGCTCTCTCACCTGCTCCTTCTAAACTTTCCAGGACTGCAAACCACGCGATTGGGAAACCACTTGGAAGACCGAGTCAACAAGTTTTTGCGGCGACAGAATCATCCTGAAGCCGGGGAGGTCTTTGTTCGAGTGGTGGCCAGCTCAGACAAGACTGTGGAGGTCAAGCCTGGGATGAAGTCACGGTTTGTGTGCAGACATTGTGCTATTTTCTAAAACAGCACTGTTCGAGTGCTTACCCCACCTGGTTAACAAAAGCCCCACTTTCTGATAGGCTTTTTGCATAACTTAAAAGATTTTCAGTGGTTAGTGTGTTGCAAGCCCTTCTTTCTATCCCAAATTCATTAGAGAAGGTAAAATTCCCAATCAAGTGAAACAGTGTCACAAAGAATGGGATCAAAGCTCCAAGCTGCTCACACTAGTGGTAAGAGCTCTGGGCTGGTAGTCAGAAGTGACAGGCCTTTATCTCCTCTACGCTGAGCGGGTTTAGAGCAGCAGATCTAGGTTATAAAGCACCTTATGAACAATGATGCATGCAAACATCAGATTCTGACTTTTATTTCAGGTTTGTGGACTCTGGGGAAATGTCTGAATCTTTCCCGTATCGAACCAAAGCTCTCTTTGCTTTTGAGGAAATTGATGGAGTGGATGTATGCTTCTTTGGAATGCATGTCCAAGAATATGGCTCTGATTGCCCCCCTCCAAACACAAGGTAGTCCTCTGTCTCCTTTCAAGGGGTGTCATGCTGTCTTATAATGAGGTTCTATGTGTCTTAGAGAACCTGTGTGCTTTAGAGCCGGGTTAAAACTAAATAATCCACTATTGATTAACCAAATTACATTTATGTTTCCTCTAAGCCAGTGGGGAGTGAAGGGTTTCTATGACTATTTGAAGCCTGTTTTGTGTTTTGAGTACTCATGGGTCCTGGTCCTGGTCTTGCTGTTGTCCCTGTCTTACCTGGGGCAGGTAGAGCCACAGAGAATGGGGTGGGGACCACTCCATGAGCCTTGACATTCTCTGATGCACCTAAAAAAAAAAAAAATGAAGTACCTCTATGAAGAGTTCTTTCGTGTTCATTCTAGAATCTGGGTGAGAGGGAATTTAAAAATGTCTTTTCGTAGTTTGCCCTGATCTATCCATGGTTCTCTGTGGTAAGTGATGAGATGCCATTGCTTCTCCCTTTGGTGATGAAATTGGATTCCATTTTATTGATTGGCAGCGGCAGTTGGCAATGGGAGTTTTCTTATGTTTTTATATCTTTTTGTGGTCAGTGTAAATGCTGTTGAATAAAATTTATTTCAGGATGCCCTGAGCTGTTGATTAATTCTCTCTCCCACCCCCAGGCGTGTGTACATATCTTATCTGGACAGTATTCATTTCTTCCGACCCCGATGCCTGCGGACAGCTGTTTACCATGAGATCCTTATTGGATATTTAGAATATGTGAAGAAATTGGGGTGAGTTTCGTTCAGATTATCCAGAACTAATTAAAGCTCCATTTTTAATTTTCACTATTTATTTTGTGAAATAATGAGAATGTTTAAGTTTGATGTGTTTTTATTTTAACGTCCTTAGCTGGATTCTGAAGCCTCCAGAGCTTCTCTCATGTTCTTGGGGCTTCTCAGGACAATGCATGCACTTTTTCTGCCTTCTGCATTCTTTTCATTATTTTTCCATTCTGGTGTCTTTTTTTAAAAAAATTTATTGAAGCATATGTTATATATTATAAAATTCGCCTATTTCAGGTGTACACTTCACTGACTTTTAGTAACTTTATGGAGTGGTGTAGCCATCACCCTTAATCAGTCTCAGAACATTGTCATCTCCCAATAAGATCCCTGTGCCCATTTGCTCTTAATCCTTGTCCCACCCCTACCCCCAGTGACCACCAATCTGCTTTCTGTCCCCATAAATTTGCTTTTTCTCAATGTTTTGTAGGAATGGGAACCTACAAGATGTGGTCTCTTGCCTCTGAATTCTTTATATCTGTTGTCATGTTCTAGATCTGTCATATTCCTTTCCCAAATTTGAAAAAGTTGGAGATATTTGATTGAGGTGTCTTAAACAGAATGAGTAAGATTTATTTTAACTTTAACCCTTAGAAATATCCAACTGCCTTTCCTATGTGCAGAAGAAAGTAGGTGAAATTCAGTGTGTCCATGGGTAAAAGCCATTTGATAAACCTAATGAGTCTCTGTCTTCCCAGGCTTTCTCCTGTGCTCACAGGTTCCCTTACAGCCTAGGCCCCTGCCCGACCTGCACAACCTGAGAAGGAAGCATCTTAGGGCTGAATTCCAGGCGTGCATTTGCACACTAGAGATGTTTGGCCTTACCCACGCATCCCCAACTCCCATCACACTGGTTTGGAATCTCTCTAAATGTCTTACCCATTCTGCCACAAGCATTGTGGCCATATCTTTGCTTTCCTTTTTCTTTACATATAGTTATTTCTGTCCTTGCTTTGGTCCCTCTTCCTCAACTGTTACTCCTTGAAAGCAGGGATAGTTTTGCTCAGCACTTTATCTGAATTATGTGTGTGTATCCTGCAGGTATGTGACAGGACATATCTGGGCCTGTCCCCCAAGTGAAGGAGATGACTACATCTTCCATTGCCACCCCCCTGATCAAAAAATCCCAAAACCGAAGCGCCTACAGGAGTGGTACAAAAAGATGCTGGACAAGGCTTTTGCAGAGCGGATCATCCATGACTACAAGGTACCTGGTGCTTACTGAAGGAGGGCATGCAGTGGCTTTGTTAGACCTTCAGGTGTCTTTCTCTCACACTCACATGTTAGAATTGTATTCACTTAACGAGGATCAGAAAGCCAAAGGAAAAAAAGTGAAATAAAAATGTAAAAGCATCTTATCTGCGGTCTATCAAGATTTCTAGTTGGCAGTCTGAAAGCAGTGCTGTCCTGTCGTCTGTTTAAATTGGCTGATCTTGGCCATTGTGCACCATGGGAATATGCTGCACCGGGATCCTCTTCTGTGTTGTGGCTGCTCTGCCCCTTCCTCAGGAGCTTTGCCTGGGCCCCTATCTCACTGCTGTGCTTTGTTTACTCTCAGGACATTTTCAAACAAGCAACTGAAGACAGGCTCACCAGTGCCAAGGAATTGCCCTATTTTGAGGGTGACTTCTGGCCCAACGTATTGGAGGAGAGCATTAAGGAGCTGGAACAAGAAGAAGAAGAGAGGAAGAAGGAAGAGAGCACTGCAGCCAGCGAGACTACAGAGGTAAAGCCCCTACGTCCCACTACCCCACCCTCCTGGAAAGCTGGTGCCCCAGATGTGTACGCTGAAGGACGAATTCTGGCAGGTTGGAAAGTGAACTTATGCTGTTGAGTTCACAGGGTGTGGCCTTCTTTTTGTGTGTGGTGGTATTTTCATGCATAACCTCACCTTGTCACTATGCACAATATGTCTGGGGCTTGGAAACACAAACCACACTGGTTGCTGGGCGAGCTGAGATGTGGGCACTAGAGACACATCAGGGGACAGGAGGTGCTTACTCCAGCATCTCTGGGCAGAACAGAGAGGGCCAAGGCACAGAAAGATGAGAGGGGGGTGCCCTGCCAGGGAGCCCAGAACAGATGGAGACAGAAACAGGTGTGTCATGAATGTGTCACAGCCAGGGACCAATCAATTGATTTAAAAGAGTATTTTACAAACTAAACACACACACCTGCAGCTCTTTCTGTGGTGTCCGCACTTGCACTCACGCTGTGTGCAGTCATGAGCCTGAGCAGTGCACTGAGAACTAAGGAAAACACCATCCCTGCCCTCAAGGTTTATATGTTCTAGTAGGAGAAACAAGAAAAACACATGCCCAGCACACTCGGAGATAGTGGTGCAAGCTGTGGAGAAAAGGAAGCACAGGGAATAGGAGGGAATGGGGGGAGGGGCTTGTCTGGGCAGAGGCATCTGAGCAGAGACTGACCTGGTGAGAAGGAACCCAGAGGTCCCTGAGAGACGAAGCTTCCAGCAGGAGGAGGAGAAACTTTAAGCGTCCGAGTTGTGAGCAAGTGTGCCAGGCTTTGGGGTGTCCAGTAAGACTTGGTGTTTTGGCTCGTAGCTGTAGAGGCTGTGGGAAATATGCTGTGTATCTTAACAGTAGCAGCCCCAGAGTTTGGGGTGGATCTTTGTGGCATGTGAGGAAAATCCTGGGTCAGGGTTGCCTGTTGTGTCTGTTGCTGCCTCTACCTGAGGGAAGAGGAAGAGGGAGAACATATTTGGGGGAAGAAGTCAAGAATTGGCTGCAGACATGTTAATGTTGCAATGCCTGTAAATATCCGAGAGGAGCCCTGGCCAGTTGCTCAGTGGTTAGAGCTTCGGCCCTAGGACTAAAGGGTCATGGGCTTGATTCCCAGTCAAGGACATGTACCTCGTTGCCTGCCTCTGGCCTAGTGTTGGTGGGGCTTTCTGGGAGATAGAAATAGATAAAGGCTGATGCCTGAGCCAGCCATTGCTAACCATGGATTTGCATGTGGTGGAGATAGCAGGACATGGAGGTGAGGGATGGAGGCACCATTCTGGGTGTCCAGTTCACATAACTAAGGGTTGGCTTAGTTACGGACAGCACTTGTGATGGAATGATGCTTTGCCATTAAAAGTGGTCTTAATAGGAGACATGGAAAGGTGCTTGCCATAGTGGAGAAGCACCAGGAGCAACCTCAACTTGTGTATGACCCCAACTTTGTAAAGAAAAATACACAAAGTAAATGTGCATAGCAGCTATTGCTTTGGTGGCAAAAAAATACATATTTTTATTATTTGGCTATGTCTTATAAACTGTAAAGTAAATCTATATATTTTATAACTTTTAAAATAAAGGCTTTAGCCCGGCTGGTGTAACTCAGTGGCTGGGCATCGACCTATGAACCAGGAGGTTGTGGTTCTATTCCTGGTCAGGGCACATGTTCGGGTTGTGGGCTCAGTCCCCAGTGGGGGGCGTGCAGGAGGCAGCCAATCAATGATTCTCTCTCATCGTTGATGTTTCTCTCTCCCCCTCTCCCTTCCTCTCTCTAAAATCAATAAAAAGATTTTTTTTAAATAATAAAATAAAATATAGGCTTTATATTTTAGAATAAAGGCTTAGAGAAAACTTGAGCAGATGATAGAGTTACTTGTATTCTAGTACCTGGCATCTTAAATCCGTGTGCTGCATTTGTTACAATTGCTGAACCAATATTGATACATCATTGTTAACCAGAGTCCAGAGTTCCTTCAGTGTCCTTAGTTTTTATCAGTGACCTTTTCTGATCTGGGTCCACGTTACTTCCAGTTGTCAGGACTTCTTAGTCCCCTCCTGGCTCTTTCTCAGAGGTGGTGGTGGTGGAGGAGGTAGAGTGCAACTGCACTTCCCCTAGAGCAGCGGTTCTCAACCTGTGGGTCGCGACCCCTTTGGTGGTCAAACGACCCTTTCACAGGGGTCGCCTAAGACCATCCTGCATATCAGATATTTACATTACGATTCATAACAGTAGCAACATTACAGTTATGAAGTAGCAACGAAATAATTTTATGGTTGGGTCACAACATGAGGAACTGTATTTAAAGGGCCAGAAGGTTGAGAACCACTGCCCTGAAGTGTCACTCCTTTTAGCACCAGTGTATGTGTGTGTTTATCTCTCCCCCCACCCTTCTTGCCTTCTCTCCCTGCCTCTTCCTCTCTCTCCTTTAGTTATAAACTAAGTTCTTTGGACCAGACCAAATGAGCGTTCTCACCTTGAAACCTGAATGACTAAGCCTGAGTTTTTCCCGGAGTAGGAGCATTTTAACTGAGCAGCAAAACCGCTTAGACTTAAGCCAGTTGCAGCACTAATGGTGTGTTTCAGGCCTGAGTGGGCCTGGGGAATGGAAGCAGGGTCAGGAAGATGTCCTGTAGCCTTGCTTGGGACCTGCTCCTATCTGTGCAGCGGCTTCTTCATTAGCACCTTTCCCATTTCTCTCACTTGTGGATATTTGGAGTCTTTCAAAAGCAAAGAATAAGCCGCTGAGCATGCAGGATATGCCATGGAACTGCAGGTGTCCAGTGGGATGACGTGAAACAATGTGAAATTGCTTCCTCTTCTCTGTTGCTAGATTCCAAATTAGCATCCCAGGTGTGTTCTTCCCTCAAGATGTAACGTGTCCTGTGGCCTTCATGACACAGGCCACATTTGCTCTCTGTTGATGTATCACCACTGTGCGCATTGGGGTCTTAGCTGAATATACAGGCCCTGCTTCCATCCTCATCACTTTTCCCGCTGCAGTTTCCTGTGAAGGCAGCAGTGTGTTTACACAGCCCATATAGGTAGAGATCTGCAAAGGTTGCTTCCTGGAGTGACAGTCCTTTCAGCACCCAGAGTGAGTATGTGTGCTGACTTGTCCAGATGAGGAGATGATCACAGGCACTTGTTATTTTATTTCCTGTGTTCCATTAACCCTGGTTCTGTGTTGAGCACATCCACAGTCCAGGGCCTGGAGCTGGGAGTCCCAGCTAGATATTGGACCTGGAGGAGGAAGCTGGGCTTGTCTGACAAGTTTGTGTTGTTGCAGGGCAGCCAGGGTGACAGCAAGAATGCCAAGAAAAAGAACAACAAGAAAACCAACAAGAATAAAAGCAGTATCAGCCGGGCCAACAAGAAGAAACCCAGTATGCCCAACGTGTCCAACGACTTGTCCCAGAAGCTCTACGCTACCATGGAGAAACACAAAGAGGTGAGACACAGGGAAGGCCACAGAACCCAGGATTTGTGCCCCCCTGGACCAAGATAAGGGGCGGGTGGTTGCTGAAGAAGCCACAACCCTGCCCCTGGCCAAGAAAAGGGAAAAGGCATGGTGACACTCTGGTGCACACAGTGGGAGGACCAGCCCCTAAAAGGCAGACCTGGCTGGTTGGATAACACCACACAATACATCATCAAGTCAGTTCATCCCCAGGGAGTCGGGCCTTTGACACACCCCTGGGACAGCAGGTGTCAGGCTCAGCGCAGTCTCAGTTCTGCAAGCTGGGCCAGCCCTCCTCAGCACGCTCTCTGTGGGCTGACATACTCCTGCTGTTCTTCCTGCAGGTCTTCTTTGTGATCCACCTCCATGCTGGGCCTGTCATCAATACGCTGCCCCCTATTGTTGACCCCGACCCCCTGCTCAGCTGCGACCTCATGGATGGGCGCGACGCCTTCCTCACCCTCGCCAGGGACAAGCACTGGGAATTCTCCTCTCTGAGGCGGTCCAAGTGGTCCACGCTGTGCATGCTGGTGGAGTTGCACACCCAGGGCCAGGACCGCTTTGTCTACACCTGCAATGAGTGCAAGCACCATGTGGAGACACGCTGGCATTGTACCGTGTGCGAGGTAGGCACATATCTCCCTCCCTGTGCCTGGCTCTGACAGAACTGGCAGCGCTGGTGTGGTCCACGAGTCTGAGGTCCCCTTGGCTGCTCCCAGCCCTCTGTGGTCTATGCATTTGCATTTTAGGTTGAACTATTAGACAGTTGGCACTTCTCAGGGGAGAAAAATGACTACTTTTCCTCTAAGGGTGCTGTTGATTATGAGATAGATTGTTTTATTTTAGTTCACACATAAGAAGATCTAACTCTTATTGATTGGGTTCCTGCTATGTGACTGCACTAGGTTCAACACCAGACATTCAAGATAAAAAGCCTCTCTCCCTTTGTGGAGCGTGGTCTGGTCCTGAACAAACTGAGCATGACAGTGACAGGATCCCCTTGGCAGGACAAGCGAGTCTTCCTGGGAGTCAGCAAGCACTGACCTGTCTAGATGAGGAGACGACCACAGCACTTGTTATTCCCTGTGTTTCATTAATCCCGGCTCTGTATCGGGCACATCCACAGTCCTCGTGGTGCCAGAGCAGGAGCATGGAGAGAGCAGGAGAGGCATTGGCAGTGCTTTGATCCTTCCAGAACTCTGGTAACCCTTCTCCCTTGTCTTGGTTGGACCCCATGGCCATACCACACTGTCTTCCCCCTGCAGAGGTCTTGTCCCCTGTGCGCAGAGGCGGGTCTTTCTCTTGCATAGATGGGTCCCTCACATGGGGTGAGCCAGGCTATTTTGAGCCCTCCATCTCCCCCCCTGCAGACAATCATAGACTCCTCCCAGTCCAGTGTCGGCCTCTAGGATGATCTCCACAGTCTTGGGCCCTACAGAAGTGGCTCTGTGATCTCTGAGGAGAAGAGCAGAGCCTTTGTAATGCCCTCATCTTTACTTACTGCTTTTTCCAACCTCCTTTTGTTCTCCCTCTCATTTCCTACTGCTGGGATTTTCACATCTTTACTATGAAAAGGTTATTAGTCCTGGCCATCGGCTCCATTCTCTGCTCTAGCACCTGTTGTCTGTCTCTAGACGTAGGCGGCTTTTAGAAATCTGGGGAGAGGGCCTTTCTCCCGGCGAAGGCCTCTTAGCTCCAGTGCCCTCCTGGACCGCCTTGCAGAGCTCTGGGGGTGCACTGAGGGCACCCAATCTCTAGGAACTCAGGTCTGTGGTACTTCAGATGCTCATGTGGCAGGCACTTGGGAGCAAATGGGTATAGCAACAGTCACTCCCCAGGCCAGGCGTGGGGGCGGGATGGTTGGGTGTGATTCCCAGGGTGCAGAGGAAGGAAGGAAAGGGGAACCAGTGCCCACCAATGTACTCGAAAGCCTTGGGTGGACATGAAGCCACACACCGTATGCATGGGTGAGCCTCTGTACCTGCTCACAAGGTTGGGAAATGTGAGGGGGTCCCTGGAAGAGTGCGGGGCGAGGGCGAGTAGATGGATCTTGTGGTCTTTGGAGCCTTTCGGGCAGTGGAGGAGTTCCCAGAAGTGAAGGTTCCAGGGGGTGGCTGGGATGTCTAACGCTGGGCCACATGCTGATGCTAGCCTGACCCCTTTCTTTGTCTGCAGGACTATGACCTTTGCATCAACTGCTACAACACAAAGAGCCACACCCACAAGATGGTGAAGTGGGGACTGGGCCTAGACGACGAGGGCGGCAGCCAGGGTGAGCCGCAGTCTAAGAGCCCCCAGGAGTCACGGCGCCTGAGCATCCAGCGCTGCATCCAGTCCCTGGTGCACGCCTGCCAGTGCCGCAATGCCAACTGCTCGCTGCCGTCCTGCCAGAAGATGAAGCGGGTTGTACAGCACACTAAGGGCTGCAAGCGCAAGACCAATGGAGGCTGCCCAGTATGCAAGCAGCTCATTGCCCTTTGCTGCTACCATGCCAAACACTGCCAAGAAAACAAATGCCCCGTGCCCTTCTGCCTCAACATCAAACACAAGCTCCGCCAGCAGCAGATCCAGCACCGCCTGCAGCAAGCGCAGCTCATGCGCCGGCGAATGGCCACCATGAACACCCGCAACGTGCCTCAGCAAAGTCTGCCTTCCCCTACCTCAGCACCACCCGGGACCCCTACACAGCAACCCAGCACACCCCAGACACCACAGCCCCCAACCCAGCCCCAGCCCTCGCCTGTGAGCATGTCACCAGCCGGTTTCTCCAGCGTGGTCCGAACTCAGCCCCCCACCACAGTGTCCACTGGGAAGCCCACCAACCAGGTGCCAGCCCCACCACCCCCCGCCCAACCCCCACCTGCAGCAGTGGAGGCGGCCCGGCAGATTGAACGCGAGGCTCAGCAGCAGCAGCATCTGTATCGGGTGAACATCAACAACGGCATGCCCCCGGGACGCACAGGCATGGTGACTCCCGTGAACCAGATGGCTCCTGTGGGCCTGAATGTGCCCCGACCCAACCAGGTCAGTGGGCCTGTCATGCCCAACCTGCCCCCTGGGCAGTGGCAGCCAGCTCCCATCCCACAGCAACAACCGATGCCGGGCATGCCCAGACCCGTGATGTCTATGCAGGCCCAACCAGCTGTAGCCGGACCACGGATGCCTAACGTGCAGCCGCCTCGGAGCATCTCACCCGGCGCCCTGCAGGACCTGCTGCGGACCCTGAAGTCTCCCAGCTCCCCGCAGCAGCAGCAGCAGGTGCTCAACATCCTCAAGTCAAACCCTCAGCTGATGGCAGCTTTCATCAAACAGCGCACAGCCAAGTACGTGGCCAGTCAGCCCGGTCTGCAGCCCCAGCCCAGCCTCCAGGCCCAGCCTGGCCTGCAGCCCCAGCCTGGCCTGCACCAGCAGCCCAGCCTGCAGAACCTGAATGCCATGCAAGCCAGTGGGCCACGGCCCGGTGTGCCTCCGCAGCAGCAAGCAATGGGAGGCCTGAACCCCCAGGGTCAGGCCCTGAACATCATGAACCCGGGACACAACCCCAGCATGGCAAGTATGAATCCACAGTACAGAGAGATGCTGCGGAGGCAGCTGTTGCAGCAGCAACAGCAGCAACAGCAACAGCAGCAACAGCAACAGCAGGGCAGTGCTGGCATGGCTGCAGGCATGGCAGGACACAGCCAGTTCCAGCAGCCTCAAGGACCTGGAGGCTATCCCCCAGCCATGCAGCAGCAGCGAATGCAGCAGCACCTGCCCATGCAGGGAAACTCCATGGGCCAGATGGCAGCTCAGATGGGACAGCTCAGCCAGATGGGGCAGCCTGGGCTGGGCGCAGACAACACCCCCAACATCCAGCAAGCTCTGCAGCAACGGATTCTGCAGCAGCAACAGATGAAGCAGCAGATTGGGTCCCCAGGCCAGCCAAACCCCATGAGCCCCCAGCAGCACATGCTCTCAGGACAGCCACAGGCCTCGCACCTCCCTGGCCAGCAGATGGCCACATCCCTTAGTAGCCAGGTGCGATCTCCGGCCCCTGTCCAGTCTCCACGGCCCCAGTCCCAGCCTCCACATTCCAGCCCATCACCACGGATACAGCCCCAGCCTTCACCACACCACGTCTCACCCCAGACTGGTTCTCCCCACCCAGGACTTGCAGTCACCATGGCCAGCTCCATAGATCAGGGACACTTGGGGAACCCCGAACAGAGTGCAATGCTACCACAGCTGAATACCCCCAACAGGAGTGCATTGTCCAATGAGCTGTCCCTGGTCGGCGACACCACGGGAGACACCCTAGAAAAGTTTGTGGAGGGTTTGTAGCATTGTGAGAGCATCACTTTTTTTTCCTTTCATGTTCTTGGACCTTTTGTACTGAAATCCAAGCATCTAGGTTCTTTTTATTCCTAGATGGAACTGCTACTTCCAGGCCACGGAAGGGTAGATTGCTGTTTAAAGAAACAATACAAAGAATATATTTTTTTGTTAAAAACCAGTTGATTTAAATATCTGGTCTCTCTTTTTGTTTTTTGTTTTTGTTTTTTTGTTTTGGGGGGAGGGGGGATTGTTTGGATTTTTTGTCGTCATTGCTGGTGACTCATGCCTTTTTTTAACGGGAAAAACAAGTTCATTATATCCATATTTTTTATTTGTATTTTCAAGACTTTAAACATTTATGTTTAAAAGTGAGAAGAAAAATAATATTCAGAAACTGATTCTTGAAATAATGCAAGCTTATAATGTATCCCGACAACTTTCTGATGTTGCGGGAAGATTTTTTCTATTGTGAACTCTGTGGGCGTTCTCCAAGTATTACCCCTGGACGATAGGAATTGGCTCCTACGTGCACACACATACACACCCACACACATCTATCTATACATATTGGCTTAAGCCAAACTCTTGTCTTGCAGATGTAGAAATTGTTGCTTTGTTTCTCTGATAAAACTGGTTTTAGACAAAAAATAGGGATGATCACTCTCTTAGACCATGCTAATGTTAATAGAGAAGAGCATTCTTTCTTCTATGTGAAACTTGAAATGAGGAAAAGCAATTCTAGTGTAAATCATGCAAGCGCTATAATTACTATAAATAAGAAAATTCAAGAAGATTCAATCACTGTATAGGACGGTAAAGTACCAACTCATTTCTTATATCATATTGTTAAATAAACTGTGTGCAACAGACAAAAAGGGTGGTCCTTCTTGAATTCATGTATATGGTATTAACACTTAGTGTTCGGGGTTTTTGTTAATGAAAATGCTGTTTTCAACATTGTATTTGGACTATGCATGTGTTTTTTTCCCCCATTGTATATAACGTACCGCTTAAAATTGATATAAATTACTGAAGTTTTTAACATGTATTCTGTTCTTTAAGATCCCTGTAAGAATGTTTAAGGTTTTTATTTATTTATATATATTTTTGGAGTCTGTTCTTTGTAAGACATGGTTCTGGTTGTTTGCCCGTAGAGGAGGGGGGTGGGCAAAGTCCTAGTAGTCATTCAGATGGCCACAGGACTCAACCGAGACCTGGAATATTCTTTCCAGTGACCGAGACAGTCAGCTCCGTGATGGCTGTACACATTCGATGCTCACGAAGGCACTTCACCCACAGAGCTAGGGACACAAATGGGTCAGTAAAAGTACTTTGCCTCCTGTCCACCATCCCTCTCAGTCACCCCACCCCAGCAACCCTAGGGAGGTTCCTGCATTGTTTTTGGTCTACCCTACCCCCCTTCCTATATGCCAATTCCAATCCCAGAATTGATGCAAAGGGTGCTCCAGGGAGTAGAGGTGGTTTCTGGGCCCCCTCCCCCTGAAATTGTTTGTTCAGTGGGGGAGGATGCCGCTATGCAGTATGTCCTGCACAGCCTCCAACACTGGGCTGGACAGACAGCTTTAGCCCTTCATTCCCCACCCTCTAGAAATAGTGAGGTGCAGTCCTGGAGGCTGCTGAGGGGCGACTAGAGCCCTGGCCACCAGCCTTGCTGTGGTGAGAAGAGGCCTCCAGCTTTCAGGGATACTTGCACTCAGGCACCAGGTCGGCCCCTCTGTGTCCAGTTTCAGGTGACCTTACTGAGGGTGACACTAGAGTTCCTGAATGCTGTAAAAATCCCATCTGAGAGGACCGCCACCACCTGGATAGTTGAAATTAGTCCTCTAGAGTATGCCCCCTTCCAGGGCACTGGTGAACTGAGTTCTGTCTCATCGCTTGTCCCCCCAACCAGAGAGTGGTCTAGATCAGGAGTTGTGTTAAATTTTGAAATTGTTGCCCAAATAGCTTTTGTTTGGGCCCTGTGTTTACAGAAATATTTTCAAAATACTTGATTCGGGAATCTAAATTTGAGGAAACTTTCTAAGAAATTTGTTTTAGCACAGAGCTTACTTAGAATCTTCTAGATTAAGCCAAGTAAGAATAAGATCATCTGGCCGTCCTTGCTCAGCTTGCCCACTTCTCGCACCCATGACGCTCTTTCTCCCCCAGTTGGAAAGCCCTGACCCCATGTTCAGACAGGAAGGAGTGAGCCATCTGGGGCCCTAGAGAGGCGGCCCAGGCCCAAACTCCAGATGTGCAGCCTTTTAACAGTGGGAGGCATCTTTTTTCAGGTGATCCTGGAATCCAAAACTGGACCGACCTCATCTTGGAGTCCACGTCCCTGCAATCCAGATGCCAAAGGATGCAGCTGAGGGTGTGGTCTGTGGGTGCCCATCCTGCACTTGGCGTATGGAAATGTCTCTAAGAGCTGGAAAGCCCGGATGCTGTGTCTCAATGCTGTATACTTAGGAGGAGAAGAAAACAGTCCTATATTTGTGATCAAAAAGAGGAAACTTGAAATGTGCTGGTGTTTATAATAAAAGCTGGTAAAACTGCTTGGATTCAAAGATGGTTCCAGTTGGCTAATGACCCTTAGAATTAGCTTAGCAGCTAGTCAGCATAAGACTGAAAGGGCTTGGTTGAGTTTGTCTAGTGAGTGTGTTTGACTATGTTTTTGACAATTTAGCATGTTAAAAGCAGGAATTGAATACAACCTCTGCAAAGGCTTCAATTTTTAAGATCTCAGGCTGAAGACACACAACTTTCTCCTTTTGATTGCTATAAAATGAAACCAAAGACTATTTAAGCCAAACAGAGCTTTTATCACTGCATAGGAGAATGGGCTACTCTGAAAAAGGGAAGTCCTTTGATGACGGAGCTGAGTTCTAGGAAATAGTCATTGTGCCATAGGAAGTTCTTTACTCGAGAACAGTGCTGGGAAGTAGACACTGCAGCAATGTCACCTTAGCCAGTGGATGTGCAGGAGCATGTAGGAATGGTGACAAAACCCACTTGGGATCATAAAGCCACAGTGTATCTTCCCAGGATGTCCCATGTTCATTCCACTGCATGACTCAGGTACATCCATTGTGCAAAGTGGAGAGTATGGAAGGGGCAGTTACAGCAAATTAGAGTGAATGTAGCACCCAGGCTAACAGGCTAGACTGAGGAACTTTGGGTGAGTAGATGAGAAGGCAAATGGTGTTTTCAATGTGCTCACACCTTTCTAGAGAGAATTTACTAGGATCTATTGAGCATGATACCACTAGAATTACTTCACTAAACTGAAAAATTCAAAGGGTGCTGACAGAACACCTTGGTTAAGGAAATGGTACAGATATGTTGGGGGGGCTTCAGAGGAGACAAGTAAGAGATCTAGTCATAGGAAGCATGGGCCTGAGGCTTCTGTGAGGCTGAGCATCAGTACTGACAGCGTGGTGGTACTTGGGCACCAGGGCCTCAGCCTCAAGTGAGCTCCCTAAGCTCTGCTTTCTTGTCTGAATGAAGATAACTATACTGGGTAACAAGTGCTGTTTAAATGCATTATCAACTCCTTTGCCCTGGCCATGAGGTAGGAGGATGGAGGCAGTAACTTACCTGAGTTCATGAGCAGCAAGGGAAGACATGGGCCCAAGCCATGTTCCTGTGCCCAAAAGGAGCTTTTCCTCCTGGCCTTGAAATTTGCCCTACATGGCTGCCTCCCCCCATATTCCACAGATTCACCTTGAACCCACTTTGGAGGTACTTTGGGGAAGTGAGAACAGTACATCGTAACCCCTCAAAAGTCACAGTAAATGGTAACAGTCCTTACAAAGAACTATGTGGGACTCAGTCTACCTGTATCTAGTGCCCGCTGGTTCACTTTGGCATCACAGATAAAGAAATGTTGACGGTGTTGGTCGGCTCTAGTGTCCACGCTATAAACTCCCACCCAACGCCTGGAGAGGGCTAAGTGACTGGAAGGGACTTTAACGCCTGATCCTGAGTCTCCAGGGCTCTGGCGCAACAAGGAAGCCTCTTATAAACTGACTTTTTAAGTCAACAATAGCTACTATATATAGCCATACCAATGAGGTTCAAACGAAAGGATCCTCAAGGGAGGTAGTGTGGTTTACAGAATGTTCCAAGTGATGGTCCTTCGGGAAAATGTCCGGACAGGACATTCTTGGGAAGGACTGAGGGTTGTGACCAGGCTCCTGCACCTGTTCCCCTCTCCCGCCAGCACGAGCAAGGCTGCCAGGCTCCCTGCGCCAGGCCCCTTCCTTCCTTGTCCTCTCCTACCCCACCCAGGACCCTCCACACCTGGGCACAGGTTGCAGGCCCACAGAAGAGGGAAAGTTAATTTAACGTGCTGCTGCACAGGGAGTGGCAGGAGGTCTGCCGACGAAGGGAAAGTCTTAGGGACCAGACGCTGGCACCATGGCTGTGCTCCCATAGCTAGATGTAGAGAAAGGGGCAGGGAAGTGAAGTAGGCCAGGGAGTCATTCAGAGTCAACAGGTTCAGCAGCCAGAACTGGTGTCACCAATGAGAGTAAGAGCTCTGCAGGCAGAAGCATGGAGAACTCTCCAGGTTTTAAGGGAGGCCCATCCTCACTTGTTCTCTCTAGACATTTGAGTTCAAGTACGCAAGCTTTCTCGAAGCAGAGTTTGTCCACTCAGCAAGCATCTATTGAGCAGATCCTAGGCTCTGAGATACAATCCTTGGAGAACTCAATAGAGACAGACAACAACTGGAGGAAGTGCTAGATGGCGTTAGAGCTCAAAGCAGGGCACAGAACCCAGTTTGTGTTGAAAACAAGGAAAATGTCTCTTAGGGCCAAGAATTGCATAGTGTTCCATAGTTTAGGAAACGCATTCTTCTCCTTAGCACTGCCATGTGCTCCTTAGGACAGTGCTGCTTCAGCTCTAATGTGCATATGAATTATCTGGGATCTTGCTAAAATCCTGATTCAGTAGGTATGGGGGAGGGGGGGCTGCGTTTCCAAGTCTAACACTCCCAGCTGAAGCTGCTGCTGCTGGCCCTGAGTCTATACCAGCGGTTCTCAACCTGTGGGTCGCGACCCCTTTGGCGGTCGAACAACCCATTCACAGGGGTCGCCTAAGACCATCCTGCATATCAGATATTTACATTACAATTCATAACAGTAGCAACATTACAGTTATGAAGTAGCAACGAAAATAATTTTATGGTTGGGTCACAACATGAGGAACTGTATTTAAAGGGCCAGAAGGTTGAGAACCACTGGTCTATACTTTGAGGAGTAAGGCTACAGGGTACCAAGAAAAAAAATCTTGACTTTGAAACTGCCTTACTTAATCTCAATGTTCACAACAAACGTGGGTTTAGGGAGAGGGGGTCTGGTCAAGCGGTTCTTTGGCCTCCTTCACAGCATTTGTTCTGAGCTGGAATCTCCTGCCACTTTTGTCTTCCTGGGCCTCCAGCCTTCCTCAAATCCCAAAATAAGAATGTGGCAGGACCACAGGAAGCCTGAGGTTCTCTGGCTGGGACAGGAGTCAGGCAGAACCCAGGCTGCAAATAGCCCCACGGGGCTTAAAACCCTGAGCTACCAGGACAGAGGTGCAGGGAGCTGTCCTGACTGTGGACAGAGGTGCAGGGAGCTGAAAATAAAGAGTCACATCTTGCTTGCTTTTCCGTAGAAACAGAAGAGGAGCCTCACCCTGACCAGCTTCCTGGGTGAGGTGACTCCGTGGGGCAAGTGCCGGGTCAGTCCCATCCTTCCTGTTTCTTGAACTACAGGCGCAGCACCCACCACTCACAAGAGACCTGGCTGATGCCAATGGACCATGGCACCCTGCCTCATGCCCAGGGGCTGTTGGCACCTTCAAGGAAAACATCAACAGTCTGCATTTCCACTCTGTCCGTTGATACTCTGCTGGACCAGAGAATCCCAACCAAGGAAACCATCTTTATATCTGAGGAGACACAGTCTTGGCAGTGGGAACTCTGTGAACACCACCCACCTGTTGAGGCCTGATGTCAGGTGCTGCTCAGGATGCCACCTGGATAGGGCCTCTGGCTGAAGTAGAGGCCCATGGCATCCAGGCAAAGGGTCAGTCCTTGAAGGAGGGAGGGCCTCAACAGCACAAACATTGAGAGGGTCCCTGAAAGCCACCAGGAAGCCATGTTGAGCAGGGAAAGGAGCCGGTAGGCCAGGCCTTCCTATGAGTGTCAGGGAGTGGTGGCGATAGGAATTACAGGGCCATCAGCTTGGGCCAAACACCCACATGCACATACATGCAAGCACACACAGAATGGAGTTGCTTTTTCACCCTATAGAGTCTCTCAGACTAAACCAGTGGTTGGCAAACGGCAGCTCGCGAGCCACATGCGGCTCTTTGGCCCCTTGAGTGTGGCTCTTCCACAAAATACCGACTTCTGCGCATGGGCCACGAAGTTTCAATCGCACTGTACGTGCGCGCCCACACGTGGTAAACCAATTCTCACTTGTCTTTTCATAAATAATGCGTGAGATAGGCTGGAGATTTGGTGGATGCTTTTTTCTTTCAATGCTTCATCCACAAGCTGGGAAAACTGTGGCCTCAGCTCTTTGTCAGGACAGAAGGCATCTTTCAAAACATGCCATCAAGGCCAGTTCGCTGAGTGAACTGTATCCCCCAGCAGAAGCTTCCAGGAATAAATGCAAGGAAGAGGTTGCCGCCTTCTCCACCCTGCCTTCCCCAGAGCCAAAGTTGCTCAGAAAAGGCCCCGCTAGTGATATTTCACAGTTGTCTAGACTCAGGTCTGTCTTCCATTTATCATGCTGGACAGGGAGACTGGGAGCCCACCAGGATGGCCTGGCCTCTCCTGCCCCTCCTGCAGGGAGCACAGACATTGTTCACAGTGGAAGGGCCCCAGGAGGAGGCGTTGCCCAAGGTCACCCGGCTAGTGGGTGGCCAAGGGAGTCCCCTAGAGGGGCCTGGACTGACTGCCAATGCTGTAGAGAATAAAAAGGGAGAAAGGCCTCAGGTTCACGCACCCCTGAATGTGTGGGGGTCTGTGCAATCAATGTGTGACATTCCCAATGTCCTTGGTGGTGGAATTAAAAGTGGCCACTAGTAACGCAGAATGAGCAGTTTGGAGATAGAGTTTGGAGTCATCCAGTGAAATTAAAAATGCTCTAGTAAGTTCCAGGCCAGGTCCTGCTAAGTGGCTGCACCTGCCTCTATGAAGGGCCAGAGGTCTTGCTTCTGACCCAATCTCACGGTTGGCAAGTGTGAAAGTGGGGGTCAGGGCTTGGGTTCCCACCAGATGTAGCCATGCTGCTGTGGGAGATCTCTGAAGTTGGCAGGGGACTGACATTCATTAACATAACGAGATACAGTAAAACCTCGGTTCTAGAAGTCTCCCATCTCCAACAATTCAGTTCTCGACCAAGTTGTTCATGGAAAAAATGCCTCGGTCTTTGAACAAAACCCTTCCATGATGATACATCAGCATGACAAAAAGCGTCTCTCAGGCCCCAAAGGAGAGAATGCAGTCAGTTTGCTGGTAAACCTTGAGTTGTTAACATCTCAGAAATTTGCCAGCTTCTGTTGCTAGTGAAATGGATGATTAGCACAAGTTTAAAACATAAAGAGGCCATCAAGAGTTCTACTGTTGGCCCTGGCCAGTATGGCTCAGTTGGTTGAGTGTCATCCCATGCACCAAAAGGTTGCTGGATTGATTCCCAGTCAGGGCACATGCCCAGGTTGTGGTTTGGTCCCGGTTGGGGCACCTATGGGTTGGGGCATGTATGGGAGGCAACCGATCAATGTTTCTCTTTCTCTCTCTCTCTTCCTTTCTAAAAAAAAAAAAAAAATCAATAGAAACATTTTTAAAAATGCGTGCTAATGTCGCTAAGGGTGTAAAAGAAACAATGATCACAGGCAATTGAAGAGGTAGAAAAACTTGGAGAAAAGAGGTAGAAAAACTTGGAGAAAAGCAGTTAGCCAGGGGACAGCATGTAAAAGAGTGAAGATGCTACATACTGGCTTACTAAACATCATCCTGGAACAAGTGCTGAAAGTGATTCCTTTAAGGCTCGTAGGGGGTGGCAAAGAAGTGTTTGTTTATAGATTAAACAGTACACTAGACATGTACTGTATATAAGAAAGGTTAAAACGGAATTATTTGTGGGTCTGGAACAAATTAATTTAATTTACATGATTTCTAATGGGGAAAAAATGATTCCGTTTTTTAACAAATCGCTTCTCAAACAGCCTTCCGGGACGAATTCAGTTTAAGAACTGAGGTTCCACTGCAGCTGTTAAGCGAACCAGCAAAATACTAGGTTTCTGAGTTCCAACTCATGCTGAGTTGGCGTCAAGGTCCTACAGAGGATATAAAGGACTTTAGGGAACGTGCAAAACCTTGCAGGTGTCACCTGGCCATTAGTTGCTTCTCTGGATTTGAAGGTTTTGATGCCTCAGAAATCTAGAGACAGTTACTACCTCTGAAGCTGTGGCCAGCAGCCTCCCAGCTGCAGCTGCCCCTCTCCCAGACCAGGTCTGCACAGGTGTGCATCTGCTGGGGGAAACCCTTGCTCCGGAGGCCTAAGCACTAAGACAATTATAGAATAGCTTTCAGACAACACCCAGCAGCTACAGGACTGTTGGGGCGTTTCTCTTCTTAACATGCCTACTTTTTAGCCTCAAAAAGTAACCTGCCTGCCCAACCTGTGTGGCTCATTGGTTGAGCGTCGACCCATGAACCAAGAGGCCATGGTTCGATTCCCGGTTGGGGCACTGATCCCCACTGCGGGGCATGCACGAGGCAGCCGATCAATGATTCACTCTCATCATTGATGTTTCTATCTCTCTCTCCCTTCCTCTCTCTGAAATCAATTTTTAAAAAATAACCTGCCTTATTAGAGGATCCATGAAATTGGGGGGTGAAGGATGGGGAATCACATCATTCCTGGGACCTTTCCAGGCCAAGAAATATTCTTCCGCTTGAAGCTTTTCCTCCTGTAGGAAAACACAGTACATTGCCTCCTGAGGGGAGGAGTTTGTCCAGGAGTTGGTGCCTTGAACATAAAAATGAAAAGGGGAGGCAGTTGAATTTGTTTTTTCTTTGCAGTGGGCATTGTCTTTAAATTGTGGTAAGATATACATAACATAAAATTTACCATCTTAATCATTTTTAAGTATACAGTTCAGTGGTATTAAGTACATTCATATTGTTATGCAACCATCACCACCATTCTCTCCAGAACTCTATTCATCTTGCAAAACTGAAACTTTGTCCCCATTAAACACTATATACCCTTTCCCCCTTTCCCAGCCCCCACCTTTCTACTTTCTGTCTTTTTTTTTAATATATATTTTATTGATTTTTTACAGAGGAAGGAAGAGGGATAGAGATTTAGAAACATCGATGAGAGAAACATCGATGAGAGAGAAACATCGATCAGCTGCCTCCTGCACACCTCCTACTGGGGATGTACCCACAACCAAGGTACATGCCCTTGACTGGAATCGAACCTGGGACCCTTCAGTCTGCAGGCCGACACTCTATCCACTGAGCCAAACCTGTCAGGGCTCTACTTTCTGTCTTTATGAATTTGATGACTACCTACTTCATGTTAATAGAATCATACGGTATTGTGTTTTTGTGACTGGCTTATTTCACTGATCATAATGTTCTCAAGGTTCATTCATGTTGAAGCATGTCTCAGATTTCCCAAGTCTGAATAATACTACATTGTATGTATAGACCATGTTTTGTTTATCCAGTCAACCAACGATGGACACTTGGTTTGCTTCTACCTTCTGGCTATTATGAATAATGCAGCTGGCATTTTTTTCATGACCCTCAGCTCACCCCAGGGAGGTAAGGTAGTGACTTTTATTTATTTTTAATTTTTTGTTTGTTAATTCTCACCTGAGGATATTTTTCCCCATTGATTTTTTTAGAGAGTGGAAGGGAAGGGGAGAGACAGAGAAACATTGATGTGAGAAAGACACATCAATTGGTTACCTCCCACATGCGCCCTTGAGGGGGGGGCCAGGGATTGAGCCCTTGACTGAAATTGAATCCTCAAGCTTTCATTCTGTGGGCTGACGCTCTAACCACTGATCAACCCGGCTAGGGCGAAGGCAGTGACTTTTAGAGAAGGGATGAGCAACCTTATAGTGGCCACCGTGGTGGTGAGGAGACCCAGGGGGTGCTCTCCCCCTTTCTCCCCTCTTCTCTTCTGCTTCTCTCCTGCTCTCCCTAAGCCAGGCTCCAGTCTCCATCAATTCAAGTATATCTGCATCTAATTACTTTTCCCTTCTTCCATTTTCCTTGTGTGCACAGGGGCTGAAAACTGCCCATAACTCCATCAAGACTTGACTTGGATCCCTGGTCACCTTAAAAAACCACACTTCCCTGGGCTACTGGAGGACACCATCTCACAAATATCTGTGGCTGAGGGTATGTTTCTTAAGGCCACAGGGCAAGAGAGGACAGAAGGCCCTGGTGTGTCTGGAACCTGGTAGGTTTGCCTCCACAGAACCTGGGTCCTGCCTGTCTGGACAAAGTCCCCTCATCCTTATCTGAAGCCTTGGCTTCCTTCTTCCCTTTGCCAAATACCACTTCCCTTTCCTGAAACAAAAGGGCTCCCCAAGCTAGATCTACTGTCCTATAGACCAGTGGTCGGCAAACTCATTAGTCAACAGAGCCAAATATCAACAGTACAACGATTGAAATTTCTTTTGAGAGCCAAATTTTTTAAACTTAAACTATATAGGTAGGTACATTGTTATTAACTTAATTAGGGTCCTCCTAAGGCTTAGGAAGAGTCACACTCAAGGGGCCAAAGAGCCGCATGTGGCTCGCGAGCCGCAGTTTGCCGACCACGGCTATAGACCAATGTATCAGGGCTTACAAAAGATGATTTCCACCCGGCCAGTGTAGTTCAGTAGTTGAGTGTCCACCTATGAACTAGGAGGTCACAGTTAGATTCCTGGTCAGGACACATGCCCCGGCTAGGTAGTGGGCTTGATCCCCAGTAGGGGGCGTGCAGGAGGCAACCAATCAATGATTCTCTCTCATCATTGATGTTTCTATCTCTCCCTCTCCCTTCCTCTCTGAAATCAATACAAATATTTTTTATATGTAAAAAAAGATGATTTCCTGAGTGGAGTGAACAGCGAATGAAATGTGAGGCTGAGGCCCCTTAATTCCCCTGCAGAGTAGCTGAGTGACATCCTGGGAATGGCTGGGCCTGGGACTGGCTTGGTCGTCTGCAGTGTGGTGAGGGAGGGAGGGAGGGAGGGAGGCAGGAGGCAGGTCATGCAGGGCCTGGAGGGGTTTGGAATTGCTGGTAAGTGTGAAGGGAAACCACTCGAGGACGCTGATTGAGGAGTGTATGATCCAGTTGAATGCAGAGAATGAGGGATGGGGGTGGTGAGGAGCTAGGTGGGAGTCTTCAGGTGAGAGAACTTCCTGAAGTTCTCTCCCATTCAGATCCATCCACCTCTCATACCTTCTTAGCTGCTTAAGCCTGGAACCTGGGGTTATCCTTGACGCCTTCCACCTGGAAGTGTCCCTGACACACCCCCTCCGATGACCCAACCAGGTCCAAGCCCCAGGGAGGACTCTGTACTTTGCTGCTTCTGCCACAATCTCTAGTAACCCCCGTCTTTGTACAATTATTTGATTGTGGCAGTGAGTACTTTTTGTTTGTTTGTTTTAAGGAGAAATGCAATTTTACTCTTTCACGAATATATATATATATTTGGCAGTGAGTCTTTGGTGTGCCTGAATCATTCGGGGAGCCGCCTGGGCCCCACTTCAGGCGGTGCCAGGGAATCCGTCTTTTACCTGAGTTGGTCTGCGTCCCCATGAAGACTCTTACCTCCACAGGGTGAGAGAAATGCAATGAAAGAAGAGCCCGGTTTTGCTGGCGGGGCTTGCTTGGCTCCTGAGTTCATGTCTTAATGTAGACAAATCAAGCCTAAACTTCTCCCTTGCACTCCTTTAAGGCATGTGTCCTGCCTTGGGTTGAGGGGACCGGCTTTGTAAATCGCCCGGCACTTGTTGGCTCCAGAGACATTAACTGTTTCTGCCCCGGTGCCGTCCTTTCAAGCCCTCCGAGGCGGGCATCATCGGCCCCCTTTCAGGGATGCACAAACTGAGGCCCAGCAGGCTGCGGAGAGCCCGACGTAGCTGCGCGCTCGGCCCGTCGCCCTTGACAACACGACGCAAGGTCACGGAGGTCCCGCCCCCAAGGCCAGACTGTCCCGCGCGCCCCTCGGAAGCCCGGGCCGCCGGCCGGCGCAGGCAGCGCACTGGGCACCCCGCGCGGCCCGTGACGTCATCAAGCGGCGCCAGAGGAAAACCCGGGTCCCGGCACGCGCCGCTGCACGGGGCGCTGGGTTGGACAGACATGGCGCGCGAGCTGCGGACTCTGCTGCTGTGGGGACGCCGCCTGCGTGCGCCGGCGCTGGCGGCCACGCCGGGAGGTGAGGGCAACCGGGCCGGCGGGCGGGGCGGGAGGCACGGGGGCTCCGAGGCCGTCTCCCCCTCGCGCGGCATGGGAGACTGAGATTTGTTCGCCCAGCGTTTGGAGTTGGGTTCCACCTGGCTCAGCGGCGCTCCGGGCTGCGCGGCGCCCCCAGGCGGTAACGCCTTTGAGCCCGGCCGGTGTGGCTACAGCAGGGGCTTCTCCTTGTGCCGGGCGCGGCGGAGGGCCCTTGGGTTCCTCGTTCGGGAGCCGAAGGCAGTTTCGGGAGTGAAATCCGAGGGCGAGTGGATGCTGGGAACGGACTTCCCCGGCGCGGTCACTTAAGTCCCTTCGTTGCGCTTTTCTTCCTCCCGCGTCCGACTTTTATGCACGGGGAATGCGTCAACCACTTGCTCCCTCGTCCAGTCGATACCCGAGTGCCACTCCGCCCTTCGCGGCACACGGCGGCGAACTGAACCGAGACCTGGCACCCGGGCCCTCGCGCAGCCGCGGGGCTGGAGTTGTTGGCCGCCTTTCCCGACCGGCGTCTCTGCTCCTCGCTCGGACGTAACCACGGTGAACGTGTTGGCTTTCCTTCCAGGCCCTGCACCACTGCACACATATAATTAGACGTGTCTAATCATTTTTTACGTAAAAAGATCTAAACCACATATACATTGTGCTACAGAATTTAAAAAAAAATAAATGTTTTGGTTGATTTTAGAGAGAGTGGAAGGGAGGGGGAGAGAGAGAGAGAGAGAGAGAGAGAGAGAGAGAAATATCCATGGGAGAGAAGCATTCATTGGCTGCCTCCTGCACGCCCCCCACTGTGGATCGAGCCACCAACCTTTGGGTGCATGGGAGGACGCCCAACCAAGCCACCCTGGCCAGGGCTACAGAATTTTTGTTTTAAAGCTCCCAGCATGGCTTACACATATTTTTGTAAGTATCCACGGTCTCCGACCTTCCAATATTAAGGACGAATTATCGTTTACTTACTATTATCTTATTAATGGACGTTATTAACATTATTTCCAGAATTTTTCCCTCCCTGTGTTTCTGTTGTTATTACACTGCTGTGTAGAATTGGCACTATTTAAAGCTTTGTGCACATGTATGGTATTTCTTTAGAATTACAGAATCAGAGTTTTAGAATTGATGATTCAGAGCCTGTGCAAATTTGAAATGTTGGCCGATATTGCCAAATTGTTGTCCATAAAGGCTTACTAGTAATCATTTTGTATTCCCATTAGCAGGAATTGAGCCTGCCTATGACAAGGTATCTTCTCCAACACCAGACATTACATCTTTCCAAATCCATGGGTTATTTCTTATCTAATTTACACTTGCATGGATACTAGTGAGCAAGAATGTCTTCATTTGTGTATCTTCTATGAACCTCCTTTTCATATCTTTCACAACTTCTTCTGTTACCCGTAGAGTTTTAAATTTTGGTGTAGTCTATTTAACCATGACTTTTAAAAATAGCATGCACTAGCATATGAGCCAACTGTAAGTTTTATCACTATTGCTTGTATCCAACGTTTTCCTTTTTTCAGATGTATTTCCTGTTTAATCAGAGTATATCCTTGTGTTAGTTTTGCAGAATAAAGTCTGTAGGTTGTAAGTTTTCTAAGCCCCACCTTGCCTAAAAGGATTTTTATTTTGTCCTCATACTTGGACATCAGTTTGTGTATTGCATTCCAAGTCAAAATAATTTTCCTTCACAGTGATGATACTGCTCTGTTGTCTTCTAGCACCATTGTTACAGATGAGCAGTCATATCAGTTTGATTCCTATTGGTTTAGTAGTTACTTGTGTGTGTTTTTCCCTCTCTCCTCCCCTCTCCCTTTCTCTGGAGTTTAAGATTTTTTTCCCTCTTTATTATTCATGTTTTAAGATGTTCCACCTGTGTTTGTAATTTTTTCCTTGTATCATGTAGTGTCACCTCCATTTTGAAGATATGTCAGTTTTCAGCACAGCCAAATTTTGTTCTGTTTTTTTAATCTCTTTCTCAATAATCTGTGTCCTCTCCTGCAACTACTATTGCAGTGGTTCAAGCATTCTTTTGCTTGAATCTACAATACAGATTTTGTTCTTGGAAGCCTTCTGTATTGTAGATGCCCTGACATTGTCACCTGTGTGGGTAAATGTGAAGGTATAGTTGTTTGATGAGTGAATTTAGCCAAGAAAATCTCTTAAATAATGGGGGGGGGGGGCGGGGGGGGGGGAAGAATATGGTTATAAGAGAATTTGCCTATACAGAAAATTCAGAATTCTCCTGTATTTTTTCCTCTTTTCCTGAGAGAGTTGCCAAATTTTAGCATGCATTTGGTTTTACATCTAGGACTGACCTCATGTCACCATTATCCCAGTGCTTCTCACCCTTAGAATATCTCTGAGGTGTGGAATAGAGTCTCATCTTGTGGGCTTTTTGTTTTTCATTTTTGCTCATTAACTAGTTTATCAACAACTATATTTTGAATGCCTTCTGAGATGTCAAAGATGTTAGCCTGCTGACAAGGTCATAGGTTAGTGGGAGCACGCGGCTTCCAGGCAGTGTACACAATGGAGGCGTGTGGCCATGGTTGACTGTTTGACTAAGTTTTACAGAATAGAGGACATATGGGCCACGTCTTGAAAATATCAGGTGCAGGGAAAGGGAGTGCCTCTGAATAATTTGGTTTGACAAGAAGCTAGGAGTATGTGGGAATGAGGGTGAATGAGGCTAAAAAATTATGTTCTTTCTCGTTTGTTAGATGTAAACTTGTGGGAAGGATCACAATAGTCACAGTGCCAGACTTGGGCCAGTATTTGGAGAACCCCGCTGCAATCACTGAGGTCCACATACCTGACTTACTACACTTTCAGGACCAGGTGGCTGATTACAGATAATGTCTTTCCCCTGTGAACCTTCAGTTGCCTGGTAGTTGGGAACTAACAGTATTACAACCAACAATTAAATTCCTTCCCAGTGAAATGTACATTCATTCTGGGGAGTAGGGACATCAAAACCTGGGTTATCTGGTGTTGGGGAGTGAGTCTCCTTGGCCCTGCTCAGTGCAGTAATTGTGGGAGTACTTACTCCTGATCCTGCTCTACTACACCAGCTGTAGGGTCTGAGTCTCTCCGACAGGGGCTGGACCTCCTTGGATGCTTTGTATCGGATGGAGAAGATATAAGGAGTTGTAGGCATATAAGAGAGTCTTTATTGCAGCCCAAGTAACCATTGCTACTAAGGAGCCATTAGACAAAGCAGTCTAGTAAAGCAGTCCTTGCTAATACAGTAGCAAACACAGGAGCCATCCTAGCAAAAACAGCCAACACTGGCTGGTCAGTAATACATCTTCCCGACAACACAGCCCCATACTGGCTGGTCTGTAACATACTTTAGACTAACTTAGACAAAAGCGACTTCTTTTTTTTTTTTTTTTTTAATATATTTTATTGATTTTTTACAGAGAGGAAAGGAGAGAGATAGAAACATCGATG
>NW_005871120.1:4349347-4381842 GCF_000147115.1 Myotis lucifugus
TGCCCTGACCAGGGATTGAACCTACAACCTTGGTGTATCGGGACGATGCTCTAACCAACTGAGCTACCTGGCCAGGGCCTGAATGTTAAATTTTTTTTTTAATGTCCCTTTTAACAGTGTCTTCTATTTTCATTGTGGTAGTTGCATGGGTTTCCATTTCTTTTCTTTTTTTTAATCCTCACCTGAGGATATTTTTCCATTGATTTTTAGAGAGAGAGGAAGGGGGAGGGAGGGAGGATGGGGGAGAGAAAGAAAGCTCTATGTGAGAGAGAAACATCAATCGGTTTTCTCCTGCATGCACCCTGACCAGGGATCAAACCCACAACCCAGGCATGTGCCCTGACCAGGAATGGAACCTCTAACTTTTGATATAAGGGACAGAGCTCCAACTAACTAAGCCACCTGGCCAGGGCTGAACATTAGTTTCTTACTATTCCAGTCACATTTCTTGGTTATATGGCTGCTAAATAATAGCCATGCTTTTAAAATTAGTTACACCCACGACTCAGCTACATCTATTCAATTTTAACTGATCTATGGGCATTTACCTGGTTAAAAAGCAGGTGGAGATGAGCCTCTCCCCCAATAGACACTGGCTTTCCAGGCCGTAACTTTCATGGTCTGTAATTCTTAGTGGCTTTAGCAGAAATAACTAGCCATACCAGTCTCCCTTTCCCTCTCCTCTCCCTTCCTAAAATTAATAAAAATAAAAAAGCAGAAGATTGTATAGCAATACTATTAAGAACAAATGGTGGGGGGGGGGGGGGAAGAATAGAAAGGTTGAAGTCTTTTAGTGGAACTGGACTTATTAGGTAGCTGATGTGGCACCATGAGACAGAAATGAATAAAGTGCATTGCCATTGATTGTATTTCTCACACATTGATATTCTAGCATTTATAGGGAATGGAGCACCTGAGTGTATTTTTCATGAAGCTTACTTTTAAAGTATAAAACATTTCATTTTAACCATTATGATTAGAAGTTTTTCTAAAACACTTAATCATTAAATAGACTATAACTGAACTTTTCTTTGATGTTTCCAGGATCAATATTATGAATGTTAATGTACAATCCTCTGTGGTAATACACAGGTCCTCTGGGATGTGAGGACTCTTGAAACTGCAATCTTGACCATTTCTGTCTATTTAACCTTCTTCTTTCCCATAAACTGGACAGGCCTCCCTGGGGCTATGTTCACTCCTCTCCCAGTTTCAGATATTGGTTGGCAAACTAATGATAAAACTTGTTAGTGGCATTTTTTTTTTTTAAAGAAAGAGAAGGATTTTGAGTGGGGACAAGGATAGTCTTGTATGAATAAAGTTGGGGTGTGTATTTTATGTCATATACTAGAGGCCTGGTGCATGGAAATTGTGCACTGGGTGGGGGGAGGGTCCCTTAGCCAAGCCTGTGCCCTCTCGTTGTCTGGGACCTCTTGGGAGATGGCCGCCTGCCGGCTTAGGCCCGCTTTCCCCGGGGATTGGGCCTAAGCCGGCAGTCAGACATCCCTCTCTCTCACAGTCCGGGGCTCTTGCAGTCCGGGACCCTCGCTCCTTACCATCTGCCTCCAGTGGAGGTGGGAGAGGCTCCCGCCACCACTGCTGCGCTCGCCAGCCATGAGCCTGGCTTTGGCTGAGTGGCGCGCCCCCCCACTCCTGCCCCCCCCAGTGGGAGTGCATTGGCCACCAGGGGGCAGCTTCTGTGTTGAGCGTCTGCCCCCCTGGTGGTCAGTGCATGTCATAGCGACCGGTCATCCCACCGTTTGGGCAATTTGCATATTAGGGTTTTATTACATAGGATCTATATTTTAAGAGAAGTTTATTGATTTCTAGAGAGAGAGGAAGGGAGATGGAGAGAGAAACATCGATGTGAGAGAGCAACATCAGTTGGCTGCCTTCTGCACGCCCGCTACGGGGGATCAAGCCTGAAACCCAGGCATGTGCCCCTGACCAGGAATCAAATTAGCAACTTCCTGGTGCATGGATTACTCTCAACCAACTGAGCCACACTGGTCAGGACTATGATATTTTAAAACATATATTTTTATTGATTTCAAAGAGGGAGAGAGAGATAGAAACATCAATGATGAGAGAATCATTGATCGACTGCCTTCTGCATGCCCCCTACTGGGGATTGAGCTCGCAACCCGGGCATGTGCCCTGACTGGGAATCGAACCCTGACCTCCTGGTTCATAGGTTGACACTCAACCACTGAGCCACTTCTGCCAGGCTATGTCCTATATTTTGACCATTTGAGGGTACCCCTAGGTTACTTGTTTTGTTTCTTTGTATTCAAGGAGTTGATATTTCTTGATAGAGTGTAAGTATAGCTTAGTAGAAAATTAGAACAAATCCTGAAACATAATACAGTTTAAGAAACAGTAAAAAATGTTTGAGTATACCAGTGGTAAGAACTTAGACATTTTTGAGAGAATACAAATCTTTATTTGATACATACATAAGTGGAAAGTGAAGAACTTTCTGTCTAGAATGTTGATATTCTTTTTAAAAAAATTTTTTTTAATATATTTTATTGATTTTTTACAGAGAGGAAGGGAGAGAGATAGAGAGTTAGAAACATCGATGAGAGAGAAACATCGATGAGCTGCCTCCTGCACATCTCCTACTGGGGATGTGCCCGCAAACCCAGGTACATGCCCTTGACCGGAATCGAACCTGGGACCTTTCAGCCCGCAGGCCGATGCTCCATCCACTGAGCCAAACCGGTTTCGGCCTTTTTTAAAATTTTTACTATTTTAATATATATTGTTGAAAGTATTACAGATGTCCCTGTCCTCTCCCCCCCTCCCCCCCCCATTGACCCCCTGCACCCCACACCCATCTAATTCTTACTGAAGTAATTGCTGAACTTAAGAAACAAAATGTTGGGGGAAATTTTAGATGCGAATAAATAGCTAACCTGTGGTATGCAGTGAAAATTGAAACTATCCGAGCTGACTTACTGAAAATCAGAGAATTGCATGCTTACAAGCGTAAAATATAGTAAAATAATTGGAGGTGTTCTGGGGGAAAAAGCTCAAGTCTACATTCTAAAATACTACAGTTTTTCTAATATAGTATTTATACTTTGTGGGAGAGCATTAATTCTGCTTTTCACTGATCTGGAAGTACCTTCAGTTTACAGAATTTTAAATTTAAAAAGTAAACTTATTTTAAAAATATATTTTACAGAGCCTGAATCTTTAAACTTAGAAATGTGTTGGCTGAAATTAGATTAGTGAATTTCAAACTTTTGGTCATGAACTCCCTGTAAGAAATGCATTCACATCATAACCTGCTATACAAGTAAATGTATACTGTACAAATATGCGTACATGCTTAGCTGAAAGAGTTTTGTAAGTAACATTATTATGCTATGCATTCTTATACTACTTTCATTTCATTAAAAATATTCTCGTTTAATCCACTGAATTGATTTCATATTCAGTGGGTCATCGATCTTAACCTGTGGTCTGTGAAACACTTTATATGGCTGTAACTTCTGAGAAAATAACCAGGTTTATCAAGGGCCTGCTCTGATTAGCATTATTTTGGGGGAGGGGGGAAGGACATGAGACAGTCAAAGGTTTAACCTACTGGAGCTTCTACATAGTGTAGCAATGTCCGTTCATTATCACAAACATCTGTGGTGCCTGCTCTGTGTCTGACACTGCTCTGGTGGGTGCTGTGGGATGTCCTGGGGACAAAACGGAAACATCCTGACCCTCGGCACTGAGATGGAATGGGGTTGGATGCAGACAAGTGAATGCTGTGTGAACGTAATGTGAAGTTGTATGAAGAAACCAAAGCAGAAGGGGTTCCCCTAGAAACAGGGTGGTCAGGGAAGGTCTCCGTGGAAGGTGGCATTTACGCACAGCCTGGAAGGAGGTGAAGGTGTCTGGGAAGAGCATTTCAAGCAGAGAGAGCAGCCCGTGTCAGGATCCCATCTGGCATAGTGCAGGGACAGCAAGGAGGCCAGCGCCAGTGCCGAGGCCACCTTTGAGAGGAGTCAAGTAGGGTAGTGTGCCATGTTCTTTCAAGTGTCTCTGACTTCATAGATGGAGATTTGGGCACCAGTAAGACTAGATTGATTGATTGATTGAATTGATTTGATTTTTAGAGAGAGAGAGAGAAAGAGATAGACATCAATGTGAGAGTGAAATATTGATTGGTTGCCTCCTGCATGCACCGCGACCAGCCACCAGACCTGCAACCTGAGTATGTGATCTGACTGGGAATCAAACCCACAACCTTTTGGTGTACGGGACAGTGCTCCAACCAACTGAGCCACACTGGCCAGGGCAAGACTAGTATTAAGTTAAAGTTAACTTTATAGGAGTTTTTTGAGAAAAATCCTTTCTGTGTTTTTGTTGTTATGTTTTTGTGTGTGTCTTTTTTTTTTCTTTTAGGGAGAGAGAGGGAGGAAGAGGGAGAGTGAGAGAAACATCAGTGAGAGAAAACCTTCGATCAGCTGCCTCTTGCACACCCCCCACTGGGGATGGAGCCCTGCAACCCAGGCATGTGCCCTGACCAGGAATCACATCGGCGACCTCTTGGTGCTGGGACAATGCTCAACCAACTGAGCCATACCAGCAGGGCTTCTTTTTTTTATTATTATTATTTTATTGATTTCAGACAGGAAGGGAGAGGGAGAGAGAGAAACATCAATGATGAGAGAGAATCGTGGATCAGCTGCCTCCTGCACACCCCCAACTGGGGATCGAGCCTGCAATTTGGGCATGTGCCCTGGCCAGGGATTGAACTGTGACCTCCTGGTTCATAGGTTGACACTCAACCACTGAACCACGCCGGCTGGGCCAGCAGGGCTTCTTATACTTTCTTGGGGTTTGTTTCACATTGATGCACAGAGCGCTAGTATTCCACTGTGTGGGCACCTCTCCTGATGGACATTTAGGTTGTTTCCAGGCTTTTTGGCGAGGCTGGCGGGGGGAGGGGGAGACACAGCATGTTTTATTTGTAAAATCACCTCCACATAATAATTATAGGCAGATATCATAAGAGAATATGCCACTTTGCTAAAAAAAGAATACTTTTAAACAACATATGAAGCATTAGGTACTATCCCAACCCATCTAGAAGTTATTCTAGATGGCCTCTCAGAAGGTGGTATAGAAAAGTTCCAAAATCTATAATGATTGGTTTAAGAACTAAATTTAAGATGCTAATCAACAGACTTACCAAGATTGCCACACACACACACACAAAAAACAAAAACAAAAAGATTGCCACAGAATAACCTAGAACACAGCCACATTTGTACTCTCATAGACTAAAGAATGAGGCCTTTTAAATAGAAGTGACTGATGGAATGGCTTCATTGAGGGGTATTGGAAGGATGGAACCCCAGGCAATCCAAATAGGCAAGTGTTGGTTAAGTTCCAGGAAAGATCTGAATCGGCAGAGGGAAGATCTTTTTCGGACTTTGTAAGACTGTTGTCAGTGGTGCTTCAAGTGGTATCTAAACAGGATGAGCTGGGAACAAAACACGTTAAAGGAATTTTTCCAGTGACTGCTTTGTGTATGATGGTACAGTGGAGAGCTAAATAAAAAATCACTCCATAGGAGGAATCTCACACTTTGGGACAAGGTAATTCAACTCCTATCCCTTCTCAGTTATATCGGTTACAGGACAACCAATCCCCAGAGACACTGCGTCAGAATGCAGAAAGAAGAGTCAGTTCCACCACAGCCCAGAACATAGAAGTACATCCTACAGATACTGACTCTTGCTTAGAAAATGCCAAAATCGCAGCACTGCCAGTAGTTTTGCACACATTCATCAGTGCTAGCATAACAGTATTTTAAAATCTTTGTCAGTCTACCTTATTTTAAAATGCATTTCTTTAGTTATGAATGTGGTAAAACATTTTTTTTCTATGATTCAAAGCTTTTATGTCCTCGCTCATTCATGGATAATAAAGACCATTATAAACTTATGAACAAAAATAGATACAGAGGCAGAGCTGCCTCGAACAGATTGTCAAACTACAGTGGGAAGGCCAGGGAGGGTGAGGGGGGAGGAGAGGGGGTAAGAGATCAACCGAAGGACTTGTATACATGCATATAAGCATAACCAATGGACATAAGACACTGGGGGGTAGGGGAGGCCAGGGAATTGTCAAGGGCGGGGGCAAAAAGGAGACATATGTAATACCCTTTGTAATACTTTAAGCAATAAAACAAAAAATTTAAAAAAAAGTAAAAAATAAAAAGCTTTTATGTCCCTTTTTTTGGTATGGATTGCCCTTTTACCCTTGTGCTGTTGGCCTTTTTCTTATAGATGTATGAGTGATCTTGCTCTGTTAAGGAAACTAGCCCCCTGCCATGTGTTTTAGATTTTTCCCCCCAGTGTGTTTTCATATTAACATTTTTTTGGTACTTTGGTTATTGTTAGTTTTTTAATTTTAAAACATTTAAAAATTTTTAATTGAGCTGTAACTGACATATAACATATTAGTTTCAGATATATAACAATGATTCAGTGTTTGTATATATTACAGAATGATCATAATAAGATTAGTTAACATCCATCACCTCACATAGTTACATTTTTTCTCTGTGATTTCTTGTAATGAGAACTTTTAAAATATATTACATTTTTATGTGGCCCATAAATTTATGGTTCTTGGGTTGTACGTATTTTTAAAAATATGTTTTTGTTGATTTTTAGAGAGACAGGAAGGGAGAAGGATAGAGATAAAAACATAGATTGGCTACATCTTGCATGCCTCCTACTGGGGATTGAGCCCGCAACCCAGGCATGTGCTCTTACTAGGAATCAAACCAGCAACTTCTTGGTTCAGAGGTCAATGCTCAACCACCGAGCCACACCGGCAGGGCGGGTTATGTGCCTTGTTTAGAAAGAATTTCCTTACCTTAAATCATTAAAGAAAAAGATCTCTAAGATGATCAACATTATTAGCTGATAGGGAGGAAAATGCAAATCAAAACCACAGTGAGACATCACTTCACATCCAGTCAGGTGGCTATAATAAAAAAACATAAGCCCTGGCCGGTGTGGCTCAGTTGGTTGAATATTGTGCACTGAAAGGTTGACATTTTAATTCCGGGTCAGGGCATGTGTTTGGGTTGGGAGCTCAATTCCTAGTAGGGGGTTGTGCAGGAGGTGGCCATTCGATGTTTCTCCCTTTCCCTCTCTCAAAGTCAATAAAAATATTTTTAAAAAGCCCCAAAATATAGGCAATAACCAGTGTTGGTTGAAGATGTGGAGAAGTTGGAACCCTCATACACTGCTGGCAGGAATGTAAAATGGTGTAGCACTTAGAAAACAGCCTGGCAGTTCCTCAGACAGTTAAACATACAGTTACCTTTGACCCACCGCTTCTATTTCTAGGTATATACCCAAGAGAATTTAAAATGTATGTTCACACAGAAACTTGTACATATTTATAGCAGCATTGTTCATAGTAGCCAAAAAAAAAAAAAGTGGAAACAACCCAGTTGTCCATCAACTGATGAATGGAAAAACATCATGTGGTCTATTCATATAATGGACCATTATTCAGCCATTAAAAGGAATAGGTATGCTAAGTGGTACAATGTGGATGCACCTTGAAAACATGTTAAGTGAAAAGAGCCAGACACAAAAGATCTTGTACAGTATGATTTCATTTATGTGAAACATCCAGAACAGGTAAATCCATAGAGAGAAAAAGTAGTTGCCAGGAGCTGTGGCCAGGGGAGAGATACAGGGAGAATGGGTAGGGGTTACTTCCTGGGGTGATTTAAAATGTTCTGATAAAAAATTAGATATTGGTGATGGTTATACAACTTTGTAAATATACTAAAAACCATTGATTGTACACTGTAGGTCAATTGTATCTCAAAGCTATTTTTAAAATATCTTGTTTTAGTCTAGTAACTTGTAGCTTCTTTCATTTTAAGTCATTCTGGAATTCATTTTGATTTAATAAGTGAGGAAATTAATTTTAATACTGTAGCTTTAAATTAATGAGATTTAATATTTAATAATAGTATTGCCTCACATTTTTCAAAAATTTCTTGGCTATTTATACACACTTATTTTTCCTTATGAATTTTAGAATTTGAATAGCTCAAGAAAAATCTTGTTTGAGGTTTCATTGGGATTATGTTAAAAATATAGACTAATTAAGAGATTGACATCTTTAAATATTTATTTTCTTATTCCAGGACATTTCCCCGAGCTTTCTATATTCCTTTGTAAAGGTGTTTTATGTATCTAGTAAGTTTTTTAGTGTGTTTTGTAATTAGGTAATATTTTCTTTTGTTTTTTGCTTATATATATTTTTATTGATTTCAGAGAGGGAGGGAGAGATAGAAACATCAGTGATGAGAGAGAATCATTGGTCGACTGTCTCCTGCATGCCCCCTGACTGGGAATCGAACTGTGACCTCCTGGTTCTTAGATCGATGCTCAACCTCTGAGCCACGCTGGTTGGACCATTTGTTCTTCTTTTGTGGGGTGGGGAGAGGGAGAACCAAATTACTTTATTTGAAGGAATGTTATAAATGAAAGACAGAAGTGGATTATTTGGTACAAGTTATAGAAAAACTGCCAAACCGGTTTGGCTCAGTGGATAGAGCGTCGGCCTGTGGAGTGAAGGGTCCCAGGTTCGATTCCGGTCGGGGGCATGTGCCTTGGTTGCGGGCACATCCCCCCTGGGGGGCGTGCAGGAGGCAGCTGGTCGATCTCTCATCGATGTTTCTAACTCTCTGTCCCTCTCCCTTCTTCTCTGTAAAAAATCAATAAAATATATTTTTTAAAAAAGAAAGAAAAAGTAAAGGTAACTCCAACATGCACATACTGCTTTGGTAACCTGGGAAGTCACCCCTGTGGCTGTGGAAGCCTTCCTAAGGCTTAGCTCTCATCACTGTATCACCGAGTGTGCGTGTCAAAGAGACACTTTGCCAGTTTCAGGGGCCCCCAAGCAAGGTGGTTACATAGTCACCCAATTCTTCGATAGATTTCACCTCATTCAGGTAGTGAATCTCAATGAAGCCACACAAATGAGGGTCATTTTTAAAAAATATATATTTTTATTGATTTCAGGGAGGAAGGGAAAGGGAGAGAGAGATAGAAACATCAATGATGAGATGTTCACGCCCCCTATTGGGGATCTAGCCTGAAACCCAGGCATGTGCCCTTGACCAGAATCAAACCTGGGACCCTTCAGTCCGCAGGCTGACACTCTATCCAGTGAACCAAACCAGCTAGGACATATTTGTACTTCTTAATCCCTTTACTTTTACCCATCCCCTTAACCTCCCCTCTTCAAAATGTTTTCTGTATCTATGAGTGTTTCTGTTCTACTTGTTCATTTCTGTTTTTTAGATTCCAAATATAAGTGAAATCATATGGTATTTGTCATTTCTTTCAACACAATACCCACTGTCCATCCATGTTGCAGATGGCGAGATTTCATTCTTTTTTGTGGCTGAGGGGTCCCGGACTGCGAGAGCACTGGGCCTCTAGTTGTAAATAATGCTGCAATGGGTGCCTATGTCTTTTCAATTTAGTGTTTTGGGCTTCTTTGGATAAATAACCAGAAGTGAAATTGCTGGGTCCTTCTTTGTCTCTTGTTACAACCTTTGTTTTAAAGTCTATTTTGTCTGATATAAGTATTGCTACCCCAGCTTTTTGTTTGTTTTCATTTTCATGAAATATCTTTTTCCATTCTTTTACTCTCAGTCTGTATGTGTCTTTCAATCTGAAGTGAGTCTCTTGTAGACAGCATATATGAGTCTTGTTTTGTTATCCATTCAGCCTCTATGTGTCTTTTTTTAAAAATATATTTTATTGATTTTTTACAGAGAGGAAGGGAGTGAGATAGAGAGTTAGAAACATCAATGAGACAGAAACATCGATCAGCCGCCTCCTGCACACTCCCCACTGGGGATGTGCCCGCAACCAAGGTACATGCCCTTGACCGGAATCGAACCTGGGACCCTTCAGTCCGCAGGCCGACGCTCTATCCACTGAGCCAAACCGGTTACGGCCTCTATGTGTCTTTTGATTGGAACATTTAATCCATTTGCATTTAAAGTAATTATTGATATATATGTATTTATTGCTCTTCTAGTCATATTTTTTATCTTTTTTCTTCTAACAGAAGACCCTTTAACATTTTTTAAATAGTGGTTTGGTGGTGATGAGCTCCTTTACTTTTTGTCTCAGAAGCTCTTTATATGTCATTTGATTCTAAATGATACCTTTGCTGGGTAGAGTAATCCCTCATCACTTTGAATACATATTTTTGCAATCCCTTCTGGTCTGAAAAGTTTCTGTTGAGAAATCATCTGAAGTCTTATGGGAGTGCCCTTGTAGGTAACTGCCTGCTTTTCTCTTGCTGTTTTTAAGATTCTCTCTCTGTCTTTAACCTTTGGCATTTTAATTATGGTGTGTCTTGGTGTGGGCTCTTTGGGTTCATCTCGTTTGGCATTCTCTGCACTTCCTGTACTTGTATGTCTATTTCCTTCACCAAGTTGGGGAAGTTTCCTGTCATTTTCTTCACATAAGTTTTTAATTTCTTGCTCTCTCTTCCAGCACTTCCGTGTTGCAAATGTGGGTATGCTTGAAGTTTTCCCATAGGCTCCATATACTATCCTCATTTTTTCAGATTCCTTTTTCTTTTTGCTTTTCTGATTGGATATTTTCTGCTTCCTTACCTTCCAAATCAATGTTTTGGTCCTCTGCTTCATCTATTCCACTGTTGATCCCCTATAATGTACTCCCTTAATGTATTTTTCATTTCTGACTGATTCTCTTTTGTTTTCTATTTTTTTGTTGAAGTTCATCTATTCTTTCCCTAAGTTCATTGAACATCCTTATAACCAGTGTTTTGAACTCTGCATCCGGTAGATTGTCTCCATTTTGTTTTGTTCGTTTTCTGGATTTTTTTTCCATTTCTTCATTTGGGACATGTTTCTTTGTCTCCTCATTTTGGTTGCCTCCCAGTGTTTGTGTCTATGTATTTGATAGAGCTGCTACATCTCGCAGTTTTGGTAGCGTGGCCTTATGTAGTAGGTGTCCTATAGGGCCCAGTGATGCAGTCTGGGTGGGCTCTAGGTGTGACCTCCAACCCCACCCTGTGTGGGCTGTGTGCACCTTCCTGTTGTAGTTGAGCCTTGATTGCTGTTGGCACGTCAATGGTAGGGATTGACCCCCAGATCATGAGGACTGGCTGACCACTGTGAAGGATCAGCTATGCAGGGGCCGATTCACAGAGCAGGACTTCAATGGGGCTCTGGTGACTGCTGAGTTTTCCCCTTGAGTGTGTCGCTTTGTGGAGTTGGTTGGATGGTGCTTTGAGATGGTCTGAAGCTGTCCACTGGGTGTGCTGACTCTGGGGCCACTCTGGAGGTGCAGGCCAAAGTCAGATGCCACCTGTGCCTTGCCTGTGGTCACCCAGCATGAGTACAAAGTGATACAGGCTGTTACTGGTGCTGGGCTAGGGGGTGCCCAGGAAGACCAAGCTGCGAACAAAGGCCAGATGCCACTAGTGCTGGGCCTGGGGCTACTTAGTGAGAGGTACGGGGCACTCTGGGGCCTGATGCTGCTTGCTGGAGAGATTTTAAAGCATGCAGATAGGCCCTTTGTATGGAAAAGACACTGGACAAGGCCGGCAAGTTGGGTGGGGCAGGGTCTTGGAATTACCAGGTTGGGTGAACAGTGTTAGCCAAGTTGATGGAGACTCAGAGATGGCCTCTGCCAGCACTTCTGTCTGGGAGAAAGCTACCTCTCTGGCTCTGGCCCTGGCCCTGATGTCAGACAATTCCCGGTGCCTTTCAAGCTGCTGCCTCAGTGCGGGAGCTCAGAGTGAGTGAGTCCAAGTAATAGTGCGCAGACCCTTCAGAGGAACACCTGGGACTCAGCAGCCCCTCCATCTCACTCAGCCACAATCTTCATTGTTGTTGTTTTTTTCTTTTTGGTTAATCCTCACCCAAAGATATTTTTTCCGTTGATTTTTATTATTTGTTTATCTTTAAAAATATGTTTTTATTATTGATTTCAGAGAGGAAGGGAGAGGGAGAGAGAGAGAGAAACATCAGTGATGAGAGAGAATCATTGATCGGCTGCCTCCTATACACCCTGCACTGGGGATTGAGCCCAAAACCCAGATATGTGCCCTGACTGGGAATTGAACCGTAATCTCCTGGTTCATAGGTCGATGCTCAACCACTGAGCCACTCTGGCTGGGCTCCGTTGATTTTTAGAGAGAGTGGAAGGAAGCGGGAGAGACAGAGAGAGAATGCTGTGTGAGAGAGAGACACACATCGATTGGTTGCCTCCCTCACTGTATTTATATAAACACTTGCCCTAACTGGTTTGGCTCAGTGGATAGAGCGTCGGTCTGTGGAGTGAAGGGTCCCAGGTTCGATTCCAGTCAAGGGCATGTACCTTGGTTGCGGGCACATCCCCAGTAGGGGGTGTGCAAGAGGCAACTGATTGATGTTTCTTTCTCATCAATGTTTCTAACTCTCTATCCCTCTCCCTTCCTCTCTGTAAAATATCAATTAAAAAAATAAAATATATATAAACACTTGATCCCCGGACCAGGGCCGGGATCAAGCCTGCAACTGAGGTACGTTCTCTTCATTGGAATCAGTCCTGGGACCCTTCAGTCCACAGGTTGATGCTCTATCCATTGAGCCAAACTGACCAGGGCTCCATTGGTTTTTACAGCTAGAAGTTATGGGGACTTCTCTTCCTGGCACTGGAACCCTGGTATGGGGCTGGGACCACTCTCTCCTTAGGGGTTACCTCTGCAGCCCAGATGTCTTGATTTTTATCTGACAGGTGGGTTTAGGACCAGCCCATTTTACATCTACACCCTTCCTACCAGTCTTGGTGTGGCTTCTTTATATCCTTAATTATAGGGCTTCTGTTCAGCTAGGTTTCACATGCTTCTGCATAATGGTTCTGTAGTTTAGTTGTAATTTTGATGTGGTTGTGGGAGGATTCGAGTCCCACATTTACCTGTGCTGCCATCTTGAGGGGAACTTGTCTGTAATTTTTATAGATAGCTTATTTTGTAAATAGGTTATTGTTACACTTAGCACAAAATTCAAAAAACACAAAGGTGTGTGCAAAGAAAACACATCTCACTGCTACCCTCAGACACCAGTTCCCCTCTGGTGGTAATCCTCTTAGCCAGTTTTTTGGGTGTTCTCTCACAGAGAGATTCTTATTTTATGAGAATAACTTATGTGTATATGTACACGCACATAGTGTATTTAAGCACCAAGGTAGCAAATGTAAACCACTGTTCTGGACCAGGGTTTTTATTTTTTGATTTTTTAAATTGAATTTTAGAGAGAGAGGAAGAGAGAAGAAGAGAGAGAGAGAGAGAAACATTAACATGAAAGCAAAACAACAATTGGTTGCCTCCTGCACACACCACAACCGGGGTTCAAACCCCCCAACCCAGGCATGTGCCCTGACTGGGAATTGAGCAACTTTCAGTGCTCGGGACCTTGCCCTACCAACTGAAGCACACCGGCCAGGGCCAGGTTTTTTTCTTTAATATATTTTAGAGATAATTCAGCATCAGAACACTTCACACAGAGTAGCCTCATTTTGCTGTGTTACAGAGTATTCCATTTTATATATATAACTAACTTACTAATCTCTCTTTATATAAAAGCCTAATACGCAAAGTGTCCTCTTGGGAGTTCGACCAACTGGGAGTTCAATCACTTGCTATGACATGCGCTGACCACCAGGGGGCGGTGCAGAATGAAAGGAGGTCCCAGCAGGCAGCCGGGGAAGGGAGGCCCCTGCCAGCAGCAGGCAGGTGTTAGGGACCCTGCCTGTGCACAAATTTCATGCACTGGGTCTCTAGTAAATTAATAAATGACCCTCAACTGGTTACTAACTCCTGACCCCTGAGGGACTCCTACACTGGATCTTCCTCTGGTGTGTCTGTAGGCCTTCATGTGACCCTGACATTGACAGTCGGTGGGAAGGCACTCTTTTGCGACAGCCACTTTTTTTGTTTGTTTGTTTTTTGGGTTTTGTTTGTTGTTTTTGAGCCACATTTTTAAAAAAATATATTTTATTGATTTTTTACAGCGAGGAAGGAACAGGGATAAAGAGTTAGAAACATCGATGAGAGAGAAGCATCGATCAGCTGCCTCCTGCACACTCCCTACTGGGGATGTGCCTGCAACCAAGGTACATGCCCTTGACCAGAATCGAACCTGGAACCCTTCAGTCCCCAGGCCGACGCTCTATCCAGTGAGCCAAACCAGCTAGGGCAAGCCACATTTTTTTAGAGTTTAATTACTGTTTTGAATAATTAAGTACTTATTTGATTAGAAATGGTATCCATTGAGAAGTCTTGCTCCAGCCTCAAGTCTCCCTCTCCTCCATTCCCTCCCCACCTTCATTGGTCATCACAGTTATTATGTCCTGTCAGTGTTTATATGAATACAGTAAAGTATAGATATACATTCTATAAGAATATACATTTTTCTGTATTCTGTTATTCATTTAATAGTTCTTGGAGAGCATGCTGTATCACACATAGTGAGTTTCTTCATTGATGTATTTTTTTGTGATTTTTTTTTTAATAGTGACATGGTAGTAGTTGCTTGTTGGGAGACACCATGGTTTATTTTGCCTGTCCTCTGTAGACAGAAATGTAGGTGGTTTCCAGGCATTTGCTGTTATATACAGTATTAAAATGTATGGCCTTTCATCTTAGTCTTTATATACAGATTCAGCTGTATCCATAGAATGAAATTGCCAGGTTAAAAGATATATGCATTTTGTAATTTTTTAAAACATATTTTTATTGATTTCAGAGAGGAAGAGAGAGATAGAAATATCACTGATGAAAGAGAATCATTGATCAGCTGCCTCTTGCATGCTCCACACTTGGGATTGAGCCTGCAACCCGGGCATTGAACCGTGACCTCATGGTTCATAGGTCAGTGCTCAACCACTGAGTCATGCCGGCCAGGTTGCATTTTGTAATCTTGACAGATTCAGCCAGATCGCCTTCCATAGGGCTCAGGCTGCTTCTTGCTGCCCTGCATGGTTTCTCCACAGGCCACCACAAGTACTGTCTGGAAGTTGTTCCTGAAAGGAATTCTGTGCAGCTCTGTTGGCATATCTCCCTTTATCTGAGCTGGTAAAGATGAACTGTGATGTGAACTGAAGCACAGTGCCAACGAGAGGGCCTGAGAACGGGGAATATTGATTGAGTTGTGCTGGGTCCGCCAGGCCCTGGCCTCTTCCGCAGCTGCCTGCACTTCATACCTGCAGGCCTGGCCATAACTGGGACTTACATATTACTCCAGGTTGGTTAGAAGGAGATCCAGTCCCCAACCCTGTTATGTCCCACAGGCAACACTGCAGAGAGCTTCTCTGCTGATGTCAAGCTAAGTTCTGAGAGGATGTATGTATTTCTCTTTGTTTGCAAGTTCAGAATGACTCAGAAGGGTTGAAATTGGAGGCCAGCCCCCACTCCAAGCTTTATTTCCTTTCATTTCCCCCCTCCTTTTCATTTAAAAAGGAATGCATGTAATATGTATGTGCAGTTTTTAAAAGAAGCATAAAATGAATACCCATTATCTAGCTTAAATAGAAATTACCAGTCCCTCAAAGGCCTTGTGTGCCTCTCCCAGGTGCATCCCTTTCTCGGCCGCTGACCTGAATTCTCTGGGTTTTATTCCCTTGCTTTTCTTTATATTACTGTACATACAGGGTGGGGCAAAAGTAGGTTTACAGTTGTTCAAATGGAAAATAATGAGTAATAATACAAGAATAAACTGTTTCACATACTCACAACTGTAGCCCTACTTTTGCCCCATCCTGTATGTGTATATATACACACACAGACTTTATTGAGACAATATTGTGTGTATTCTGCAGGGACTTTGCTTTCTTGGATCAATATGTTTTCTTAGCTTTTGCCATGCTAATGGTGTAGTTCATTATTTTCCCTGTTTATTCTGCTGTGTTAATATACCTTCATTTCTTTCTTCTTTTTTTTTTTTTTAAATATATTTTATTGATTCTTTACAGAGAGGAAGGGAGAGAGATAGAGAGTTAGAAACATTGATGAGAGAGAAACATCGATCAGCTGCCTCCTGCACATCTCCCACTGGGGATGTGCTCGCAACCCAGGTACATGCCCTTGACCGGAATCGAACCTGGGACCCTTCAGTCCGCAGGCCGACGCTCCATCCACTGAGCCAAACTGGTTTCGGCTTCATTTCTTTCTTTATAATTCATATAATTTTATAATTCATTTCATTTATGATTCCTGACATATACCTAAGTGGAATTGTTGGCTCATTTAGTATGTTCCAACTTCTAAAGTAATGCGGCATTATTTTCTAAGAAAAGTTGTATCACTGTTTACTACACCAGCAGTATAGTGAAAGTCCCCTTTGTTCCACACTCATACCCAATGCTTGGTATTCTTGGCTTTTTAAAAGTTTGATTGATTTTAGAGAGGGAAGAAGGAAGAGATAGAGCAAGAGAAACATCTATGTGTGAGAGAGGTACATCGATTGGTTGCCTCCCGAATGTGTGCCCCGATGAACCCGCAACTTGGGTATGTGCCCTGAGAGGGAATTGAACCCGTGACCTTTGGTGCATGGGACAATATCGAACCAACTGGGCCACACTAGCCAGGATGGTGTACTTGGACTTTTTAATCTTTGCAAGTCTAGTGAGTATTAAATGATATCTTGTGTCTGTGTATGTTTGATTATAAGATATACATAGGAAAGTACATAAACTGCATGTGCAGTTAAATGAAACAGTATTATCTGTAAGGTTTATCTGTCATTGTTCTCTAATGTTTCATTGTATGAATGTACTGCAGCTTACTTCTCCATCCCAGACACAGACATTGGGTTGCTTCTAGTGTGGGGCTTTTATAAACGAGGTGGCTTGAACTTCATTGTACAGGCATGCTGCCTCACAGATGCGGGCATTTCTCTAGGGTATGTAATGTACCTAAGTGTGGAATTGCTAGGTTTAGGGTGGTGTTTCAAAATGGGTCCTGACTAATGAAATTGAGCACAGTTTTTCATGATTACTAGCCATTTGTTTCCTTTTCATATTTGCTATTCATGTCTTTTGCCCCTATTTTTTCTTCTGATTGTTTAACTTTTAAAAATTTCTATATATGTTTTGTATGGATACTAATCTTTTATAAATCAATCCTTTGCAATTAATAATTATTGCAAATGTATTCTCTTAGTTTGTGGCTCACTATTTCACTCTTGTCTTGGTGTCTTGTTGTGTGTGTGTGTGTGTTTATGAACAGAAGTTCTTAATTTTAATTTAGTCAAATATACCAATCTTTTGTGGTTTACCCCAAGGTTCTGCAGGCTAAGGCCTGTTGGTCAAATTAGGGTGATTGCCTACTAGTATTTCTGTGAATAAAGTTGTATTGGGACACAGACAGGACCCATTCTTTCACATGTTGTCTGTCACTGCTTTTCTGCCACATGGCAGAGATGAGTAGCTGCAAGAGAGACCACAGGGCTCAAAAAGCCTAAAATATTTACTGTGGGCCCTTTACAGAAAAAGTTTGCCAGCCTATGTTTGCCCCAAGGTCATAAAGATCATCTGCTTTTTCTAGAAAAGCTGTTCTCTGATGCATTTCTAACAAATGGGAGTGTGAGCCTCTTCTTTGAAGCTTTACTCTTTTTCTTTTTTTAAATATATTTTATTGATTTTAGAGAGGAAGGGAGAGGGAGAGAGAGATAGAAACATCAATGATGAGAATCATTGATTGGCTGCCTCCTGCACGCCCCCTACTGGGGATCGAGCCCACAACCCCCTTGACCGGAATCAAACCTGGGACCCTTCAGTCTGCAGGCTGACGCTCTATCCATTGAGCCAAACCAGCTAGGGCTACTCTTTTTCTTTTTGCTGGTAAACTTTCTCATGGGTCATTTTCCATATTAGAAAAAGAGTTACCAACTAGCAACTATAGGCTAATTCTAGCTGTAAATAAATGTTCGGTTCAAACATTTAAAGAAGTAATTGCAAACATTTAAAATCAGATTTCACACACATATTTGAGTTTATTTAAAAAAAAAATTTCTTTTGTTCTACTTTTAAAAATATATATTTTTTTATTGATTTCAGAGAGGAAGGGAGAGAGAGAGATGGAAACATCAATGATGAGAGAGAATCATTGATTGGTTGCCTCCTGCACACCCACTACTGGGGATCAAGTCCGCAACCCAGGCATATGTCCTTGACTGGAATCAAACCCAGGACCCCTCAGTCCACAGGCTGACGCTCTATCCACTGAGCCAAGCCGGCTAGGGCTGAGTTTCTTATTTCTATTGAAAAATTGAAAGTTCTAAGAGTCTTGCCTACATTTGATGGTGGTGACAGTCTCTGAGAACAGAGTAGCAGCTCTTGCCTATACAGATGGGCTTGCCCTCTGCAGTTTGCTGTAGTAGCCATACTCGCATTTGTTCCTTCATTCTGAGTCCATTAGTGCCATTTCTTTTGCTGGTTCTTTTTGTGGTTGTTGTTTGTTTGTTTGTTTGTAAAGTGAATTATATCGATTGATTGTCTAGTGCTAAACCAGCCTTGCATCCCTGGTGTAAACCTGGGTAGGTCATGATATAGTATCATTTTTACATATTGCTGGATTTGACTTGCTAATATTTTATTCAGAACTTCCATGTCTGTGTTCATGAGGGATATTAGTCTATTGCTTTTTTTTTGAATAAATCTCCCCATATTTTATTTTTTATTAATTTCCGAGAGAGGAAGGGAGAGGGAGAGAGAGAGAAACATCAATGATGAGATAGACTCCTTTATCAGCTGCCTCCTGCAAGTCCACAACCCAGGCATGTGCTCTGACAGGGAATCGAACCACCATCTCGTAGTTCATGGGTTGACACTCAACCACTGAGCCACATCAGCTGGGCTAGTCTATCACTTTTACTGAGTGTGTAATGTATTTGTCAGGTTTTGACTTAGGGCTATGTTCTCCTCATAAAACTTTTCTATTCGTTAATCCTCACTCGATATTTTTCCCCATTAGTTTTTAGAGAGAATGGGAGGGAGGAAGGGAGGGTTGGCGGGGGCCGGGGGTGGGGGGAGAGACACATCGATTGGGGTTGCCTCCCACACATGCCCTGAGGGGCTGGAGATCAAACCTGCGACCCAGATACATTCCCTTGATTGGGAATTGAATCAGCAACTCTTTGGTACATGGCTGATGCTCTAACCACTGAGCACATGGGCCAGGGCTGTGGAGATATTTTGAAACACTCAGGAGCATTTGCCATCTTGCTCCCCGGTATATGTCGTCACTTTGGCTCAAATAAACTCATAACCAAAAAAAAAAAATTAAATTTCTTTATTAGATATAAAGCAATTCAGAATTTCTGTTTCATCCTGTCACTCTGGATAGTTTTTTCCCCCCAAGGAATTTGTCCATAGTTCATCTAAATTGTCAACTTTCTTGCCATAAATTTGTCCATAATGTTTCCTTATTATCCTTCGAATGCCATTGGAACTTGTAATGAGAGCCCTACCTTCATTCCTGATGTTGGTATTCTCAGTTTTGTTCATCAGTGTAGCTTGGAGTTATCAGTTTTGTTGGTTTTGTTCAAGAATCAACTTTTTGTTAATTTTCCCATTGTCAGTTTTCTGTTTCTTTGATTTCTGTTCTTTGTTAGTCCTCCCTTCTACTTTCTTTGGGTAGACTTTGTGCTGCTTTTTTCTGAGGTAAAACCTGAGATCATTGACTTTTAGGCTTCTTTTCTGACATAAGCATTTAAAGCTGTAAGTTCCCTGCTGCGTGCTCCTCTGGGTATATTCCACAACTTTCAATATATTGTATTTTCATTGCCATTTAGTTTGAAATAGTATTATCTCATTTCCCTTGTGATTTCTTCCTTGTCCTATGGATTATTTAAAATATGTTGTTTAATTTCCAGATACTTGGGTTTTTCTAGACATTTTATTATTGATTCTGACTTAATTCTGTTGTATCGAAGAGATTACTCTTATGATTTCGGTCCTTCTAAATTTATCGAGACTTGTAGCCCATTTTATGGTCTCCTAGTGAATGTACCCTGTACACACTTGAAAAAATGTATTCTTTTTCAAGAACTGTATTTTGCAGTTGAGTTTAGTATTCTATAGGGTGTCCCAAAATTCATGCAAGATTTGAATTTTGCATGAGCATTAACAACAACAAAAAATAAAAGCCTAATTTTACTTGGTTTAGTGAATCAGATTTTAATACCTGTTGCCCTTTGATTTCAATCCCTTCAATTTGATAAGCATTACCAAGTACCAATTATGGCCCAGGAGCAGGGACAATGAAGACCAATGAAGACCACAGCTTGCGTATGTGCCAGCAAAGCCATGGAGGCCATTTACCTGATGTGCTATTCCATACATAACCCTATACTGTATACTTTATGAATCAATAAAAATTTACAATTTTTAATTATAAACCTGTGTTTTCTATCAAAATTACTTCTTGTGTGAATTTTGGGACACCTATATAAATATCCATTAAGTCAGAGTGTTTCACACAGTAGTTCAGATCTGTGTCTTGATTTATTCTATTTTTTTATCTAGTTCTATTTGTTGTTGAAGAGGGATATTAAAATCTCCAACTATGGCTGTGGAATTGCTTTTTCTTTTTCTTTTCTTTTTAATCTTTATTGTTGAAAGTATTACATATGTCCCCCTTTCTTCCCCCATTGACCCCTTCTAGCCTACACCCACCTCCCACCCAAACCTTCATCACACTATTGTCTGTGTCCATGAGTTATGCATATATGCATACAAGTTCTTTGGTTAATCTCTTCCCACCCACCCCGTCTTTTCTCTGAGATTCAACAGTCTGTTCTATGCTTCTATGTCTCAGGATCTATTTTGTTCATCAGTTTATTTTGTTCATTAGATTCCACATAAGTGAGATCATGTGATACTTGTCTTTGTTTTGTTTTGTTTTCATTTTTTTTATTGATTTCAGAGAGGAAGGGAGAGGGAGAGAGAAATAGGAACATCAATGATGAGAGAGAATCATTGATTGGCTGCCACCTGCATGCCCCCTACTGGGGATCAAGCTCACAACCCAGGCATGTGGCCTTGACCAGAATCGAACCTGGGACCCTTCAATCTGCAGGCCAACACTCTATCCAGTGAGCCAAACCGGCTAGGGCTTTGTTTTGTTTTTTAATTCTTTTAGTTAAAACTTCATATATTTTGAAGTTCTGTTATTAGGCAGATACATTTGTGATTTAGTTTTCCTGATGAATTGTATTTGTTTTCATCCTGAAATATCCTTTTTTTTTCTGGTAATACTTTTTATTTTGAAGTCTCTTTCATCTGCTATTAATATAGTCACTCCAGCCTTCTTATGTGTACTTTTTATATGGTATATCGTTTCTATCTGTTTACTGTCAGAGTACCTATGTTTTTGCATTTAAAGTAATTGTTTTGTAGACATTATATAATTAGGTCTTGCTTTATCAGTTCTGACAATCCTTGCCTTATAATCAGCAATTAGTCTATTAACATAAAATGTAATTATTGATATTGTTGAATTTATCTCTACCATTTTATTTGTCCCTTATCATTTTCCCCCTCTCTTCATCCTTTCTTGCCTTCTTTTGGATCAAGTAAATTTTTTTTGAATTCTATATAAGTTTATCGAATGCTTTTAAATATATATATATGTATTTGATATTTTTTACAGAGAGGAAGGGAGAGGGATACAGAGTTGGAAGCATCCATGAGAGAGAAACATCGACCAGCTGCCTCCTGCACATCCCCTACTGGGGATGTGCCCTCAACCAAGGTACATGCCCTTGACCAGAATCGAACCTGGGACCCTTCAGTCTACAGGCCGACGCTCTAGCCATTGAGCCAAACTGGTCAGGGCTCGAATGGTTTTTTTTTTTTTTAGCTATACCTTCTCTTTTTTTAAAAGTTGATTGTAGAGAGGAAGGGAGAGAAACATCGATTTGTTTTTTCCATTTATTTATACATCTGAACTTTCTCCAAACATTTTCTTTCTTAAGTTCAGCAATTACTTCAGTAAGATTTGTTTTAAGAATAACAATACTCTACACATAAAGCACTTCACTTTCCACTTATGTGTCAAATAAAGATTTGTATTCCCTCAGAAATGTCTAAGTTCTTACCACTGGTATGCTCAAACATTTTCACCCTATTATGTTTCAGGGCTTGTGTGAATAACTTTCTACTAAGGTATACTTATACTTACATCCTATCAAGAAACATCAACTCCCTGAATACAAAGAAACAAAACAAGTAACAAAGAGAGGGCCATCGCTGAATGGTCAAAATATAGGACATAGCACTGGCTGGTGTGGCTCAGTTGGTTGAACGTGCTGTGTACCAGAGGGTAGCTGGTTTGATTCCTGGTTAGGGCACATGCCTGGGTGGGTTGCAGGTTTGGTTTCAGTTGAGGTGCATGCAGGAGTCAGCCAATTGATGTTTCTCTCTCACATTGATGCTTCTCACTGTCTCTCTCTAAAATCAATAAAATCATATTTGAAAAATATATATAGTCCTGGCCAATGTGGCTCAGTTGGTTGGGCATTATCCCATGTACCAGGAAGTTGCTGGTTTGGTCAGGGGCACATGCAAGGTTGCAGGCTCAATCCCTGGTGGGGGGTGTGCAGAAGGCAGCTGATTGATGTTGCACTCTCACATAGATGTTTCTCTCTCCCTCTCCGTTCCTCTAGAAATCAATAAACTATTCTTTTAAAAAAAAATTTATACACGCACAGTATATGGTCCCAAAAACTATATACACACACTTTGAATAATTATAAAGGCATTGTTTATTAAAATACATTTCATTTTCAAAATTGAGCTGTCAGCTGTTAAAGTGTGTATACATTTTTAAAGTGCATAACTTAAGATGCAGTTATGAAACAATATCATAGTAAGGACTATGGCTGATAGATGGTGATCTTTTTAAAAAGCAAAAGAAATACCCATTCTTGTTTTTAAATATGTTTTTATTGACTTTAGAGAGATGAGGGAAGGAAGAGGAGAGACAGAGAGAGAGAGAACCATTGATTGGCTGCCTCCTGGGGCGAGCCCACAACCCAGGCATGTGCCCTGACAGGGAATTGAACCGGCAACCTCTTTGTGCATGGGATGTTGCTCAACCAACTGAGCTACACCTGCCAGAACCTCATTGTGTTTTGACTCTTTTGGCGGTTCCTACAGGCAGTTGCATTTTTAATTGCTGCTTGCTAGTAAAAAAAAAAAAAGGCCTTGTAGGACCACTAACACTGTCTGTTGGCTGACCTAATATTCTTCTGCTTGAGCATAGTGGTGTTTATGCTGATAAAACGTTCCATGATTGTAAAAAGAGCTGCTTTCCTACTAGATGCTTTGGCTTCCCCCAAAATGTGGATGTTCTTGCCTTGAAAAAGTTTGATACTAAGAAATATAAGCTTGTTAATTTGGTAACATAAGCTATACATTAACAAAAAGTTAATAGTAGAAGAAATACCACAAGTTGGCTTATAGCAGAAATTTTAACTAAGCAGCACAGAAAATAAGTGATCTGAATTTATAGTAGGGAGTAGGGAGAGATTATTGTCAACTCGGGGGACAGGAGCCTTGATGGAAGAGAGGCCTCACACTGGGCCCTGAAGCAGTTCAGGTGGAAAGATAGGATGTGGTTGCAGGTAGAGGAAAGAGCATGAGCACTAGCAGGTGTGTGTGTATGTCTGTGTGTTTTGTGAAATTCAAATTATTAGTGCTTCCCATTTCGTGTAACCCCAAACCACTGAATAGATTAACATTGTGACATTGTAGCCTGACACTGAGGTTTGTGGTTTTCTCACAGGGTGTAGAGGAAACATAAAGACAGATATTGTGCACAGTGTGTTTGTATCTGGCTCAGGCAGATTTATTGCATTATTGGTTTATTCTTAAAGCCATTGTAGAAAGTTCAATTAACCTGAAATCAAACCTGTTCTTAATAGTGCTCTTGCTGAATCTAATCTTGGAATTATGTTGAAAAGTCTTCAAATCCTGGTTGGAAATATAGATTGCTTATTTTTTTCCCTTTCCCAAACTATGAGGACTTATATTATAAACAACATATTAAATCCTTTTAAAAGTATTCTGAGTACTAAGTGGAGGAAAAACAAAAGATATAGGAAAAATAAAACAAGAGAAAATTGTTTAATATTGGAGTGACAAAGGCCTTTACAAACAAGACTAATTTCCTTAATATAGGGTGTCCCCAAAAATGTATACACACTTCGAATGATTATAAAGTCAGTGTTTATTATCATACATTTCATTTTCAGAATTTTAAAGAATCTTCAGAAATGAGTAAGTTTTTGTCAGTGTCTGTTTTCAAACTGATGGAGCAGGCACTGCTGATAATGCCAAGCAATGGAATTGCAAACATCAAGAATCATTTAGTTTGGTATGTGTGTGCTCTTAATTATTGCTGGTCAACTATTGCCAGACTTGTACCATAAACTTTATATTTTATGTATCCCCATAAAAAAGTCTAGTGGCTAAATTTTCTTTGTTCAAAGCTTAGTCTGGCTTTACCCATTATTTTAAATCAGTTAAACCTGCAAAGGAGTGAAAATTAAGTGAGTTATCAGCTGTCCAAGTGTATATACATTTTTTGGGGACACCTCGTGTGTAAAGAGCGCTTACAAATCAATAAACAAAAGATAGAAAATATGGTAGAAAAATGATCAGAGGATATCAACAGTCCATTAACAAAAAAAGACAAAAGAAAATATTTTAAAATATGGATAGATGCTCAATATTGCTCATAAGATAAATGTAAATGAAAATGTAAGTGCAATAACCATTTTACCTGACTGATAGGCAGAGATCCAGAAGTTTCATAGTAGCACTGTGTTGGCAGGTCGGGGTGATGCACACTCTCATGTTGCTGGTGGGCATGTAAGCTGGTACAGCCTCTCTAGAGGTGACTTGGCAGCACTGACCATATTTTAAACTAGACATAACCCTGGACTAGATGTACACTAAGATGTAAACTCATGCATAAGTGAAATGACACATGTATAAGAGTATTTCTAAAGCATTTTTTTTATTTTGAAACATTTTATTTTGAATTAATCTCCTACTTTACAGAAATGTTATAAAAATAGTACTCAGGATTCCCTCTCTTCACCTAGTTTCCCCTGACATTAATATCTTGCATAACTATGGTACAGCTATTGACAACTGAAGTAACATTAAACAACACTGTTCAGTTATCTGCTGATTTTCTTTTAAGTTAGCCAGTGTTCCCGTTGATTTCCTTATTTTGGTCCAGGAATCTACATTGCACTTAGTCGTGTTTCTTCAGTCCCCTCCAGTCTGTGTTTGTCCTTCAGAACCTTGGTGCCTTTGACCATTTATTTTATAGGAGGTCCCATAATTTGGGTTTGTCTGATGTTTTCTTGTCATTAGATTGAGATACATTTTTGGCAAGAACTTGACAAAAGGAAGGCCATGCCCGCTCACCACACCAGGAGTTGCTGGATGTTGACTCATTTCATTCCTGATGATGGTGATTGTGATCACTTAGTTAAGGGGTATTTACTACTTTCTCCATGGTAAACTGGTTTTTCTCTTTAAAATCAATAAGTATCTTTTGGGGCATAGTTTGAGATAATGCAAATATTCTGTTTCTGGTGGACCTTTAAATATCCATCAACAATTTATACCTGTCACAACTATTACTATGCTTGCTTAACGGTGATGTCTATTCCATCATTCCTTATACATATATTAATTGCAGGTCTGCTGTAAGGAAGGCCCTTTTTCCGCCCCTCCCATCTATTTATTATTTATTTAAGTATGGACTAACAGGTACTTCTTTTATTTGTCAGTTTGCAGTCCATTACTTTCATTATTTTGTTGCCCAGATTGTCCTAGATTTTGCTGTTGGGCGCACCTTCCTGTAGGAGCCTGTGTCCTTCCGGCATACCCCACCTTTCTGAGTCCTTCCTCACTTTCTGGCACCCCAAGGTATTCCAGGCTTATCTTGTGTGTTTTCCAATGTCCTGATTCCGTTCAGCGGACAGTGGTATTTACAAACCAAGATCTGGTGCCAGGGAGGGTGACTGCCCACCCTGGTTTGCCCAGGATGAAGGTGCTTCCTGGGAGATACAACTTTCAGGTGGGCAGTTCCAGGATGGTCGCTCTCCCTGGTGCCAGGTGTGCCCATGGCTACTGGGGTGAATAGAGCATCGGCCCTCGGACTGAAGGGTCCCTACAGATTTGATTCCAGTCAAGGGCACATTCTAGTACCTTAGGTGCAGACTTGAACCCCAGCCATGGTCAGGGCTCATGTGGGAGGCAACTGATCAATGTGTTGATGTGTGCCTCTCACATCGATGTTTCTCTCTCTCTGTCTCTCCCCCTCCCTTCCACTCTATAATAATCAATGGAAAAATATCCTCAGGTGAGGGTTACCCAAAACAAAAAACAAAGAAGAGGTAAATTTAGACACAGGATATGCACACAGGGAAGAGAGGGCTGTGTGATGACAGAGGCAGAGGTTGGAATGATGCACTTACAAGCCAGGAGCACCAAGGATTGTGGGTAACACCTGAAGCTTGGGAGAGGGGTGTGGACACACTCTCCTAGAGCCTCCAGGAGTCAGCCCTGCTAACACCTTTATTTCTGCTTTCTGGCCCCCACGACTGTGAGAGAATGCATTTCTGTTGTATTCATCCACCGGGTTTGTGGCATTTGGTTACACAGCCCTAGGAAATGGATACACACAATCTCATTAGTTTGTATTTTATCCTTCCTGTGGTTTTTTTTTTGCACAGATGAGTGGAAACAGATATTTTCCTGTATTCCTGTCTTTCTTCCATGAAGTAGATAACACTTTGGAGCATTATTATTATTTTTTTTTTAACATTTTTTGTTGTTAATCCTCACCTCAGGACATTTTCCCATTGATTTGAGAGAGTGGAAAGGAGGGAGAGAGACAGAGAGAAACATCGATGTGAGAGAGACACATCAATTGGGTGGTTGCCTTCTGCATGCACCCTGACCGGGGTCAGGGGTCGAGCCTGCAACTGAGGCATGTGCCCTTGACCTGAATGGAACCTACAGCCCTTCAGTCCACGGGCTGATGCTCTACCCACCGAACCAAACTGGCTAGGGCTGGAACATTATTTTTAATAGTACAAAACCGGAAGCAGTTTGAACATTCATAAATTGAGCGCTAGTACCCATCATAGTAGAACATTTTGTGTTTGTTAAAAAGAATAAGCAGCTCTCTGTAATGATTTGGAATGATCTTTAAGATGTGTACTTGATTAAAATATTTATACATGTAAGAATGGAAATTTTTAGAACAAGTATGCCAGCCATATATCAAACAGCATTACCCTCCCTGCCCCCCACCACACATACACACTAATCTGGGGGCAGGTTTAGAACAGGCAGTTATGGAGGTCTCAAAATACTAAGAGCCGTTAGCCTCTGAATTTTTCAATTTCCTTTGATTTCTGGTTTTCCTTGGGGTAGGGAAGGTTTTAGCTGAGAGGCAATGGGGGAATGCAACCTGTTCTTTTCTGAGGACCAAAAGCTAGATGGCAAGGAAAGGACTCTGCTAGCAGAGCAGGGCAGGGCAGGAAGTGAGGATAAATGGTAAGCCCAGCCGCAGTGGCTCAAGTGGTTGAGTGTCGTCCTGTACACTAAAAGGTTGCCAGTTGGATTCCTGATTAGGGCACATACCTGGGTTTGTTCCCGTCAGGCTCGTACAGAAAGCAACCGATCAATGTTGTGAGCACTCTCTCTGAGCATGTCCTTGAATGAGGATTTAAAAAAAAAAAAGATTGCTCTAGCCAGTATGGCTCAATGGTTGGATCCGTCAGTCTGTGCACAGAAGGGTTTCGTATTCAATTCCCAGTCAAGGGCATGTACCTGGGTTGCAGGTTTCACCCCCGGCCCTGGTCAGGGTGCATGCAGAAAGCAGCCAATTGATGCCTCTCTCACATCAGTGTCTCGGTCTCTATCCCTCTCCCTCTCCCTCCTTCCCTTCCACTCTCTAAAAATCAATGGAAAAAATATCCTCAGGTGAGGATTAATAAACCAATAACAGAAGATTAATTCAGTAAATTCTGCTTTTATGCAAATGGAGTGGATCAAGAATACTTTACTCCGAATAAATTCACCAGTGAGGAAAACCAGCATCTCTTCTTGAGAGTGTGAAATCTAATGTTTGGGGTGTCAAAGTGCTCCCTATGTGTCAAGATCGAGCTTGATGGCATATGGAGAGGAGGGCAGAGGCACCCCCAGTGCTGGTTACCATACAGTAGGGGCACAAGGTGTATGGAGGATGTCAGCAGACCTGCTGGGTTGGGGCTTCTGGAAGGAGGTAGAATTCTATTGGTTTGTGGGGTGGTTTGGTGGAGGGCCTGGAATACCACCCCGAAGCATTTAGAGTTGACAAGGTTGCATTCAGGAATAAATCCTCCAAAATTGGGGAAGTAAGAGAATTGGTGTCAGAAGATGAATGTGTAGAAATTTAAGGGATGCTTTGGAGAGAACGTTGTGTAGGAGACGAGCTCGAAGGTCGGCAGGGACAAGGGACTGGACAGGGGGATAGGGGCCGTGGTAAACGCTACCTGATGTCTCTACTGGAAGAAGACTTGGGAAGACTGCACCTCTGCCCTTCTCTTTGGCCAGGTAGAGGGAGTGGTTGCCTGGTGGAAGGGGGTAAGAGGAATATTAGATGAAAGAATGTCCAAAATGCTGTCAGTGTTTGCTGAAATGAGGAGGTCTTCTCTTCTGGAGGACCTCCTTCATCCTCCTCATTTTAGTGGCTCCGACGCTCACACTCCTGTCAGTCTGTCTGGATCACAGTGTTTCATGTAGAATTTAAATCCAGATCCCATCCTGAAGTGAACTTGGGTCTGACGTCCCTCAGACATCCTCTTCTTTATCCCACTCTCACTGGTTTTGTCCCTGAAGTCTAACTGTGCTTTTATTTTATTTTATTTTTTTTTAAATATAGTTTATTGATTTTTTACAGAGAGGAAGGGAGAGAGATAGAGAGCTAGAAACATCGATGAGAGAGAAACATCGACCAGCTGCCTCCTGCACATCTCCCACTGGGGATGTGCCCACAACCCAGGTACATGCCCCCAACCGGAATCGAACCTGGGACCCTTCAGTCCGCAGGCCAACGCTCTATCCACTGAGCCAAACCGGTTTCGGCTCTAACTGTGCTTTTAGGCAGAGGGCCCCACGTTTGGTGGGAAACGTGCTCGTGTCTCCTAATGTGCCTGGGCGTGCTGTCCTGGTGGGAAGAGCTCACCGTGGGCTCTCGGCCTGCGGTGGGGGCTGGCTGGGAGCTCAGGGACTTCAGCTCCCCCGGCCTGGTGCAGAGCAGCCCTCTAACCAAATATCTTTTACTTCCAGAAGAAAGAGATACCCCGGGTTTTTTGTTGGTTTGTTTTGCTCCTTTTTTTTAAAGCTCTATGGGTAAAGTAAACACTGAGATTAGGCACAGAGAATTAAAAATTTAGACTGGAAATTGAATATTTCTTGAGTTGGGATAGATGTTTTTAAGGTATTCTGCACAGAGGTAATGGCTAAGGCCATGTTATTTATAAATCCAGGAATAAGCTAAAAAAAAGTCAACTTTGTATACCTTGTAGGCATGTGGAAGTTGATACGTTGATTTTAAAACCATAAGGTTATTTCTGGACATTCTGTCAGGCACCGTTCAGCAAGGTCTAGACTTCCACTCGGAGGGTCTTGCATGTCTGACCTGTGTCCTTGAAAGCATTGGCCGTGAAGCACAGACTGACTGATGCCAGTGCCCAGGCTGGTGGTCCTGGAGTTGGTGCGGGACACTGTCCTGAGGGGCTGTAGTGAGGATTGATTCCTGCCCGGTACAGTGGAGGTGTCCACTTGTGTTTGTAGCCTCTGTCCGCCGGGCCGGGGACACCAGCATATGACGGGTTTCCCATCTTCCCTTGCAGTGGTTCCTGGGGCCACTGTGCTGAGCAGTTACAGAAAAGGTGAGAGAGTGAGGCCCCTTCCTGAGGTAGAAGAGATCCCTTGCTACTTTTCATTTTTTCAGTACACTAATTAAAAAAACTGACAGTTTCAGACAAAAAAGGAAAATAAAGGAATCAACAAAGATCCTTTAGAAGAGGAGACTGTCTCAGAATATTAACATTTAAAAATTTGGATTCCTCTCAAGGGGACATATTTTCTACATTTTTTCATTGCAGTTAAAGTGAGGAAGGCTGGCCTGTCATTGTTCAGGCTCCTGTGGGGGCTGTGGGCATTGAGGGATGAGGGATGTTTGAGTTTGGGGACTTTATACAAGATCTCACTGGGGGATGTATGTGGGAAGTGGCGCCACGCGGCCCCGTCTGCCTCGGAATTCTGCCCGAGTTCTGGTACTTCCTGGTATTTGACTTGAGTGAGGATGTTACCAAATATGTTGGTGACCAACCACATTAGGTCATCTATTCCCGAGGGCTTATTCTTTGTGCATGTTTGTCTTTTCAGGAAAACCAGTTCTGTGTCCTTGGAGAGCCCAGGTCCAGTCCAGTTGCCCCAGGCGAAACCTGGCTTTGAGCTTCCACATTGCACGTCCATTCAGCTCGCAAGCTGCTGAGGACCAGAAGGAGGAGCCCCCACATTCCATCATTAGCAGCACAGAGACCGTACAGGGTACTGCATTCAGCTGCGTTGGGGTCTGGGAAGGCTTAGCTCCTGGCTGTCTGGTGAGGGCAGGTTTTTGAGGTGGAAGTAATGATTGATGGAACCACCCACTCGCTTCAGACACAGGAAGGTCTTGGTTGGAGGGAGCGTTCCTCAAAACAATGAATGTGTCCTCGGAACTCCTGACTTTCATTCTGGTGTATTGCCCCCTCTAGTGGTCACCCATGGGTTTGCGACGGGGCACCTTCTAAATAGTGATTCATGGCACATCTGTTAATAATCATGGAAGCCAGAAGGAAACTCATTATTGGCCTGGCCGATGCAGGACCACACGCTGAAGTTGTCCTTTCATTCCTAAGAAGTGTAGAGAAGCAGTCTCTAGAGCCAGTCCCAAAGTGGGTCCATTTCTGGCTTTCAAATGAGACAACAGAATCTTTGATGTTTAGGTTAAGAGACTGAGGTTTTCTTGTTATTCTTCTTCATAAGTAATTAATTTGGAAACCAGTATTTTGAAGACTGGAGTCCAGGGTCTGGTTGTTGAGGCGATTCTCATGACTGGACACTGTGGGAAGTACCGGCCTTGGTGTCGGCCGCGGAGGGAGGCGGGTGAGAGTTGTCTCCCTTCGCCCCTTTCTGTGGAGAAGGAGGCCCCACTAGGTTTGTTCTGCTCCTGAGATCCTGCCGTAGAGCCCCAGAGAATTGGTTTCTTTCTTCTTTATTTACTCTGGCAAAATGTTTAAAACTCATTACCTTAAACATTCTTTTGAATGGTGTATAGCATATTCTTCCACGAAAATAGAAATTAAACTTTATTGCTGTGTCTGTGATTCATTACTAGGTTCTGTTTCCAAACATGAGTTCCAGGCTGAGACAAAGAAGCTTCTGGACATTGTTGCCCGTTCCTTGTACTCAGAAAAAGAGGTGCGGTACCTTCAGTCACTCCTAGCATAGCAGGGGGTTTTTTTTTTGCAAAACTGTTTTTATACTATTCTGGGGGAGATGCCAGATAGTATATTAGCTGTGAGAAGGCACTAAATTTAGACAGATCCTAATCTTAGTTACCAGCCAAAGTATTTTTGCCAAAATCTGCTGGGGTAAATATATCTAGATGATTCTTTGGGCCAAATTGACTCTGGAAATTAATTAATTTTGCTGGTAATTTAAAAGCCCCTTTTCTCATCAACTGGTATACTTCCTTCATTCTAGAGGAAGATCTCTTGGACTTCTGTGGAGTAGAGGAGGGAGGGGCTACTAAGGACCTTTTTGAGGAGATTAAAACTCATCTAGGGATGACAGGCCATGAAGAAATTAGAGAACAAAACGGCCATCATTGTTTCCATGTTCATTATTACTAGATTGCAAAGAATAATTTTGAAGAAGGGTAAAGCACCAACTTCCAAAGTTAAAAGGGACTTTTCAGGAAATATTCCCAGGTCTTGTGCTCATAAATATTATATTTATGTATCTTTTTGATGTCCAGCTTCTGTCCCCTTAGGAGTCAGATCAGCCCACTTCTCCCTCCCCCGCCCCCGCCCCACCTGTGTGCTGGCTTCACTGTAAGTAGAAGGCCTGTTTGAGGGAAAGGTGCTCTTCAGACACTGGTGGCTGAGGGGCCTGTGGCCCTTTTTATTTTTATATATATATATATGTATATATATATATATATTTTTATTGATTTCAGAGAGGAAGGGAGAGGGAGGGAGAGAGAGAAACACCATCAATGAGAGAGAATCATGGATCGGCTGCCTCCTGCACGCCCCTAGTGGGGAGTTTTATCTTCCCCGCTACCCG